>NC_053391.1:504736984-505052803 GCF_905171765.1 Bufo bufo
ATGGGGATGATTTACACAGATAAATGTGCTAGAATTCTGCCTCAGTTTGAGCGTAATAGAACTAATAGACCTATCATGCATTCAATGCCCCACATTCATTACAGTACATCTTTATAGAATTTTTTTCTAGCTTAGTATACAAGGGGCATGACTTAGACTGAAGGGATGTGGCTGTCTAAATATTAGACAGGATTCAAAGGATCTCAAAACTGGGCCAAAGCAATTCAGTTTTGTCCACATTAATTGTCAATGGGGACAAAACAGATCAAGATGCATCAGTAAGCATCAGTTCCATTTTGTTGCGTTTTGTGATTGTCTACGAAACTGAACAAACCGGATCCAGCATGAAAATCAATTTAGGTCAAAGGTACCGGATCTGTTTATTTTGTTACCGAAAAAAACAGATCCATCACCCATTGACTTACAATGGTGTGTTCTGTTTCAATTTAATACAACTGTACACGAACGGAGGAGATGCAAAAGGCCTTCTCAGAACCATACGATTATTGAAAGAGCTATGAATTCTCTAGGATACCATCAGAAATTCTTAATGTGACACTCATGATTTAGTAGATTCTCCTCCTGCTAGTCATTGCATGTGTGAGACACCGCATCAGATAAGGCAGTCTGGTTGCCTAGTCTCATTAGGAACAACAATTCCCAAAAGCGGATTCAGAAGGCAGTCTGGCAGGCCCCCTACATATAAAATTGTTGACAGATCCTAAGAAACTTAAAGGTGTCTGCCAAAATTCCTGTCTGTGGTTTACTTTGGTACCACTTCCTAAAACGTGAACATTTTGTACAAACTATTATTTATGTTTCAGAAAGCAGTTTGCGAAATGCAGAATTTGACAGACTACAGAACATTTCTATTCTGCTATCTGTACTTTGCCTTTACTACCTAACACACAATCTGTCCCTCCACAAGTCATGGAATATTAAAAATAGCGATAGCCTTTTGGTCGTTTTGCGGTGAACTTTGCTCGTTCGCGATTCACCGGACATGGGAACATATGGCGATATTCGCACGCGCCATAATTTTTTGCATAGCGCCGAACTTTGACCCATGACACATCCATCAGGTGAGACAGGACAGCCAATTGAGATGTTTCAGCACATGTACACACTCCAAACCATAGAAATTATATCATAGTGTAATTGTATTGTGTAGCAGTTGTGTGCGGTTCTGCTGCGATACCGCAGCTAGATAGAGGGACAAATGCTATTGGAGTAACTAATTGCAACGGGTGTGATATACCTGTTGCCCCCAAAAAAACTGCTTAACCCCTTAGGGACGCATGACGTACCGGTACGGCATGTTTCCCGAGTCCTTAAGGACCCATGATGTACCAGTATGTCATGGGTTTAAACCGCGATTGCGGCGCGGCGGGAGTTAATCGGAACAGGATGCCCGCTGAAATCATTCAGCGGGCATCCTGTCACAAGGCCGGGGGGGGGTCATGTGACCCCCTCGTATCGGCAATCGCCGCAAACCGCAGGTCAATTCAGACCTGTGGTTTGCGGCTTTTTACCTGGTGCGGCGGCTGTGGTCGGCGGTGCCATCGGGTCCCCATGCGGCTGTGGGGGGGACCCGATGGCATGGAAGGCAGCGTGATGTCTAAGGAAGGCATCGCGCTGCCTTCCGGTGAAGAGCCTGTGAGATCCAGCCCCCTGGATGTCACAGGCCCCGGAAGCTGTATGAGTAATACACACATTATTACTCATACAGCCAATGCATTCCAATACAGAAGTATTGGAATGCATTGTAAAGGAATATACCCCCAAAAGTTCAAGTCCCAAAGTGGGACAAAAAAAATGTGAAAAAAAAGTTGAAAAAATAAAGTCCCCCCCCAAAAAAATTAAAGTTTCAAGTAAAAATAAACAAAAACGTCATTTTCCCCAAATAAAGTAAAAAAAAATGGTAACAAATAGGGGAAAAAAAAGTATACATATTAGGTATCGCCGCGTCCGTATCGACCGGCTATATAAACTTCACATGACCTAACCCCTCAGATGAACACCGTAAAAAATAAAAAATAAAAACTGTGCTAAATAAAAAAAAAATTGTCACCTTACATCACAAAAAGTACAACAGCAAGCGATCAAAAAGGCGTTTGCCCACCAAAATAGTACCAATCTAACCGTCACCTCATCCCACAAAAAATGAGCCCCTACGTGAGACAATCGCCCAAAAAATAAAAAAAAATATGGCTCAGAATATGGAGACACTAAAACATCATTTTTTTTTTTAAAAAAAAGCTAGTATACATAAAAAATAAAAACTGTGCTAAATAAACAATTTTTTGTCACCTTATATCACAAAAAGTGTAATAGCAAGCGATCAAAAAGTCATATGCACCCCAAAATAGTGCCAATAAAACCGTCATCTCATCCCGCAAAAAATGAGACCCTACCTAAGATAATCGCGCAAAAACTGAAAAAACTATGGCTCTCAGAATATGGAGACACTAAAACATTATTTATTTTTTGTTTAAAAAATTATATTATTGTGTAAAACTTACATAAATAAAAAAAGTATACATATTAGGTATCACCGCATCCGTATCAACTGGCTCTATAAAAATATCACATGACCTAACCCCTCAGATGAACACCGTAAAAAAAATTCTAATAAAAACTGTGCTAAATAAACAATTTTTTGTCACCTTACATCACAAAAAGTGTAATAGCAAGCGATCAAAAAGTCACACGCACACCAAAATAGTGCTAATAAAACCGTCATCTCATCACGCAAAAATCATACCCTACCCAAGGTATTCGCCCAAAAACTGAAAAAATTATGGCTCTCAGACTATGGAAACACTAAAACATTATTTTTTTTGCTTCAAAAATGAAATCATTGTGTAAAACTTACATAAATAAAAAAAAGTATACATATTAGGTATCGCCGCATCCGTATCGACCGGCTCTATAAAAATATCACATGACCTAACCCCTCAGATTAACACCGTAAAAAATGTAAAATAAAAACTGTGCTAAATAAAACATTTTTTGTCACCTTACATCACAAAAAGTGTAATAGCAAGCGATCAAAAAGTCACATGCACCCCAAAATAGTGCCAATAAAACCATCATCTCATCCCGCAAAAATCATACCCTACCCAAGGTAATCGCCCAAAAACTGAAATAATTATGGCTCTCAGACTATGGAAACACTAAAACATGAATTTTTTTG
The DNA here is from genome assembly GCF_905171765.1 of Bufo bufo. Lineage (NCBI taxonomy): Eukaryota > Metazoa > Chordata > Amphibia > Anura > Bufonidae > Bufo > Bufo bufo. The sequence continues at coordinate 504,740,181 of NC_053391.1, forward strand.
CTTCAAAAATGAAATCATTGTGTAAAACTATGTAAAAGTATACATATTAGGTATCGCCGCATCCGTGACAACCTGGTCTATAAAAATATCACATGATCTAACCTGTCAGATGAATGTTGTAAATAACAAAAAATAAAAACGGTGCCAAAACAGTTATTTCTTGTTATCTTGCCTCACAAAAAGTGTAATATAGAGCAACCAAAAATCAAATATACCCTAAACTAGTACCAACAATACTGTCACCCTATCCCGTAGTTTCTAAAATGGGGCCACTTTTTTGGAGTTTCTACTCTAGGGGTGCATCAGGGGGGCTTCAAATGGGACATGGTGTCAAAAAAACCAGTCCAGCAAAATCTGCCTTCCAAAAACCGTATGGCATTCCTTTCCTTCTGCGCCCTGCCGTGTGCCCATACACATGGGGTGTTTCTGTAAACTACAGAATCAGGGCCATAAATATTGAGTTTGGTTTGGCTGTTAACCCTTGCTTTGTAACCAGAAAAAAAATATTAAAATGAAAAATCTGCCAAAAAAGTGAAATTTTGAAATTGTATCTCTATTTTCCATTAATTCTTGTGGAACACCTAAAGGGTTAACAAAGTTTGTAAAATCAGTTTTGAATACCTTGAGGGGTGTAGTTTATAGAATGGGGTCATTTTTGGGTGGTTTCTATTATTTAAGCCTTGCAAAGTGTCTTCAGATCTGAACTGGTCCCTAAAAATTGGGTTTTTGAAAAATTCTGAAAAATTTCAAGATTTGCTTCTAAACTTCTAAGCCTTGTAACATCCCCAAAAAATAAAATATCTTCCCCAAAATGATCCAAACATGAAGTAGACATATGGGGAATGTAAAGTAATAACAATTTTTGGAGGTATTACTATGTATTATAGAAGTAGAGAATTGAAACTTGGAAATTTGCTATTTTTTTTACAAATTTTGGGTAAATTTTGTATTTTTTTAATAAATAAAAATTAATTTTTTTGACCTCATTTTACCAGTGTCATGAAGTACAATATGTGCCGGAAAAAAAATCTCAGAATGGCCTGGATAAGTCAAAGCGTTTTAAAGTTATCACTTAAAGTGACACTGGTCAGATTTGCAAAAAATGGCCAAGTCCTTAAGGTGAAATAGGGCTGAGTCCTTAAAGGGCTTTTGTCAGCCAACTAAACCGTTTTTTTTTTTTTTTTGTTTACTAATAATCCCTATACTGCGAGCTCTGCATACATAAGTTAAATAATCATTTTGGTTCAGTAGAATTTGATAAAAAGCTATTTTTAAAATATGCTAATTACCTTGCTACCAGCAAGTAGGGCGGCTACTTGCTGGTAGCAGCCGCATCCTCCGATCCTAATGACGCCCCCTCCACATCGTGATTGACAGGGCCAGGGAACGGAATTGTTCTCTGCTGGCCCTGCCTGTTTGCATTCAAAATCTGGCGCCTGCGCCGCGGCCGTACCTATCTTCAATCTGCGCAGGCGCACTGAGAGGCGGCCACTCGCTCGGCGCTCAATCCTCAATGCGCCTGCGCCTATGACGTCACATCTACACCTGGCGCAGGCGCATTGAGAAGCAAGCGGCCGCCTCTCAGTGCGCCTGCGCAGATTGAAGATACGTACGGCCGCAGTGCAGGCGCCAGATTTTGAATGCTAACAGGCAGGGCCAGCAGAGAACGATTCCGTTCCCTGGCCCTGTCAATCACGATGCGGAGGGGGCGTCATTAGGATCGGAGGATGCGGCTGCTACCAGCAAGTAGCCGCCCTGCTTGCTGGTAGCAAGGTAATTAGCATATTTTAAAAATAGCTTTTTATCAAATTCTACTGAACCAAAATGATTATTTAACTTATGTATGCAGAGCTCGCAGTATAGGGATTATTAGTAAACAAAAAAAAAAACGGTTTAGTGGGCTGACAGAAGCCCTTTAAGGGGTTAAGGGCTGCGATATACCTTCTTCCACAAAATACTGATTGAGGGGTGCTATTGCTATATGCCTTCTTCCACCAAATACTGATTGAGGGCTGCGATACACCTGCTTCCACAAAATAGGGATTAAGGGCTTGCCATATACCTGTTTCCGCCAAATACTGATTGAGGGGTGCTATATTCCTGTTTCTGCCAAATACTGATTGAGGGGTGCCATATACCTTCTTCCACAAAATACTGATTGAGGGGTACTATTGCTATATACCTTCTTCCACCAAATACTGATTGAGGGCTGCGATACACCTGCTTCCACAAAATAGGGATTGAGGGGTGCCATATACCTGTTTCTGCCAAATACTGATTGAAGGGTGCTGTAACGGATCACCTGGCACCCCGACTGAGTACCTCCGTTGACAGATGCGCCTAGCGTTTTCCTGAGGTCTCCAAGCACTCTGGCAGACACCACCATCACCGAACCGAAGAAGCAGATAAATCCTCTTCAAATATATGAATGCTGTAGCCAGTGGAATAGGAAACCATACGAATAGGTTTACGATCCTAGCAGTCAAACTGGAACAGCATACCATAAATCCTCCCCCCAAGAATGAGACGACACTTCACTTTGAGGGTTAAAACAGGAACTGACTGTACTTCACGTACAGCCTCTTTTATTCACAAACCAAAAACATAGTACTGCCCACAGGGTTTTGAAATACAACCAATCAATATGTTACAACACATACAATGTAAGTACAGTAACCAATCGTTCACGCCCCCAGAGGACCAGAAGGGAGACTGCGACACAGGACAGATACAACATATCCCCACAATGCATCATGGTTTCCTCCTCTCTGTCCCGGAGACAACCGAGGAGCAATCCAATTATCTCTCAGGACAAAGGGAAATCGCCAATACACATGTGCAGACAACAGGACAGACATCACCATTTAAACACACAATGGGACAATGGCACAATAGAAACACACCCAGCATTTTCCTCCCAAGCTGACAAGTTACACTTATTATAAATTGTTACAACTTTGTGAGTTTACATTGTCCATACATATAACTTACATCAATTTAAACAGTATAACTTGGGGACAAACCTATCCAAAATTCACTTGAATAGGTTCAGGGGTTTAAAAGTTAGTATGGGCCATAATCCTGAGGCAAGAGGCTGGTAAACAGGCCTCTCCAAAACCCAGTGGCGAGGTTGGTTTCGCCACAGGTGCCATATACCTTCTTCCACAAAATACTGATTGAGGGGTGCTATTGCTATATACCTTCTTCCACCAAATACTGATTGAGGGCTGCGATACACCTGCTTCCACAAAATACTGATTGAGGGGTGTCATATACCTGCTTTTGCCAAATACTGATTGAAGGGTGCTATATACCTGTTTCCGCCAAATACTGATTGAGGGATGCTATATACCTGTTTCTGCCAAATACTGATCGAGGGGTACCATGTACCTTCTTCCACAAAATACTGATTGATGGGTGATATTGCTATATACCTTCTTCCACCAAATACTAATTAAGGGCTGCAATACACCTGCTTCCACAAAATAGTGATTGAGGGGTGCCATATACTTGTTTCCGCGAAATACTGATTGAGGGGTGTTACATAACTGTTTCTGCCAAATACTAATTGAGGGGTGCTATATACCTTCTTCCACAAAAAACTGATTGAGGGGTGCTATTGCAATATACCCTCTTCCACCGAATATTGATTGAGGGCTGCGATACACCTGCTTCCACAAAATAGTGATTATAGGGTGTCATATACCTGTTTCCGCTAAATACTGATTGAGGGGTGCTATTGCTATATACCTTTTTCCACCAAATACAGATTGAGGGCTGCAATATACCTTCTTCCACAAATACTGCTCTTATCTACGGACTTAGGCAGAGGTCATTTAGAAAATGACAGGCAGAGGAAGAGGCAGACAGTTCCGCAGGGATGGCAGGGGTCGGGCAGGTGCACCAGGCCAGAGTCTAAGTAGGAAGTTGGAGAAGGCATGTACGATAACTTCAAAGGGCGCACCAGAGTTGGTTGAGTGGCTCACTCAGCCTTCCGCTTCTGCACCCTCCACAAAATACTTATTAATGTGTATGATATACCTGCTTCCACAAAATACTGATTAAGGGGTGCGATATACCTGCTTCCACCAAATATTGATTGAGGCCTGCGATACACCGGCTTCCACAAAATACTGATTGAGGGGTGCGATATAACTGCTTCTGAAAAATACTGATTATGGGGTTCTATATACCTGCTTCCACAATTTACTGATTGAAGGGTGCGATATACCGGCTTCCACAAAATACTGATTGAGGCCTGCGATATACCTGCTTCCACATATACTGCTCTTCTATAAGGACTTTTTTCACAGGGTCATTTTGAAAATGACAGGCCAAGGAAGAGACAGGCCGTTCCGCAGGGGTGGTAGGGGTCGGGCAGGTGCACCAGGCCAAAGCCCAAGTGGGAAGTTGGAGAAGGTGCATGCGATTACATCAGGACGCAACAGAGTTGGTTGAGTGGCTTACTAAGCCTTCCGCTTCTGCACCCTCCTCATCCTCTGTATCTGCACCCTCCTCACTCTCTGCTGTGTGCACCCCCAAACACACCACCACCAACCCATAGCCCCGGCATTCAAGTCAGAGGAATTACTTTCCCTTCTATTCCCAGACCTTACCGATGCGCAGCCATTCTTGGAATCAGATGAGGAAGAGGAGGTAGCAACGGCCGCCACCCAGCGGTCTGATGACAGTACCAAGATCAGCCCAAGGAGGGTGGTCCCTGCTGTTGCTGCCTACTCCGAGATCTCTAATGTCAATGGTGGTGAAGGTGACGATGATGACGTGTCGATGGACGTCACGTGGGTACCCACAAGAGAGGAAGGGGAGGGGAGTTCAGAGAGAGACGGAGCAGCAGATAGGGTGGAGAAGGAGTAGAAGCAGGCAGAACTCGCAGTGCACAGGAGGCAAATAGCAGACTGCAAATGTATCTGGAGAGAGCCATCCACCATGCATGGTGACATCTTGTGCTTCCAGGATGCCGGGCTTTTTTTTAACTTGTCAGCTGCTGAAAATAGTGTTGCCATCTGCAGCCTGTGCTGTCAACGCATAAGTCGTGGTAAGCCCAACACTCACCTAGGGACGACCGCCTTAAGAAGGCACCTGGCCTCCCATCACCGAGCACAGTGGGAGCAACGCCGTCAGAACCCACAAAGCCACACTCCTGGTGCTCCACATCCTGCCTCTTCTCCTTCTCCTCTCTCCTCCCATTTGTCCTCCATTCCACTTTCCACCGTGCCGTCGTCGTGTTCATCTGGCACAAGGCAGGCTTCCATGGCCCAAATGATCGAGCGTAAAAATTATGATGCCAGATAATACTCTTGTCCAACGGCTTACTGCTGGCTTGTCGGAACTGCTAGCCAGCCAACTACTGCCATATAAATTGGTGGACTCGGAGGACTTTAGAAAATTTCTGGCCATTGGCACACCAAAATGAAAGGTCCCCGGAAGGAAATAATTCTCCCAGAAGGGCATCCCAGAGCTATATGGCCACGTTCAGCTGCAATTGAATATATCTCTGGCACACAGTGTCGGTGCCAAGATACATTTGACCACAGACACATGGTCTAGCAAGCATGGGCAGGGAAGGTACATAACTTTTACTGCCCACTGGGTGAACCTTCTGACGGCCAAAAAGCATGTAACTTTTGGCACCTGTGTGGATTTGGCGTTACCGCCACGGATTGCATGCAGGCCTGCCTCTTCTTCTCCTCCTCCTACTCCATCCTCTGTCTCCTCCTCGGCTGACTCCTCCTTTTCCACTGCTACCGCCTCTTCCGCTGCACCCCCCAAGCTCCCCAGAACCTATTCGACGTGCCAGGTGAGATGTTGCCATGCTGTTCTGTGGCTGTTCTACCCTGAAGCCAAGAGCCACACCGGTCCTGCACTGCTTTCAGCTCTGCGGTCACAGGCCGATCAATGGCTAACACCGCTCAATTTGACAGTTGGTAAAGTGGTGTGTGACAACGGTGCCAATCTGCTGAGCGCGCTGAAACAGGTCAAAATGACACATGTGCCGTGCACATGTAGTGCAGAGATTTGTTGCCAAATACCGCAAGGTCCAGGACGTCTTGCAGCAGGCCAGGGAATTCTCTGGCCATTTTAGAAAATCTTACACGACCATGGCTCGCCTTGCTGATGTGCAGCGGCGACACCACCTGCCCGTCAGATGTCTTATTTGTAACAGCCCGACGCCCTGAAACTCCACCTTTGTATATTCTTGATAGGCTGCTCCAGCAGCAACGTGCCATTAATGACTACCTGTATGAACTCTACAGCAGGACAGGTTCTGGAGAGCTTGGTTTCTTTTCACCGCGCCAATGGCTACTCATTCGCAATGCATGCAGACTTCTGCAGCCATTTGATGAGATCACCAAACTAGTCAGTCGCAGCCAAGGCACCATCAGTGACATCGTACCTTACGCCTTTTTTCTGGAGCGTGGATTGCGTTGTGTCATTGATCAAGCCGTCGAGGAGCAGGCGATGGAAGATGAGGAAATTGCAATCCTGAAGGAATTCCCAGGGGTCTACTCCATATAAGACAAGTCAGCAGGAGTCTGAAGAGGAGTCAGAGGAGGAAGGTGGCTGGGGGGAGGAGGAGGAGCAAGAAAAGCAGGCTTTGAGAGGGACTTTAAACTTTTCGGGGATCCCTGGTGTTGTCTTTGGCTAGGGGGAGGAAACCGAGGACGACATTCTCCTGGGCGATGAGCAGGAGCCAGGGCACTCCACCGCTTAAGATTTAGTGCAAATGGGGGCCTTCATGCTCCAATGTTTGAAGAGGGATTCCTGTATAAAAGGCAAAAAGGGCAAGGACCAGTACTGGGTGGCAACATACTTAGACCTCCGGTGCAAACAGAAAATGGCGGACATGTTACCAGCATCACAAAGGGCTGTCAGAATGCAGCATTTCCAGGCCTTGCTGTGAGAGATGCTGCGAGAGATTCTTCATTCTGCTTTTGCGAGCGATGGCAGAAGAATTTCCACCCACAGCAAAACAGGTGCAGGTACCAATCCTACCGCGCCTGCAAGAAGAGGGTGGTTTGAAGATGTGTTGGTCACTTCTGATATGAGATCATTCTTGCAAGCAACCCATTGACAGCTGCCCTCCGGATCCAGCCTCAGGGTACGCCTAGACTGACAGGTGTCAGACTACATCAGGTTAACAGCCAATGTGGAAGCTCTGAGAAGCGAGGAACACCTGGACTACTGGGTGTACAGGCTTGACCTGTGGCCAGAGCTGGCACAATTTTCCATGGAACTCTTGGCTTGCCCCTCGTCGAGTGTGCTGTCTAAAAGAACGTTATGCGCAGCAGGGGTGATCATAAACAATAAGCCACTCGCCTAGCTCACGACAGTGTGGACTACTTCACATTTCTAAAAATGAATGAGGCATGGATCTCTGAGGAATTCAACACCTGTGTCGACCACGTGTAATTGAATTTTCTCATGCCAGCCCACACATATCCACCACCACACAGAACAAAGAATAGTCCTAGTCTTATGTATATAGAGTGGCAATAAAAGGCCTTTTTTGTCAGGTGAATGAATAATTTTTGGGGCCTCTACTCCAGTGGCCAACAGTAAAACTTTTAGCCGGTGACCGCCTATTGTACCTCCAGGCACATCATCACAAATTCTTCGGGCCTGTACTGGAATACAGTAAAATTGTTATCCACTGACCGTCTAATATGCCTGCAGCCACATAATCACTTGTTCTTTTCTGTCAGGTCAATGCCTAATTTTTGGGGCCTGTACTCCACTGGCCTACAGTAAAATTGTTATTCACTGACCGCCTAATGTACCTCTAGCCACATAATCACTTGTTCTTTTCTGTCCGGTGAATGCCTAATTTTTGGGGCCTATACTGGCCTACAGTAAAATTGCTATCCACTGACCATCTAATATACCTCCAGCCACATAATCACTTGTTCTTTTCTGTCAGGTGAATGCCTAATTTTTGCAACCTGTACTGGCCTACAGTAAAATTGTTATCCACTAACCGTCTAATATACCTCCAGCCACATAATCACTTGTTCTTTTCTGTCAGTTGCATGCATAATTTTTGAGGCCTGTACTGCACTGGCCTACAGTAAAATTGTTATTCAGTGACAGCCTAATGTACCTCCAGCCACATAATCACTTGTTCTTTTCTGTCAGGTGAATGCCTAATTTTTGGGGCCTGTACTGGCCTACAGTAAAATTGTTATCCACTGACCGTCTAATATACCTCTAGCCACATAATTACTTGTTCTTTTCTGTCAGGTAAATGCATAATTTTTGGGGCCTGTACTCCACTGGCCTACAGAAAAATTGTTATTCAGTGACCGCCTAATGTACCTCCAGCCACATAATCACTTGTTCTTTTCTGTCAGGTAAATACCTAATGTTTGGGGCCTGTTCTCCACTAGCCTGCAGTAAACTTGTTATCCACTTATCGCCTAATATATCTCCAGCCACATAATCACTTGTTCTTTTCTGTCCGGTGAATGCCTAATTTTTGGGGCCTATATTAAACTGGCCTACAGTAAAATTGTTATCCACTGACCGTCTAATATACCTCCAGCCACATAATTACTTGTTTTTTTCTGTCAGGTGAATGCCTAATTTTTGGGGCCTATATTAAACTGGCCTACAGTAAAATTGTTATTCAGTGACCGTCTAATGTACCACCAGCCACATAATCACTTGTTCTTTTCTGTCCAGTGAATGCCTAATTTTTGGGGATAGTACTCCACTGCCCTACAGTAAAATAGTTATCCACTGACCGCCTAATATACCTCCAGCCACATAATCACTTGTTCTTTTCTGTCAGGTGAATGCATACTTTTTGGGGCCTGTACTACACTGGCCTACAGTAAAATTTTTGAAGGATATTGGGATCTGCACACCTTAAATGGGGTGGGTGCTCATAGAGGATCAAGACAATTGTAGGTAGCGATCTATGGCACACCACACGTATTGCTATTTAAAAAATAGTCATTTTAATTTATTGATTCATGTGTTTAATCTTTACAACACTTTGTGTCATTCCACATCCAGTATTACATTGAGCATAACATAGGGTCATATACAGAAGTCCCGACGTTTCGATCAGTTGTGACCTTTATCAAGGGATGTAAAAGAAATGTAGTAAGAACATATAAGTGGGAGGGAATGGAAAAGCGTACGTAATGAAAAACAGAGATCAAGAATGAGGTTGTGTACAAAACTAATATACAAGGAGTGATTAATAATGAAAGACTCGGTATGATCGATCTCTGATTGAATGCTATTGTAAAACCATTATAAACCATTAAATATGAGAGCTCCAGATATAATGGGGAGGGGGGAAGGGGAAACCAATCTCACCCATAGGAGTCTATGACTAGATGGAAGTAAGGAAATCTTCCAATTTTAGTGAATCTGTGAAAAACAAAAAAATCGAATGTCAGAAAAAACAGGACATATTATGTGATTTTATACATTTTAATAAAAGTCACATTCTCTATTTAGTCCCCTTAGAAACAAAGTATCTAGGCGGTGTATCCAGTATGATTCACGTTGTTTCAATGTCAAGGTCCGGTTTCCTCCTCGTCGTGGTATTGGTATCTGTTCCAGAACTTGAAAACGCATTGTAGAGATTTGATGGTTAAATTGTTTAAAGTGTGCCGGAATTGGTAAAAGTAATTGATCAGTTCTGATTGTAGACTTATGTTTAAAGATTCTATCTCTAATGTGCTGGATGGTCTCGCCAACGTAGATCAATCCGCAGGGGCATTTGATCTCTGTTTTTCTTTACGTATGCTTTTCCATTCCCTCCCACTTATATGTTCTTACTACATTTCTTTTAGATCCCAACTGACCGAAACATCGGGACATCTGTATATGACCCTATGTTATGCTCAATGTAATACTGGATGTGGAATGACACAAAGTGTTGTAAAGATTGAACACATGAATCAATGAATTAAAATTACTATTTTAGCAATACGTGTGGTGTGCCATAGATCTCTACCTACAATTGTCTTGATCCTCTATGAGCACCCACCCCATTTAAGGTGTGCAGATCCCAATATCTTTCAACTAGTATTACCCTGTGGATCTAGCACCCAATATCAATGTCTCTGAACACCTTCTCATATTGTCACGAGTTGGAGGTCCCTGGAGAGACCTGTGCGTCGTCAATCAAAAACAAACGGAAATCAGGTACAGACACACAAGAGTTTATTGCACAAACAGAATCCAAGGAAGGAAACACAGGGAAAATTGAGAGCTCTATGTACTGTCCGCACAGTGGGAGGAAACCCCCACTGCGCCACTGTCTAGTAATACTCCAGAGGGGCGTGACTAAGCAACTCCTGGTATTAGACTTTGCAGCAGGAAGTTGCCAGGGTCCACTCTGGAGCGTGAACTAGACAGTGACAACAGGAGCAAACGGACAACAGGTACCAGAATGTACCGACAGTACATAGGCAAACATAACAAACAGGCAACTAAAAATACAAGCAGGAGTTCACGCAAGGGAACAGCAGTGGCAATGAGCAGAGAAGGATTAGCTCCACCAGTGGTATACTGCGTGGCCTTGCCCATAGCACTCTGCAGCAAGGTACGCTGCAGCTAGGGCTTGTTTAACAGAGACATATAACATAACAAACAGGTAAATACAAGCAGGCAACTAAAAACACAAGCAGGAGTTCACGCAAGGGAACAGGCGTGGCAATGAGCAGAGAAGGACTAGCTCCACCAGTGGTATACTGCGTGGCCTTGCCCATAGCACTCTGCAGCAAGGCACGCTGCAGCAAGGGCTTGCTGAACAGAGACATATAAATACACACAAGGTGACTCAAACATAACTGGCAGAACAGATAACAGAAACACAGGAAAGAGGACGGGAATGAACAAGTAGGAAACCCACAGAGCACAGACAGACAAGGATCCCATGGGTCAGCAGCATGGGAGAGTGAGTACAAACAAGAAGCAGGACAAGACAACACACACCAGGAGAGCTGACCCAGAACTGAGGAAACCTCAGCCTTATATACAGGTTCCATGGGTGCAGCAGAGAGGCCACACCCATGGAGCAGAGAGGATTAACTCCTAATAGGCACACAGGGGAGTTAACCCATAAAGAACCACAAATAAAACACAGGAACGGAGCTGCAGCGAGAGAATAGACAGAAGGTCACAGCCAGAGGTAACGACTGTGATACATATGATACTGAAACTACAAACAACATTATCGCACAGATTGATCTGGGAAACAAATTTCTACATATTCCTTCACAGGAATGGAAAACGAGAGACTACGTCCGTGACCTACGCTGACTGACGTCTCTAAAATTACATTGCAGTACCTTGACAGAATATCATAAAAACGGCCGTATACCCAGAGGGCTAAGGTCACACCTACTCCCAACTTTATTTAAAGAAGATCCTGATTTTTGCGACCGTTTTGAGAACATTTTGAACAAATGATCTTTTGATTTGATGCTATTGACCTGTCACAACTAGACAGCTGAGAAGCTCTGACAGGAGCTTTCCAGATCCTCCTCCTTGAGTTTCTTTGTTTTGGTTAAGTTCCTCATCTCGTTAGTCTATCTCAGCTGTCATGCAGTTGGACTGATTGCTTCCCTTTAAGTTCCTCCCCATGATGCATTAGGTTGCGGCTTATACAACTTCCTGGAGTGTGTGTGCATGCTGTTTCTATTCCTCAGTCCTCTGCAAGATAAGTGCTGTTTCTTTATTTGTGATTTTCTGTCTGCTGGATTTTCAGGTGACCCTGACTCCCTCCGTGTCTTGTGTAGGGAGCCGGTGGTCGTGTCCCCTCACTATTGTAGGGTCTTCAGGTATTAGATAGCCGAGGTACGTGGATATGCGCCCATCCACCTTTGGGGTGTTCGCATAGGCTGAGCAATTAGGGAGAGTGGCAGGTCTCATGTAGGGGTCTCCCTTTTGTTCCTTAGTTGTGGATCCAGTGAGTCATAAATTGTATTGCATTGTCTTGTTTCCTGTACACCATCCGTGACATGACCATTGAAAAGGCCTACCAAACGATTGGCGACCTTACTAAACAGATTGCGACCACTGAAGATCAACTCACCACCATCTTACCCCAGGAAGAGTGGAATTCCCTCAAAGAGAAGACATCAAAACAAATTACTGAATATCAGAAGAACACAGAATCCACCAAAAGGTCCAAATTTATCCGAGACGCAGAGGACTACAGACTCAACAGGGCATACAGGTGGAGGGACCCCAACTTCCAAACTTCACGTGACTACAGTTACTAACATTTTTCTTCAGGACAAAGCTCAGCTGGCTCAGAGAGTGAGAGGTCCCATCGGTCACATTTTTTAGGGAGAGGCTGTCCAGGAAACAGATATGGAAGAAGCGACCGCGGAGGGGCAAGGGGCGCAGATCCAGGACAACGTATCCAGACTCGATCCCAGGTAATATAGACAACCTGGTTATTAACATTTCTTCACATATCCTATCACCCGCTCAAATAACGGTATTACAGAAAGGACTTTTATTTTGCCCATCCCATCCTCTTGACACTTTCCTACTGGAACAAGATTTACACCGATTCTACCGCAATATTCAACTTAAAGCCCATTTTGGCACATCAGGTAACTTAATCGATACATCTAGTTTAACTACTAATTATCCATTAGCACTACAGACACTGGGTCTCAGAAATAAGAGTTCTTCCATGCCCACCAAGACCTATCACCCAGTGGAAACTTATATTTCACTTACTCAACGATCCATACACGAGATACTTAAATCTCAATCAGAGGGTCATTTCAGACATTTTCGCAATTTAACCATTAATGAACAGCGAGCTATCTTCGAGTTACAATCCAACAAGGAAATCATGATTAAACCAGCAGATAAGGGGGGAGCAGTGGTAGTCATGGACAAAACTATGTACATAAATGACATAAAAGAACAACTTAGTGACCCAGCCACCTATGAACCTCTCACAAAAGACCGGACCCCTTACATTGCCAATAAGATAAGTACTCTACTTCAACATTATCGGAAACTCAATATCATTGATGATGACACAATAACGTTCCTAACTAAACAACACCCCATCACACCTTCGTCTTTTACACCCTATGTAAGATTCACAAATATCTTCAAAATCCACCCGGCAGACCCATAGTAGCTTCTACTGAATCAATATTATCTCCTTTGTAAATATATTTGGATCGCATACTTACTCCACTCGTTAAAGCTTTGCGTTCTTTCCTGTTAGACACCAATGACTTTATCACCAAACTCAACTCAAGTTCACCCCAACCGAATTCATTACTAGTGACGATGGACATAAATAGCCTATACACGTCCATAATGCATGATAAAGGCATCAGAGATACCACAGCTAGATATTCCACGCTTAGTCCAGTACAACAGGAATTCTGTATTTCGTTATTGTCACTAGTTCTACATAAAAACTTCTTCCTGTTTGGGGACGATTTTTATGCCCAAAGACGAGGGACCGCGATGGGGGCCAATGTGGCCCCGCCTTACGCTAATGCATACATGATAAACTTCGAGAAGTAATATGTCTATTCACATCCTCTTTTTCAAGAATATGCCAAAATTTGGCTCCGCTTTATAGACAAAATTTTTTGCCTTTGGAAGGGACCTACATCCAGCATACTACAATTTCATCAATATCTTGATAACATCTACCCTAAATTAGGTTTTACCTTATGAAGGTTTCATAAGCTTTGATCTAGACAGTAAACCAACGGACAGAAATAGTCTTTTACATTATACCAGTAGTCATCCTAGAGCAACAAAAAAGTCACTACCCAAATCCCAACTAGCACGAGTGGAACGTATTGTGACTGATCCTTCCACCAGAGAAAAAAGGAAAGAAGAGATGTCATCAAAATTTCTCCAGAGAGGGTACTCCCAGCATATGATTCAACCTACACATAGGCCACCACGACAGGTAGTCGAACATCCAAGTACTCCTAATAGGATACCATGTATACTTCCATACCACCCGCTCACACAGAAGATTCAAAACACGGTCCGAAGCCAGTGGCACATATTATCTCAAGCTTATCCTAATGTACAAGAGTTTCAATCGCTTCCTCTTACATGCTACAAACGCCCACGAAATATCAGAGATCATCTGATTAGAGCTGACATTGGAGCCCTTTCCAGGATCCCTCGCCAAAGATTTCTAGGGACTCCTAAAACTGGCACTTTCCCGTGCCTTCACTGCGCACAGTGTTCTAGTGTTATCAAAGGAGATGTAATCACACATCCTCACACAGGCAAGAAATATCGCATTAAGGGATATTTCACTTGTGATTCCTCTCACATGGTATATTTGTTGAGGACAACTGGCACAGCTTAGGGTTTCTGACCTCTTCTCTCAATGGGACAACACCCAGATTCTGAGCTCCTGTTGCATAAAACAAGCATTTCTCTTAAAAGCTTTACTCAGAAACATGATTTTGACTCTACATGTCACGCCTTTACCAAAACCCTTTTACGAGATAGCTCCAACACTTGGTTGACATCTTTTGTGCAAAAAGAAACAACAATCCTGAAAATGCTAGCTAAAATGTACAACTGGCTACTCCACACAGACCTCCATATATTTCAATAGGGAAGAGGAATAAAATATAAAGAAAATAGACCATAACTGTGCTACATTTTTTCAAATTGTAGGGCTTATCCCATTGTATCAAAATAGAGGAGAACTCCTTCAAACTAGCGACCAGGTTGTACAGAACACCAGAGCTTCTTCACCACATAAATTCAAACGTCCTCAAATTTGCTGGAGATACAATGCAGACAATGACACACTCTCGCAGATTTGGTGGCATTGCAGCCTGAATAAAATTTACTCCTCCTCAATTTTACTATCCCCAGCTTTGGTCCTACTGTGGTTCCCTTCCCCATCATTCACATCACATCAGAATAATTTTCCCACTTTATTTAGAAGCCTCTAAACTTCTAATGCCAATTTATTGGCGACAATCATCACCACCAGCAGTTCAAGACTGGATTAACAAAGTTAATCAAATCTATCATCTTGAAGAACTGGCTCACTGTGAGAATATGTCCAGAGACAAATTTCTCAAGATATGGATCCTGTGAACGAAATCTCACTTCACGTCTGGAACCACCTCCTTACCCTCATACACACCTGCTTGCAACCGTCTCATTGACCCTTAAAAGAAAGTGTTATCAGAAAATGACCTATTGTTTAAAGCACATTTTTATGTCAAACAAGTTTTTAAAGAATTTCTGGTGATGTAATTTTTAATTTTCCACGTTAATATCTATATTTAAACAAAAATCATAAATGCTGCAGTTTTCACACTGGCCACTAAGCCAAATAATTAGCGCCACTTCTTGGTCTATACAGATCACTTTACTGTAGTTATCTCCTTATCCTTTCAGCCTCACTATATCACCTCTGTGTACAAACAACATAAGCTCCACCATTCACAATAGGTGATATCACAGCTTATCAGCTTCCTCCTGACCTCTGCACAGGTCACAGAGCATGCCTAGAAAACTTTCCCATAGAAGTCAATGAGGCCCCCTCCTGACTATTGTGTCTACTGACCATGTGGCTGCCGTAAAAGCATTTTTATTTAATGCTCTCTAAATGCTGTTAAGAACAGCTCAGGCAAGATGGCCACCCCATAATCACGTTCAGGAAATAGAAGGAATAAATATGCAATTAGAAAATTTAAAACAGATTAGTAAAAAAGGATAGGCGTCAATATCTGACTTTAACTGGCAAAAAATATTTTTGGTGACACGTTTCTTTAAACGAACAGATATAATACACTTCACTAGATGCCCTTTACGTAATGATATTGCTGGCTCATTTACATATGTTAGCCCTACCTACTTGAGTTGACCCCACCCACTCATATTGACTACTCCCTTCATCCTGGCCTCGATAATGTCTATTCAGAATTGGTGCCTAGGGCTGCACCAGCTTTAAATTCAGTCATGTATAAAAAAAAATATAAAAAAATGGGCAATAATAGGTTACAAATTAAAAAGAAGTATTTTACTCACCTCACTGATCTCCTGCCACTGTTGTTCCAAAGCCGCTCCAGTCCCCACTCCTCTCTATTTCCTGGTCCCTGCTCAACAAATAGGAAATGGCTTGAATAGACCACCCAGCCAATAACTGACTGCAGCAGTGACCCTCCTTAGCCAGTGATTGAGCAGACATTTACAGTCATGTCAAAAAATAAGATGTTAGGACATTGCAGTCTTCATTCTCCTGGCATATATGTGTATGGGGAAGTTGGGACAGCTAGCAGTCAGCCAAACGAAGGTGTATGAGCACCCTAAAGGTGGCATTGGCCAGGGGAGGGAGCAGTGCCTCCAGACAAGTCACTTGGCACTTAAGGCTCAAGAGTAGGGATGAGCGAACTTGTGTTTTCAAATTTGGCATACAAGGTTTGGGTTATCTAAGAATCGCGTTATGGCTTCATCTATAACTTATGGTCCGTGTTGGTGGAATCCATAACGGAATTCTTAGATAACCCAAACCCGAAACTTGTACGATGAACTTGAAAACACAAGTTCGCTCAACACTACTCAAGAGTTTAATGTTTATTTCACTAGAGAACCTTGTTTTTCATGGTCTAAAGAATCCAAAATAATTCCATGCATTTTGTTAATAAACTTGTATTTCTAGACCACATGAATGGGGTTCTAAAGCTAACTAAGCTTTGCAGGCTTTATGGATTAAGATTGCAATCGATATGTCACCCACAATATTTATATCGCTTGACGCTGAAAAAGCTTTCGATAGGGTGCACTGGGGGTTTCTGACGGAGGTGTTAAATCATTTTGGGTTCCGGGGACCTATTCTATCGGCTATCTTAAATCTATATTCTCTGCCATCAGCTCGAGTTTTAGCATCTGGCTTTTATTCCAAAAGCTTTGATATAACGAACGGTACCAGACAAGGCTGCCCTTTGTCACCATTGGTTTTTGCGCTGGTGATGGAACCCCTGGCAGAAAGAATCCGCTTGGACCCAGGTATTTTAGGTATATATGTGGGTAATGCACCACACAAAATAGGATTATACGCAGATGATGTCCTGTTATCACTTACGAACCCAGAGATATCTCTCCCAAACGTTATGGAAGTCTTAAATGAATATGCTCAAGCCTCCTTCTATAAACTTAATGTTACAAAATCGCATATTCTCCCATTTGCGATCCAAGAACCCCTCAAAAGGGAACTTCTGGCGAAGGCTCCATTTCAGTGGGCAGAGGATGGCATAGTTTACCTGGGCATATTATTAACACCTCGTATACTAAATTTGGTGAGAAGCAATCTCGACTCCCTGAGAAAAGAATTACTAACAGACTATGCCGAGTATTCTAAACTGTATATGTCATGGCTGGCCAGAATTAATGCGGTCAAAATGATGATTCTTCCTAAGATCCTCTATAAACTTAGATGTATTCCTCTTATCATTCCACAAAAAATAATAAAACTGTTGCAGTCGGACCTTATAAAATTTATATGGGGTAACAAAGCACCTAGAGTGGACCGTCGAGCCCTATACCCAAAACTGAGAGAAGGGGGTCTTGGAGTCCCGGACCTCATTCGTTATTATAAGGCGAACCTCATTGAGCAGACTAAAGAGTGTTGGGCGCCTTCCTCGCTACAGAGATGGCATGAATTAGAATCCACCTACACAAAACTGGGTTCTCTCCCAGGCTTTCTTGCCGCCCTTTCCCTGGAAGCGCCTAAATCTACACCCCCTCTCTTGACTATGCAAGCGGCAGTTTGGACCTGGTCCAATTATATAGAGAAAGGGTTGCTTTTCACACCTAAGAGATCTGAGATCCCACTGGTTGCGCTTACATATGGGGTCCCCGATCTCTCCTTAGATAAATGGGAGAAGGCAGGTATCACACGTTTGGATCAGTTATATGAAGGCGATACTATGAAAACATTTGAGACCTTACATCAGAATTATGGTATACCTAACACTTGTTTCTATCAATACCTACAAGTTAGGCATATGCTGCACAGAATGAGACTTCCCATTATTTCATTGAATAAAATGACCCCTTTTGGTAAATACTTTACTGGTACGACAGGTCAGGGGAAAGGCCTTGCTACTGCATATCATGCACTTGACCCTACTTTAGAAACAAAGCTTAACTTTATGGTGAAATGGGAAGAAGAATTTGAAAGCTCTTGGTCGGTCGGGGAGTGGAGAGATGCTTTCCACTGGACGATAGCTACTGCCAAATGTATTAATCACATTGAACAAAATAGGAAAATACAACTTAGATGGTACTTGACGCCGGCCCGCATAGCACACATGGATCCTGAATATAGTTCAAATTGCTGGAGGAATTGTGGGGAAAAGGGAAGCTTATCACATATGTGGTGGTCATGCCCTATTATTCTCCCTTTTTGGAGGAAGATTTTTGACCTTATATCGACAGTGGCGGGCTTCCGGATCCCCCTCGACCCTCCATTAGCTGTGCTATCCATCGGAATAGGAGATTTACCTTACTCCCATAGACCGGTTATGATGGGCATTCTCTCAGCTGCAAGGAAGCTTATTGCAACCTCATGGAAGCTGCCCATTACCCCTCAGGTGCCTGATGTGATCTCACTAGTTAACCAATATATGCAACATGAATATATATATGCAGATTCTTACTCTGAACGCTTAAGGGCTCACAAAAGATGGGAATTGTGGAACTCTTGCCCGTTTGCAGTTAAGATTCACTCTGTAGCTCTGTAGGGACTGATACTGTGGTATACATACATGGCGGGAGAGAGCGGTGGATGGAAGGCGGTGGATGGATTACGGTATAGGGTAAGCATATATAGCGGTACACTAAAGTATAGAATAAAATATATCTTAGAAATGGATCACAAGTTCTGGATTTAATCTATTAGTCTTGTTCTTGAATTGACTATGTTACAATTTGTTGTATATGTCATCAATATGCTTAGCATATATTAAGTGATAGTTGCTGGATTATACAAGTGACTTTTAATTAGCTGGTACTCTTTTGTTGGCTTAAATATGTAACATCACAATATAAATGTCAAAGTTGTACTTGCAAATCTTAACATTGTTCTGGCTTATGCAAATGACATATTTACTGTCTGATTTTCTTATGTTGAAAAATCAATAAAAATTGAAAGTTTTAAAAAAGATTGCAATCGATATGTGCTCCTACCATTAAATTACGCCATGTTAACCTTATGTCATTTGTTTGAGCTTCTGAACAGGGATTTATTGTGAGACAAACCCCTGTAAAAGGCAGTTCTGGGAAGATCACCAATTACTTGCATAGCAGGAGCGTCTTCAAACGTCCTGCCACAGCCTGCTCACAGCAGTAGATTAATTTCATTAATGATTTCCTGTAGAATGAAGATAAACTAAACGAATGCAAACAAAGCCCGGACTCATTTACAAGGATGTCACAGTCTGGAATACAAAGTTTTACACCAAACTGCAAAATATCTTTCATTGCTAATTAGGTTTTATAGTTATTTATCGTCGTTCTCTTGGTAAGCTCAAAGGTTTTTAGGCTTTCTCGAAGTGGAAATTGATTAAAACTAATATTTTATGAAAGATCATTTATGTTATTAAGATAATCAGCTCCCACAATGGTTATAAATATTTAAAACGAAAATACAAGGTAATAGGATAAAATAAATGGTTTTATTTTATTTTATTTTATTTATCCAACGGCACATGAAGTAAACGTCCTATTACTGGAGCTTATTAATAACCTCAATAAAGCAAAAACCTCCATTTGAAATATTTTATAGAAAGTCATTTAGCTCCATGTTAGTCATACTAATTAGAATATAAACTATTATAAAATTCTGTATATTCTTGGTGTTTACCAACCTATCACTGTATCTGTCTTCCAATAATGAACACAGGACAAGGCTCCCCATCTTGTACACACCATGACTTGAAAATTTACCATCAATCCAACCATCCAATGTGTATTGGGGGCCTCCTTACTGTTCCCAAGCTCATCTTTCCCACCCTCACACTGTCAGGACCCATGCAGATAATTGTAATTGTCTGGAACTCCTGCAGCAACTCTCTGAGATGGTGAGACCGTTTTTTATTATACTGTGAAGTATGCTGCCTTGTTCTTGCTCTGTTTTTACAAAGTCTTTTACAAAGTAGTATGGGGCTCATTTATCAAACTGGTGTAAAGTAGAACTGGCTTAGTTGCCCATAGTAACCAATCAGATTCCACCTTTCATTTTGGACAGTTCTATTGGAAAATGAAAGAAGGAATCTGATTAGTTGCTAGGGGCAACTAAGGGCTCTTTCACACTTGCGTTGTTGGGATACGGCGTGCAGTTCCGTTGCCGGAGGTGCCCACCGGATCCGTAACACCGCAAGTGAACTGAAAGCATTTGAAGACTGATCAGTCTTCAAAATGCGTTCAGTGTTACTATGGCAGCCAGGACGCTATTAAAGTCCTGGTTGCCATAATAGTGGTGGGGAGCGGGGGAGCAGTGTGCCTGCCGCCCGTGCGGCTCCCGGGGCGCTCCGGGGTGCTGTTGGGGCGCCCCATGCGCATGGATCGCGTGATCCATGCGATCGCGTGGTCCATGCGCGTGGGGCGCCCTAGCGTCGCTCTGGGGCGCCCCGGGGGCCGCGCGGACGGTGGGTGTGCTGCTCCCCCGCTGCACACTACACTTTACCATGGCAGACAGGACTTTAGCGTCCTGGCAGCCATGGTAACCATTCAGAAAAAGCTGAACGTCGGATCCGATAATGCGCCGAAACGACGTTTAGCTTAAGGCCTGATCCGGATTAATGCCTTTCAATGGGCATTAATTCCGGATCCGGCCTTGCGGCAAGTGTTCAGGATTTTTGGCCGGAGCAAAAAGCGCAGCATGCTGCAGTATTTTGTCCGGCCAAAAAACGTTCTGGTCCTGAACTGAAGACATCCTGATGCATCCTGAACGGATTTCTCTCCATTCAGAATGCATTGGGATAATCCTGATCAGGATTTTTCCGGCATAGAGCCCCGACGACGGAACTCTATGCCGGAAAAGAACAACGCAAGTGTGAAAGAGCCCTAAGCCCTTTCTACTTTACACCAGTTTGATAAATGACTTCCTATGTCTGTATTAAAAGTTACGTTTTAAGTAGACACCCAGTATGTCAGGTATTGGAGTTGGTTTGTGTTGCCTTAAATGTCATGAAAAGTTTAGTTGACTATGGTTTTTTTTTTTTTTTGTAAACCATATTTTTATTTAGTTTTTTGTCACATAAAAGTTTACAATTATACAAAGCAATTTTTTTCATGCAATGTAACATCAAACATAACATAACCCTCGAAATCCCTCCCTCACCCACCTCATCCCCCCTTCATTTCAGATGTAGTTGAAGTACAATGAGAAACAAATGCAAGAAGTGTAAAGAAGTATAAGAAGTGTAAGCTCATGGATTCTATCAATCTAAATAAAATAAAATACTGTATTTTGTTTGCTAATTGAATCATTTAGTTTCCTGTTTTGTGTGTATCTTGTACCATGGGTCTAATGGCCCCAACTTGGCATACCACTCAGTATAAAGAAATAAGCGGATAGTCGCCAATATTTCTGATTCAGTAAAGAATGCTGCCATAAATACTCTCCATTTTCTAAAGAAGGAGGTTGTTAATGCTAACCTGCGGTACTCTGTCTCATTGCGTTCTAACGTCAGGCATTTCGTGGTCTGTTGGATAATCTCCTTCAGCGGCGGAGTGCCTAGTTTGAGCCAGTAAGTTAGGAGATACCTTTAACTACCAGGGTAGCTACATGGAATGCTGCTGCAATTTTAGTTTTGCCTCTCCCTGCATGAAACAGAAGAATCTCTTGACCCATTGGGAGTTTTATGTGACATTTTGTTTTCATCAGGGATAGGAAGGACTGCCAGAAGGTTTGCACTCTCGGGCAGGAACAAAGCCCATGAGTGAGATCTGTGTTAGGTATCTGTCATTTGGGACAGTGTGTTATTCTGCCCTCAGCTATCTTATTAGGATAACGTGGAGCATGGAAACCATATATAGCCCTAAGTTTTATTTTAAAATAGGTCTCCCTCCAAACCTCACTGCTCACAATTTTTTGAATTAGAGCCTATCCTTCCAATAGTTGGTCTGGGAGATTTAGGTCTGGGAAATCTTTAACCCATGCCTTGAACAAGAAAGGATCTCCTTTCCTAGTGCTTAACTCCCTCAGAGAGCCATATATGGTTGCCAAGCCTTTTTTTTTTTTTATTCCAGGGGAGCCTAGGAAAGGCTCAAAAGGGTTAGCACAGAATTCTTGTGACAAATCTTTCACCCTGGGGCGTAATAATGCCATGAGTTGATGGTATGCCAGGAAATGATTTACAGGCAATTGATATAGGGTTTGCATTTCCTGAAAAGTGCAGAATCTCCACTCTGCTTGGTTCCAGATGTATCTAACTTCACCTATACCGTTCTCTGACCACTTCTGGAGCTGTTTGTTTATAGAGGTTGCATAGAATTCCGGGTGTTTCCAAATCGCCATTCTTTTAGATAATAAAAATGGAAGATAATATAGCCTTGACCGCTTACCATGCAGCTATTGTGTCTTGTACCAATGCACTGTGTTTTATCGGGACAGGTAAGACTGTGTATTTAGTATGTAGAATAGCATTTAAACTCCAGGGTCTAGCCATTTCTTCTTCAATAGATAGTACTGAATAGTTTGAAAATGTATTTACCCAGTCCAGACCATGTCTCATTAAACTTGCCAGGTTATAGTTTCTGATATCAGGAAGCCCTATGCCAACCTCTGCTTCTGTGCCTGGTCAATGTAGTCAAAGATATTCTGCATCGTCTGGACTGCCAAACAAATCACCGGAAAGCCTTTAGGAATAGCTGAACATCAGCATGTTTCAATAGAGTTAGTAAGGTTTGCATGGGATATAAAAGTTTACTCTACCAAATCATATAGACCACACATATAATATAACAAAACGTCACTTTATTGAAACACAATGTAACAATGACAATAAACACATATATAAAATCATGCGGAGGAGTACTGTGATAGAAATCCCACTTGACCAGTAAAGTGCATCCAATATTAGATAAAGTGACCAGTGAAAAATGGCAAGAACCAGGAATTACTGTAGGGAAAACAACTCAGACTACCAACTGAGTAAAAGGTTTAACCCACATTAGTTGGCCCATACGGGTATCAAAATTCAAATAGCCGCATTAGTCAGTGTGCAATTTAAGCTAGAAATACAGCTATAATTTTCTGGGATTTAAAAACACCCATTTTGGGCAAAATACTTAATTTGCGGCCTTGTCTGCATCTGCGGCCTTGTCAGTGTGAGATACACGCTTTAGATACTGCTGTACTATTCTGGAATTTAAAAAACACCCATTTTGGGCAAAATACTTAGTTTGCGGCCTTGTCTGCATCTGTCAGTGTGAGATACATGCTTTAGATACTGCTGTGCTATTCTGGTATTAAAAAAACACCCTTTTTGGGCAAAATACTTAATTTGCGGCCTTGTCTGAATCTATACATGTGAAATTCAAGCGTTATATACTGCTGTCATATTCTGGTATTAAAAAAACACCCTTTTCGGGTAAAATACTTAATTTGCGGACTTGTCTGCATCTTTTATTGTTAAAACAAGCTTAAAATACTTCAATAATTTTTAGGGTTTTAAAAAACACCCATTTTTGTTGCAATACCCTCCATCTGGAGCCTCTGCCGCATTAGTCAGTGTGCAATATAAGCTAGAAATACAGCTATAATTTTCTGGGTTTTAAAAAACACCAATTTTTGGCAATACCCTCCATCTGGGGCCTCTGCCGCATAAGTCAGTGTGCAATTTAAGCTAGAAATACAGCAAAAGTCAACCTTTTTAGGCAAAATACTCAATCTTACAGCCCTTGCTGTTCTGTACAAGTGAAATTCAAGCGTTATATACTGCTGTCATATATTTTATTAAAAAAACACCCAATTTTGGCAAAATACTTAATTTGCGGCCATGTCTGCATCTGTACGTGTGAAATTCAAGAGTTATATACTGTTGTCATATTCTGGTATTAAAAAAACACCCTTTTTGGGCAAAATACTTAATTTGCACCCATTTTTGGCAATACCCTCCATCTGGGGCCTCTGCTGCATTGGTCAGTGTGCAATTTAAGCTAGAAATACAGCTGAAATTTTCTGGGCAAATTTGGGCAAAATACTTAATTTGTGTCTTCGTCTGCATCTGTCAGTGTGAGATGCACGCTTTAGACACTGCTGTGCTATTCTGGTATTAAAAAACACCCATTTTGGGCAAAATACTTAATTTGCAGCCTTGTCTGCATCTGTTAGTGTGAAATTCAAGCGTTATATACTGCTGTCATATTCTGTTATTTAAAAAAAACACCCTTTGTGGGCAAACTACTTAATATTGCAGCCTTTGCTGCATCTGTTATTGTTAAAACAAGCTTGAAATACTTCAATAATTTTCTGGGTTTTAAAAAACACCCATTTTGGGCAAAATACTTAATTTGCGGCCTTGTCTGCATCTGTACGTGTGAGATACACGCTTTGGATACTGCTGTGCTATTCTGGTATGAAAAAAACACCTATTTTGGGCAAAATACTTAATTTGCGGCCTTGTCTGCATCTGTCAGTGTGAAATACACGCTTTAGATACTGCTGCGCTATTCTGGTATTTTAAAAAAACACCCATTTTGGGCAAAAATCTTAATTTGCAGCCTTGTCTACATCTGTACGTGTGACATTCACGCTTTAGATACTGCTCTGCTACTCTGGTATTAAAAAAAACACCCATTTTGGGTAAAAAATCTTAATTTGCGGCCTTGTCTGCATCTGTACGTGTAGGATACATGCTTTAGATACTGCTGTGCTATTCTGGTATTAAAAAAACACCCATTTTGCGCAAAAATCGTAATTTGCAGCCTTGTCTGCATCTGTACGTGTGAAATACACCCTTTAGATACTGTTGTTCTATTCTGCTATTAGAAA
The DNA here is from genome assembly GCF_905171765.1 of Bufo bufo. NCBI lineage: Eukaryota > Metazoa > Chordata > Amphibia > Anura > Bufonidae > Bufo > Bufo bufo. The sequence continues at coordinate 504,765,199 of NC_053391.1, forward strand.
AATACCCATTTAGGGCAAAAAACTTAATTTTGCAGCCTTTGCTGCATCTGTCATTGTGAGATACACACGTTAGATACTGTTGTTCTATTCTGTTATTAAAAAAACACCCATTTTGGGAAAGATTCTGAATTTGAGAAATATGAGGAGACCGTCAAATAAGGGACGTGGCCCCAGTTGTGGTGCTGATGGTGGAGCTCCTGTTGCAGGGAGAGGACGTGGTAGATCTGTGCTAGCTACACGCACAAGTGAAACCCTTTCCTCAGGTGCGAGTAGGCGACAGAACCTTCTGCGGTATTTGGTCGGACCTAATGCGGCTCTATGAATGGTGAGGCCAGAACAAGTACAGGCAATAGTAGATTGGGTTGCTGACAGTGCCTCCAGTTCTTTTACATTGTCTCCCACCCAGTCTCCTGCTGAAAAATCAGAGTTGGCACCTGCAGCTGATGTCCATCAGTCTTTCACCTCACCCCATTGCAAATCAGTCAAGCAGTCTGAGCCCCAAATCATGCAGCAGTCTCTTCTGCTTTTTGATGACTCTGCTAGCAGGGTTTCCCAGGGCCATCCACCTAGCCCTGCCCCAGAAGTGGAAGAAATTGAGTGCACCGATCGAGTACATGGGAGGACAATTGCAGCACGTCTCAGATGATGACAAAACACAGGTACCAACTGTTGTGGCCTTCGAAAGTGTGCAGACCGACAAGGAGGACAGGGGTGAAGACTGGGTGGAAGATGATGTGGAGGACGATAAGGTCCTCGACCCCACATGGAATCAAGGTCATGCGAGTGACCTGTGTAGTTCAGAGGAAGAGGCGGTGGTCGCACAGAGCCACTGTCACGGGGTTCCGAAGGTGCACTCGGTCCCCCATTGCCCGCAGACCTGTTGCTTAGCTTTTGGAATGAGGTTCTGTGTTTGATCTCATTCCCAGGGCGGCTTTACTAGCTGGGTGGCTCCCTGCTCCTAGTCTGCCTTGAGCGCCGAGCTGATCACTCGGTGCTCGACTGGTTGGTCTGTCGGTCATGTGACGCTGGCCACGTCACATGACCCTCACTCCCCACTATAAATACAGGCAGCCTGCTGGCTACAGGTTGCCTGTTAATTTCTAGGTTCCTGGCTATTTGTTGGACTGCTGAATACTTACCTGATCCTGTTCCCTGACCATCCTTTTGCCTGCTCCTCCTGTACTGCGCATCCGTCCTTGTATTGTGACCTCGGCTCCCACCTGACTACTCTCTTAGGACTCCTCTTGTACTTCTCTGCTCTCCTGGTATTTGACCCCGGCTTCTCCTGACCATTCTTTGCTTAATCCTTTGTACTGCGTAGCTCTCTTGGTTCTTACCCGGTCCGTTCATGTTCCGTATTTTGTCTTGTCTGTCTTCCCTGCACATATCCTAAATTAGGGACTGTCGTCCAGTTGTCCCCTGTCATCAGGACTCGTGAAGCAAGTAGGCAGGGCCAGGGGTGAGGGTGGAGCGCAGTGGTCACTATCCTTCCCCCTGTGTGTGTGTGGACGTGACCGTTACAGATTAACAGGCCAATAACCACTGTATCATGAATCCGCTTACTACCCTGACTGACCATGTCTCTAGCTTGACACAGGTGGTGCAGGAGCTAGGAGAGAAACTCCGTTCTTTTGAGTTAGGGCAAGGTTCTTCCACTCCTCTGCCCTCCAGTCCACATTTTGAACCCCAGATCAAGCTCCCAGAACCCTTTTCTGGAGACCGGAAGAGGTTTCTCTCCTTTAAGGAGAGTTGCAAACTCTACTTCCGTTTGCGCCCCGTGTCCTCCGGTCCCGAGAGCCAACGCGTGGGGATTATCATTTCTCTTCTACAGGGTGATCCCCAGGCCTGGGAATTCTCGTTACCTCCTGGGGCCAGTTGTCTGACTTCTGTGGAGGGGTTTTTTCAGGCCCTGGGTACCTCTATGACGAACCAGACAGGGCCTTGGTAGCCGAGACAGCTCTTAGGGCACTGGTTTAGGGCCATCTCCCTGCAGAGGAGTATTGCACCCAATTCAGACGGTGGTGTGTCCCCTCAGGATGGAATGAACCAGCCCTGAAGAGTCAGTTTAGATCCGGTCTGTCTAATAATTTAAAAGATCTATTAGTCAGTTATCAAATTCCAGAGACCTTAGAGGAGATGATGACCCTAGTTGTCCGACTTGACCGACGAGTTAGGGAGAGACTACAAGAACGACAGTTCTGTTCTCAGATGGTGTTCCAGCCAGAGGCCTTTTCCAGGGACAACACTGAGGCCTCCACCGAGGAACCCATGCAGGTTGGCATGACCCGGGGTAATCTTCGTCGCAGACGCGGAGAGTGCTTCTACTGTGGAGATCCTGGCCATTGGATCAACAAGTGTCCTAAGAGGGTCCTCTCTGACAAATCTCCTAAGGCAAGACAACCTAAAGACCAGGTACACCCTGATTTTTCTAAATATAAGCTTTTGGTACCCATAACAATTTCTCTGGGGGTTAATAAGTGACCGGGTAATGCCTTTATTGATTCCGGTTCAGCGGCCAGCTTTATTGACTTTGAATTTGCTAGTAAATTGGGTATTCCAATGTTTGCTTTACCTACACCTATCCATGTCATGGCTATTGATGCTACTCCCCTGATGGGTGGTACGGTGAGGTCATGTACCTCTGAAATTTCTCTGACCGTGGGTGTGTGCCACTCCGACAGATGTTCTCTTTTAGTCCTGGAGAACCTACCGGTTGAGGTGGTACAACCCTAGTTGCCTTGGCTCCGTTTACATAACCCCACAATTAATTGGTCCAAAGGAGAGTTGGTGAAATGGGCTTGTCCGTGGTCCAGGCTGGGGTTTCAGTAAGGTCTAATACATTACCCTCAGTTATTAAAGAATTTTCTGATGTATTCTCATCCCCTACTCCAGAGGTTCTACCCCCCATAGACCTTATGATTGCTCCATAGAGCTAATAGAGGGTGCCGAATTTCTTAAAGGGAGAATTTATAATCTTTCAGGGCCCGAACGCAAGGCTATGGAAGATTATATTAAGGAGAGCCTTGCTAAAGGGCATATTAGACCTTCAGTCTCTCCTATGGGAGCAGGGTTTTTCTTTGTTAAAAAGAAGGATGGTGGTCTTAGGCCTTGTATTGATTACCGGAGATTGAATAAGATCACTGTCCAAAATAGATACTCTCTCCCATTGATTCCAGATTTATTTAACCAGGTTCTGGGGGCAACCTGGTTTTCCAAGATTGACCTGAAAGGGGCATACAATCTAATCCGAATCAAGGAGGGAGACGAATGGAAGACAGCGTTCAATACTCCGATAGGACACTTTGAATATAAGGTGATGCCTTTTGGACTCAGCAATGCCCCAGCTGTGTTCCAAAACTTAATGAACGATATTCTCAGGGAGTTCTTAGGTAAATTTATTATTGTCTATCTTGACGACATTTTGATATTCTCTCCAGATTTAGAATCTCATGTTTCTCATGTCAAACAAGTATTAGAGGTGTTGAGGGAGAACCAGCTATCCGCTAAGCAAGAGAAATGTGTCTTTGGTGTACAGGAGATACTGTTTCTAGGGCATGTTTTGACTCCTCACGCCTTTAAGATGGATCCTGGTAAGGTTTTAGCAATTAAGGAATGGGTAAGGCCTTCATCCTTAAAGACTTTACAACGGTTTTTGGGTTTCGCTAATTACTATCGTAAATTTATCATAAATCTTTCTGTAATTGCTAAGCCATTAACCGACCTTACGAAGAAAGGGGCGGATTTGGAGAATTGGTCTACCAAGGCCATCTCTTCATTTGAAACCTTAAAAAAGGCATTTAGTAGCGCTCCCATTCTGATCCAGCCTGATCAGGAGAAACCTTTTATTGTGGAGGTGGATGCGTCCGAGGATGGCGCAGGAGCAGTCCTTTCACAAGGTCCTGCTAGCCTCACTAACCTAAGACCGTGTGCCTTCTTCTCCAGGAAATTCTCTCCCACGGAGAGAAACTACGACATAGGGAATAGGGAGCTGCTGGCTATTAAATGGGCATTTGAGGAGTGGAGGCATTTTTTGGAGGGGGCAAGGCATCGAGTAACTGTTGTCACTGATCATAAAAACCTAATGTTTCTCGAGTCAGCTAAGAGGTTGAATCCCCGACAAGCCCGATGGGCTCTGTTTTTTACCCGTTTTGATTTCTCCATTACGTTCAGGCCGGGCAGTAAAAATGTGAAAGCAGACACATTATCTCGGAGCTTCCATGCTTTTCAACCCACTGAGACGCCGCCTGAATCCATCCTACCAACAAACATCTTCTTAGCAGCTCTAACCCAGGATATCTCGGCTCGCATTAAGGCTGAACAACATCTGGCACCGGCATCCACCCCAACAGATAAGTTGTATGTTCCCGTACAATTTCGTCTCCAGCTGTTGGGGGAGTGTCACGATTCTGCCTTTTGTGGACATCCGGGTGTTGAGGGCACTAAGGATCTGGTTTCTAGATCTTATTGGTGGCCCACTCTGACCAGGGATGTTAAGTCCTACGTGTCAGCCTGTGAGGTTTGTGCCAGGTCTAAGACACCTAGGACTCGCCCTGCTGGTAACCTACGACCCCTACCCATTCCCAGTAGACCCTGGTCCCATATCTCGATGGACTTTATAACTGACCTACCGCTGGCGGAGGGTAAGACTGTGGTTTGGGTAGTGGTCGATAGGTTTAGCAAGATGGTTCATTTCATTCCCCTGTCTAAACTTCCGAATGCTAAAACCCTGGCGTCTATTTTTGTGAGAGAGATTGTTCTTTTACATGGCATCCTGGAAAATATTGTTTCTGACAGGGGTGTGCAGTTTGTGTCCAAATTCTGGAGGGCCTTTTGTCAAAGATGTAAAATTTCATTGTCTTTTTCTTCCGCCTACCATCCTGAGAGTAATGGGCAGACTGAACGCCTTAATCAGTCTGTGGAACAATTCTTGAGGTTGTATGTTGCTGATGACCAGCAATTATGGGTCAAATTCCTTCCGTTGTCTGAATTTGCTTTGAATAACCGTGTCAATCCTTCCGCTGGGGTCTCCCCTTTCTTTTGTAACCATGGTTTTCATCCCCGTTTTCATTCTGGGTCATCCGTCTCCTCCTCTAACCCTGAAGCGGATAAACTTTCCTCCGAACTGTGCACAGTTTGGGCCCGGGTTCAATCGAACCTAGAAAAGGCTCAATGTTCTCAAAAACTCAAGGCCGATAGGAGACGTTCAAGGGGGGTAAACTTTCAGGTTGGGGATAAAGTATGGTTGTCCTCCAAGAATCTATCTCTCAAGGTAACTTCTAAAAAATTTGCTCCTCGTTTTATTGGACCATATAAGATCACGGAAGTGATTAACCCGGTATCTTTTAGGTTGGAGCTGCCTGAGTCATTCCACATTCATAATGTGTTCCATAAATCTCTGCTTAAAAAATATTTTGAACCGATACTACCATCAAAAGCCTCGCCTCCGCCGGTTCTTGTTAATGATGCTGTCGAGTATGTGGTGTCTAAAATAGTGGATGTCAGGAAGGTGCATAATTCCTTGCAGTACCTGATTCACTGGAAGGGGTATGGACCTGAAGAGAGATCTTGGGTACCTGCCAGGGAGGTTCATGCTCATAGACTTGTTCGTAAATTTCATTTAGAACACCCTGAAAAGCCATCGCCTGAAGTCTTGGGTCCGGTGGCCCCTCGTAAAAGGGGGGGGTACTGTCACGGGGTTCCGAAGGTGCACTAGGTCCCCCATTGCCTGCAGACCTGTTGCCTAGCTTTTGGAATGAGGTTCTGTGTTTGATCTCATTCCCAGGGCGGCTTTACTAGCTGGGTGGCTCCCTGCTCCTAGTCTGCCTTGAGCGCCGAGCTGATCACTCGGTGCTCGACTGGTTGGTCTGTCGGTCATGTGACGCTGGCCACGTCACATGACCCTCACTCCCCACTATAAATACAGGCAGCCTGCTGGCTACAGGTTGCCTGTTAATTTCTAGGTTCCTGGCTATTTGTTGGACTGCTGAATACTTACCTGATCCTGACCATCCTTTTGCCTGCTCCTCCTGTACTGCGCATCCGTCCTGGTATTGTGACCTCGGCTCCCACCTGACTATTCTCTTAGGACTCCTCTTGTACTTCTCTGCTCTCCTGGTATTTGACCCCGGCTTCTCCTGACCATTCTTTGCCTAATCCTTTGTACTGCGTAGCTCTCTTGGTTCTGACCCGGTCCGTTCATGTTCCGTATTTTGTCTTGTCTGTCTTCCCTGCACATATCCTAAGTTAGGGACTGTCGTCCAGTTGTCCCCTGTCATCAGGACTCGTGAGGCAAGTAGGCAGGGCCAGGGGTGAGGGTGGAGCGCAGTGGTCACTATCCTTCCCCCTGTGTGTGTGTGGACGTGACCGTTACAGCCACCAGCACAGCAGAAGAGGGAGCAGGGTGCAAAAGCGGAGCGGCCGTCCCCTAGACAGTACGCCTGCCCACCGCAGCAAGGGACCGAGCACACCAAAGCCAGCTCCAAGGAGTCCCCTGGCGTGGCAGTTCCTCAGACAATGTGCTGACGACAAGACACGAGTGGTTTGCATGCTGTGCAATCAGAGCCTGAAGCGAGGCATAAACATCCTCAACCTGAGCACAACCTGCATGACCAGGCATCTAAGTGCAAAGCACGAGCTGCAGTGGAGTAGACACCTCAAAAACCAAGAAAGGTCTCTGGCTCCTCCTGCATCCTCTTCTGCTGCAGTCTCGGCTTCTTCATCCACCTCTGGAGTGACAGTGCCACCTGCCACCCCGCAAACAGAGGATCTGCCGGCAACACCACCACCTGGGTCACCAAGCATCTCCACAATGTCCCACGGAAGTGTTCAGCTCTCCATATCCCAAACACTGGAGCTGAAGAGGAAGTACCCCCCTATCCACCCAAGATCCCTGGCCCTTAATGCCAGCATTTCAAAATGACTGTCCTTTGAAATTCTGTTATTCCTTCTGGTGCAGACGGAGAGTATTAAAAGCCTTATGGTGGTGGCTGTCCCACAGTACGTCGTGCCCAGCCGCCACTACTTTTCCAGACGTGCCATCCCTTCCCTGCACAACTAAGTGGGGGACAAAATCAGGTGTGCACTGCGCAACGCCATCTGTGGCAAGGTCCACCTAACTAGGGATAGTTGGACCAGTAAGCATGGTCAGGGACATTATATCTCCATAACAGCACACTGAGTAAATGCATTGGCGGCTGGGCCTGAGGTGGATAGCAGTTTTGCGCATGTCCTTCCACCACCGAGGATTGCAGGGCGCTTCAGTTTGCCTCCTGTTGCTTCCTCCTCCTACTCCGCTTCCTCATCCTCTACCGCCTCCTCATCCGGTCAGCCAGGGGTAAACGACAGCAGGCAATTTTAAAACTTATCTGTTTAGGGGACAAACCCCACACCATGCAGGAGCTGTGGACGGGCCGTGAACAATGGACCGATGAGTGGTTTGCGCCAGTGAGCCTCAAGCCCGGCCTGGTGGTGTGCGATAATGGGCGAAATCTCGTAGCAGCTCTGGGACTAGCCGGTTTGACGCACATCCCTTGCCTGGCGCATGTGCTGAATTTGGTGGTGCAGAGGTTCCTTAAAAATTACCCCGATATGTCAGAGCTACTGCAGAATGTGCGGGCCGTCTGTGCGTGCTTTTGGCGTTCTCACCCTGCTGCTGCTCGCCTGTCAGCGCTTTAGCGTAACTTCGGCCTTCCCGCTCACCGCCTCAAATGCGACGTGCCCACAAGGTGGAACTCCACCTTGCACATGCTGGCCAGACTGTGCGAGCAGCAGCAGGCGATAGTGGAGTTTCAGCTGCAGCATGCACGGGTGAGTCGCTCTGCGGAACAGCACCACTTAACCACCAATGACTGGGCCTCCATGCGAGACCTGTGTTCCTTGTTGAGTACTCCACCAACATGGCCAGTGCCGATAACGCCGTTCTCAGCGTTACTATCCCACTAATATGCCTCCTTGAAAAAACGCTGCTGGCGATGATGGAAGAGGATGTGGCACAGGAGGAGGAAGAGGGATCATTTCATAGGGTTTCTGGCCAGTCATTCACAAGTGGCTCAGAGGGTGGGTTCCTGCACCCACAAATGCCAGGTCCAGCCAGGGCACAGTTCTGGAGGGTGACGAGGTGGAGGATGAGGAGGAGGAGATGGAGGAGGAGGAACCGTGTTCACAGCAGGGTGGCACCCAGACCAGCTCATGGCCATCAATGGTGCTTGGCTAGGGCGATACAGAGGACACAGACGATACACCTCCCACAGAGGACAGCTTTTTGTTGCCTCTAGGCAGCCTGGCACACATGAGCGATGATTACATGCTGCAGTGTCTCCGCAATGACCGCCGAGTTGTCCACATTCTAACTTGTGCTGATTACTGGGTGGCCACGCTGCTGGATCCCCGTTACAAGGACAACAGCCAATGTGGACAAGCTCACGTTCATTAAAATGAACCAGGCATGGATCCCACAGGACTTGTCTGTACCTTTTCAGAATAGACATGCATAGCGGCCTTAACCAGCCATTGTTCTACTACAGCGCAATTGCTCATTGTTGCATTTTGGATATTTCACTTTTTGACTTATTTCACTCTTTTGGAGTAATAAAAAAATAAATATTTAAAACCAAAAACCAGTGTTGGCTACCTTGTCCTACTCCACCGCCTCTTCCACCTACACCGCTACGTCTACCGCCTCCTTAAACTCCTACTCCATATGGACCTCCACCTCATAAATCAAGTTTATTTTTTTTAATTTGTACATATTTATTTTATGTAATTTCACTAAATTGTCTGTAAAATTTCGGGTGAAATTCACTACTTTTTGGGTGTGATATACCCCGGCTGTACCTAGTAGACAGGTAAAAACATTTCACTCATTTGTCTGTTACATTTTAGGGGGAAATTAACAAATTTTTTGGGTGTGGTATACCCCTATTTCTACCTAGGGGACAGGTAACGTTTCACTAATTTGTCTGTTACATATTCGGGTGAAAGTCACCACTTTTTGTGTGTGATATACCCCAGCTGTACCTAGTAGACGGGCAAAAACATTTCACTTATTTGTCTGTTACATTTTCTGGTGAAATTCACCAATTTTTGGGTCTAATATACCCTGCTCTGCCTAGTAGACAGGTAACATTTCACTAATTTGTCTGTTACATATTTGGGTGTAATTCACCAATGTTTGGGTGTGATATACCACTGCTATACCTAGTAGACAGGTTAAAAAAATCATTAATTTGTCTGTTACATATTCGGAGAAATTCACAAATTTTTGGCTGTGATATACCCCTGTTCTACCTAGTAGACAGGTAACATTTTACTAATTTCTCTGTTACATATTCGCATGTAATTCACCAATTTTTGGGTGTGATATACCGCTGCTATACCTAGTAGACAGGTAAAAAAAAAATCATTAATTTGTCTGCTACATATTCAGGTGAAATTCAGCAAATTTTGGATGTGATACGTAGTAGACATGTTAATAAATTTCACAAATTTTTCTGTTACATTCTTGGGTGACATTTTAAAATTTTTGCCGTAAATAAACCCCTGCTCTGCATAGGTGACTGGGAATTAAATTTGTAAAATTTGTCTTTAATTGGCCCTTTCATTCGATCCTTCTGCTTTAATAACTTGTCCAACATTTCAGCTCGATCACATTGCAGCAATTGACCTCCCTTGGATGTGGTATCCCTTTCTCACGCTCCCTCTCCGGCATGGAACCCTGATTCGCCGATAACCGTCATCAACATGGTAGGCTCAGAAAAGAACATCGAAAGTTGATAGAGAAGATATCCAAATGGATCGTGGACGTCACGGGGACGTGCGATCAGGCAGAAGTTATCTAGCGTCAACAAAGCGGCAGCAGGGCCTCTCCTGTCTAACGTTTCCAAATCCAAAATACCCCAGTGATATTCCCTATAATTTTTTATTAAACATTCCAATAACAGGGCATCTTAAGAGTCCTGTATTGTCATTTATTGTCACTACCTCCCCGAGTCGGGAGTGGGTAATTGCCGCGCGCCCCCTCCTTTACTTCAATTCTTCTGCTTTACTAATTTGTCCCACATTTCCGCTTGATCACAATTAAATTTCATCCATTGATCTCCCTTGGATGTGGTCTCTCTTTCTCACACTCCTTCTCCATCGTGGAACCCTGATTCGCCGCTGACATCGAAAGTTGATAGAGCAGATATCCATTTTGGATCGTGAACATCAGGGGAATGTGCGACGTGGTGGGGCAGTATGTTTGCACATGCCTACACGAACTGACTGATGGTTCTGCCCCCTGCAACTTCTGGGTCTCCAAATTGGGCACATGGCCTGAGCTTGCCCTTTACGCCTGGGAGGTGCTGGCCTGCCCTGCAGCCAGTGTATTGTCTGAACGTGTGTTTAGCATGACTGGAGGGGGTTATCACAGGTTATATTTCCCAATGTTTTGGGGTGTACCCTAATTTAAAAAATAAAAATACATTTAAAACCAAAAAGCAGTGTAGGCTACCTCCTCCTCCACCGCCGCTTCCACCTACACCGCCACATCCACCACCTCCTCAACCTCCTACTCCATATGGACCTCGTCCTCCTAGATCAAGATTATTATTTTTTATTTTTACATTATTTATGTTATTTAAAGTAATTTCCCTATCCACATTTGTTTGCAGAGCACTTGCCATGCTCTTAACCACATTTTGATGCCATTTGCAGCCCTCTAGCCGTTGACATTTTTACAGCCATTTTAGTGCTCAAAAGCTCGGGTCCCCATTGACTTCAATGGGGTTCGGGATCGGGGTCATGTTCGGGTCCCTAACTCGACCGTTTTTGTGAAGTTCGGCCGAACCCGTCGAACCCGAACATCCAGGTGTCCGCTCAACTCTATCCATAATCTGTGGTATTCTGTAACCAATACTGTACTACATCAGAAAACAGTGTCTGTATTGCAGATTCCAATAATCTGGGCCTAATATAGTGTCCATAATCTGCGGTGTTCTGTAACCAATACTGTACTACATCAGAAAACAGTCTCTGTATTGCAGATTCCTATAACCTGGGCCTAATATAGTGTCCATAATCTGTGGTGTTCTGTAACTAATACTGTGCACATCAGAAAACAGTGTCTGTATTGCAAATTCCAATAATCTAGGCCTAATATAGTGTCCATAATCTGTGGTGATCTGTAACCAATACTGTACTACATTAGAAAACAGTGTCTGCATTGCAGATTCCAATCATTTGGGCCTAATATAGTGTCCACAATCTGTGGTGTTCTGTAACCAATACTGTACTACATCAGAAAACAGTAGCTGTATTGCAAATTCCAATAATCTGGGCCTAATATAGTGTCCATAATCTGTGGTTTTCTGTAACCAATACTGTACTACATCAGAAAACTGTTTCTGCATTGCAAATTCCAATAATCTGGGCCTAATATAGTGTCCATAATATGTGGTGTTCTATAACCAATACTGTACTACATCAGAAAACATTGTCTGTATTGCAGATTCCAATAATCTGGGCCTAATATAGTGTCCATAATAAGTGGTGTTTTGCAACCAATACTGTACTACATCAGAAAACAGTATCTGTATTGCAGATTTCAATAATCTGGGCCTAATATAATGTCAATAATCTGTGGTGTTCTGTAACCAATACTGTACTACATCAGAAAACTGTTTCTGTATTGCAGATTCCAATAATCTGGGCCTAATATAGTGTCCATAATCTGTGGTGTTCTGTAACCAATACTGCACTACATCAGAAAACAGTTTCTGCATTGCAGATTCAAATAATCTCGGCCTAATATAGTGTCCACAATCTGTGGTGTTCTGTAACCAATACTGTACTACATCAGAAAACAGTTTCTGCATTGCAAATTCCAATAATCTGGGCCTAATATAGTGTCCATAATATGTGGTGTTCTATAACCAATACTGTACTACATCAGAAAACAGTGTCTGTGTTGCAAATTCCAAAAACTAGGCCTTATATAGTGTCCATAATAAGTGGTGTTTTGCAACCAATACTGTACTACATCAGAAAACAGTGTCTGTATTGCAGATTCCAATAATCTGGGCCTAATATAGTGTCAATAATCTGTGGTATTCTGTAACCAATACTGTACTACATCAGAAAACAGTGTCTGTATTGCAGATTCCAATAATCTGGGCCTAATATAGTGTCCATAATCTGTGGTGTTCTGTAACCAATACTGTACTGCATCAGAAAACAGTGTCTGTATTGCAGATTCCAATAATCTGGGCCTAATATAGTGTCCATAATCTGTGGTGTTCTGTAACCAATACTGTACTACATCAGAAAACAGTTTCTGCATTGCAAATTCCAATAATCTGGGCCTAATATAGTGTCCATAATATGTGGTGTTCTATAACCAATACTGTACTACATCAGAAAACAGTGTCTGTGTTGCAAATTCCAAAAACTAGGCCTTATATAGTGTCCATAATAAGTGGTGTTTTGCAACCAATACTGTACTACATCAGAAAACAGTGTCTGTATTGCAGATTCCAATAATCTGGGCCTAATATAGTGTCAATAATCTGTGGTATTCTGTAACCAATACTCTACTACATCAGAAAACAGTGTCTGTATTGCAGATTCCAATAATCTGGGCCTAATATAGTGTCCATAATCTGTGGTGTTCTGTAACCAATACTGTACTACATCAGAAAACAGTTTCTGCATTGCAAATTCCAATAATCTGGGCCTAATATAGTGTCCACAATCTGTTGTGTTCTGTAACCAATACTGTACTACATCAGAAAACAGTGTCTATATTGCAAATTCCAATAATCTGGGCCTTATATAGTGTCCATAATCTGTGGTGTTCTGTAACCAATACTGTACTACATCAGAAAACAGTGTCTGTATTGCAAATTCCAATAATCTGGGACTAATATAGTATCCATAATCTGTGGTGTCCTAGAACCAATACTGTACTACATAAGAAAACTGTGTCTGTATTGCAGATTCCAATAATCTGGGCCTAATATAGTGTCCATAATCTGTGGTGTTCTGTAACCAATACTGTACTACATCATAAAACAGTGTCTATATTGCAAATTCCAATAATCTGGGCCTAATATAGTGTCCATAATCTGTGGTGTTCTGTAACCAATACTGTACTACATCAGAAAACAGTGTCTGTATTGCAAATTCCAATAATCTGTTTAAATTCTTTTTTTATTCAAATTTTGAAGGTTCAAAAAAAGTTATTCTGTTTTACAATAAAATGATAATGAAAATCTATATCATAAACATAAATAAGATTGGTCTACATAGCATTAAATATCATGACATGTATTACAATGGGATTGTACAACAATCAAGTATTAATGTAAGAAAGAAAATTTCTAGTTCTCAAAAGTTATTGAACCTATAACCATTGACGCTGGGGTGATAGGCAATCAAATATCAAGTTAGGACCGAAGTCTTAGAACACCACATATTATGGACACTATATTAGGCCCAGATTATTGGAATAGGCAAATTCCAATAATCTGGGCCTAATATAGTGTCCATAATATGTGGTGTTCTGTAACCAATACTGTACTACATCAGAAAACAGTGTCTGTATTGCAGATTCCAATAATCTGGGCCTAATATAGTGTCCATATTCTGTGGGTTTCTGTGACATATACTGTCCTGCATCCGAAATCTGTGTCTTTATTGCAAATTCCAATAATCTGGGCCTAATATAGTGTCCATATTCTGTGGGTTTCTGTGACATATACTGTCCTGCATCCGAAAACTGTGTCTTTAGCGGACAGTAAAACAATCTGCGCCACATCTAGTGACAAAACCATTAATATGAAGAAGGCGAGCACTAAGGGACGGGGAGGTTCGCGTGATGCGGATGGTGCACGCAGAGGCCGTGGCCCTGGGCTCAATGAAACTGTGCCTGCTGCCAGTGTAACAGAATAAAAAAAAAAATGTCCAACTTAGCTGGGCGGCGCAGGACAAAACTGTCCAAGTCGGACCAGTGCTAACAGTTGGTCGTTGGATTGCTGAAGATAATGCTTCCAGTCGGTTAAGTACCACCCTCTCTTCCACCAAGTCCAGTCTCTGTAGCTAAGAGTCTGGTCAACCGAATCCTCACTCTAATCATCCTTCCTCCCACCATGGAGAGGTTTGCCAAACGAGTGATCCCACACTCAGATATTCCAAGGAGCTCTTTCCAGCACCACTATTACATTTGGCCCTCGCGCCCAGCACGCTTAAAGAGGGACCTGAGATATTGTGCCCTGATTCCCAACCTCTTGAGCCTTCACAGACTCAAGAAGATGACGTTGGTGAAAGGCAATCCTTCGTTCATGAGGTGGATGATGATGAGACACAGTTGTCAATCACTGAGGTTGTGGTTAGGTCAAGTCAGGAGGAAGAGCAGAGTGAAGAAGTGAAAGAGGAGGTAGTGGACGATGAGGTCACTGACACAACATGGGAAGGTAAAAAGGCGAGGACAGCAGTACAGAGGAGGAGGGATCCACAGCACCGCAACAGGCTGGAAGAGGCAGTGGGGTTGCAAAAGGTAGAAGTCGGCCCACACCAAACAGGCCCACAACCGTTACACCGAGCACCCCCATGCGTAAATCTACCTTGCAAGGGGTAGGTGTTCGGCAGTATGGCGCTTTTTTGAGGAAAGCGCAGACGACAAAAGAGTGGTAGTTTGCAACCTGCGCCGTACCAAAATGAGCCGATGCGTGAACACTAGCAACCTCACCACCACCAGCATGATCCGCCACATGGCATCCAAGCACCCTAATAAGTGGGCCGAACACCTGTGTCCAAAATCTGGGTCTGCGGGTCACACTACTGCCTCCTCTTCCCGTGTGTTACACACTGCTGGCCAATCCCCTGTCGAAGGCGAATGCCCGGATGCCCATCGCCCTGCACCTGGACCTTCGCATGAACCATCAGCAAAAACATCCACTTCTTTGTCCCAGCGCAGCATCCAAATGTCCATAACACAGTCATTTAAACGCAAGCGCAAATACCTACCCACCCTCCCACAGGCCATAGCACTAAATGCGTGACTTTCAAAATGACTTGCCCTTGAAATGTTGCCATTTAGGCTTGTGGACACTGAGGCCTTCCACAGCTGATGTCGGCGGATGTCCCTCGGTACGCAGTCCCCAGCCGCCGCTATTTTTCATGGTGTGCCACGCCCGCCTTACACCGGCATGTGTCTCAGTACATCACCCGTGCCCTGACCAACGCAGTTACTGGGAAGGTCCACTTAACTACGGACACATGGACAAGTGCTGGTGGCCAGGGGCGCTACATTTTCCTGACCGCACACTGGGTGAATGTTGTGGAGGCCGGGAGTGAGTCATACCCTGGGATGGCACAGGTGCTACCCACGCCCAGGAATTGCTTCCCTACGTCCATCAGGGTCTCCGCCAGCAGCTATATTACTGTCTCCAACCCCCACTTCTCCACCACCGCTGCCTCCTCCTCCACTTCCATCTCCAGCAGCAGTCAGCCATCAGTTGCTGGCTGGAAGCAGTGTACCACTGCTGTGGGTAAGCGTCAACAGGCCATGATGAAGCTGATCTGCTTAGGGGACAAACAGCACACCGCCGCAGAGCTGTGGCAGGGTATAAAGGACCAGACTGAGCAGTGGCTCTCGCCATTTAACCTACAGCCAGGCATGGTTGTGTCTGACAATGGCGGTAACTTGGTGGCGGCTTTGGAGCTCGGCAACCTGACACACATACCATGCCTAGCCCACTTCTTAAACTTAGTGGTCGAGCGGTTTATCAAAACCTACCCCAAATTGCCAGAGCTACTATTGAAGGCGCGCCGCGTGTGTGCCCATTTCCACAAGTCGTCCACAGATTCAGCCGGTCTGTCAATGCTGCAGTAGCGCTTTTGGCTTCCAGCTCACCGACTGTTGTACGACGTGGACTATCGCTGCTCACAATTAAGGACGACGCTCTGAATGTGGCAGATGAGGAAATGGGGGAGGACATTACACAGGGTGTTAGCCAAACCACCCACAGTTCGTCTTCTCAGCGCGAACTGGAGCATGAAGAGGAGGAGGAGGAGCTGGAGACAGTTGCCTCCGCTACAGAGGGTAGTACCCATGGAACTTTAATTCCATCTGTTCAGCGTGGATGGGCAGAAGAGGAGGAGGAGATAAAGAGTCATCCTGATTTCGACATCGACGTCTTGCCTGTTGGTACTCAGGCACACATGGCCGACTTCATGTTAGGCTGCCTTTCCCGCGACCCTCATCTCTCATTCCTGTGGTGGAGAGGACGAGTAAAACGGTGCAATACCAGAAGGTACTTGTTGAGAGATTGCTCCAAAATTTTACATCTGACAACGCGGCCGGCAGAGTCTGTACTTACTTAGGCAACCGAGGAAGGGAGACAAGGGGAACACACAGCAGTTCCAGCAAAGGCAGAGCAACATTCTCCAAGGCATGGGACATTTTCATGACACCCCACCAGCAACCTCACCCTGAAGCACAGCCTAGTGGTACAAGGAGGGAAAAGTTTTGGAAGATGGTGAAGGAATACATAGCAGACCGTGTCAGCGTCCTAAATGATCCCTCAGTGTCTTACAACTCCTGGGTGTCCAAGCTGGACATGTGGCACGAACTTGCGCTCTATGCCTTGGAGGTGCTGGCCTTCCCTGCCCTGCCGCCAGCATTTTGTCTGAGCGTGTATTTAGTGCTGCTGGTGGCATTATAACAGATAAGCGTATCCACTTGTCCACTGGCAATGCTGACAGGCTGACTCAGATAAAAATGAACAAGGCCTGGATTGCACTTGACTTCTCAACTCCACCAGAGGAGAGCTGATCTGATGATGAACATAAAGGCAATTTCAATCTATCATTTATAATGTACTCAATCTACTGTAGTGTATTGCCATGCACCTTTTCCATCAGAAAAAAAGAGTATATGGTTGAATCTTGCTTTCTCCTCCTCCTCCTCCTCATCCAAATTGTATATATTCCCTCCACTCTAATTTTTTTAATAGGGTCAGCTCAACTGCAGGGCCTCAACTAAAAATTTTTCATAGGGTCAGCTCAACTGCAGGCCCTCAACCCAAATTTGTTTATAGTGTCAGCTCAACTGCAGGCCCTCAACTCAAATTTTTTTATAGGGTCAACTGAACAGCATATAATGTTTTAGAACGTCAGCTGAACAGCATGCACTCGCATATAATGTTTTAGAGCTTCAGCTGAACAGCATGCACTCGCATATAATGTTTTAGAGCGTCAGCTGAACAGCATGCACTCGCATATAATCTTTTAGAGCGTCATTTGAACAGCATGCACTCGCATATTATGTTTTAGAGGGGTCAGCTCGCCTGCAGGCATCGCAAATAATGTTTTAGAGCGTCAGCTGAACAATATGCACTTTACAATAATGTTTGAAAGCGTCAGCTGTACAGCATGCACTCGCATATAATGTTTTAGAGTGTCATTTGAACAGCATGCACTCGCATATAATGTTTTAGAGCGTCAGCTCACCAGCAGGCACTTGCATATAATTTTTTATTGCGTCAGCTCACCAGCAGGCCCTCGCCCCTAATGTATTAGAGCAGGCATCCTCATACTGCGGCCCTCCAGCTGTTGCAAAACTACAACTCCCAGCATGCCCGAACAGCCTACAGGTATCAGCCTACAGCAGGGAATTGTGGGAGTTGTAGTTTTACAACAGCTGGAGGGCACAGTTAGAGGATGCCTGTTTTAGAAGGTCAGCTCAGCAGCAGGCCCTCGCCCCTCATGTTTTGGATGGTCAGATCAGCAAGCCCTTGCTCCAAATGTTTTTGAGGGTCACCAGCAGGCCACCAGTCATAATTTTTATGTGTAACAAAGGGTGTTTTTGAGTGCCGGTTCCTTGTAATTTTTGGCAGCCCTTTCACTCAGTGCATAGGCGTTATGAGTGTAGGAGTCCCACTACCTAAACTATTGAGGCCCCTTCTTAATGTGTATATGGTTGAATCTTGCTTTTATCATCCTCCGCCTCCTCTTCCATCATATCAACATACTTATTCGCCGCATATAAGCCCTTGCATATAAATTTTACAGGGTCAGCTCACCTGCAGGCCCTCGCATCTAATGTTTTACAGGGTCAGCTCAACTGCAGGCCCTCGCATACAATGTTTTACAGGGTCAGCTCAACTGCAGGCCCTCGCATATAATGTTTTACAGGGTCAGCTCAACTGCAGGCCCTCGCATATAATAGTAACATAGTACATAAGGCCGAAAAAAGACATTTGTCCATCCAGTTCGGCCTGTTATCCTGCAAGTTGATCCAGAGGAAGGTAAAAAAAAACTGTGAGGTAGAAGCCAATTTTCCTCACTTTAGGGGAATAAAAAATTCCTTCCCGACTCCAATCAGAATACCTCCCTGGATCAATGACCCCTCTCTAGTAGCTATATCCTGTAATATTATTACTCTCCAGAAATACATCCAGGCCCCTCTTGAATTCCTTTATTGTACTCACCATCACCACCTCCTCAGGCAGAGAGTTCCATAGTCTCACTGCTCTTACCATAAAGAATCATTTTCTATGTTTGTGTACAAACCTTCTTTCCTCCAAACGCAGAGGATGTCCCCTCGTCACAGTCACAGTCCTGGGGATAAATAGATGATGGGAGAGATCTCTGTACTGACCCCTGATATATTTATACATAGTAATTATATCTCCCCTCAGTCGTCTTTTTTCTAACGTGAATAACCCTAATTTTCATAATCTTTCAGGGTACTGTAGTTGCCCCATTCCAGTTATTACTTTAGTTGCCCTCCTCTGGACCCTCTCCAGCTCTGCTATGTCTGCCTTGTTCACTGGAGCCCAGAATTGTACACAGTACTCCATGTGTGGTCTGACTAATGATTTGTAAAGTAGTAGGAATATGTTCTCATCACGGGCATCTATGCCCCTTTTGATGCATAATGTTTTACAGGGTCAGCTCACCTGCAGGCCCTCACATATAATGTTTTACAGGGTCAGCTCACCTGTAGGCCCTCACCTACAATCTTTTACAGGGTCAGCTCATGTTCTGACGACGACAGTGAAGTCTTGCCTGTTGGTACTCTGGCACACATGGCTGACTTCATGTTAGTCTGCCTTTCCCATGACCCGCGCGTTATACGCATTTTGGACAACATGGATTACTGATTGTTCACCCTTCTCGAACCCCGCTACAAAGAGAACTTCTCATCTCTCCTTCCTCTGGTGGATAGGACAAGCAAAACAGTGCTATACCAGAAGGTTCTTGTTGAAAATTGCTCCAAAGTTGATAGGGAAGACATCCAAATGGAGTCAACAAAGCGGCAGCAGGCCCTTACCTACAAGTCCATTCTCAGTAGCCAAGAGTCTAGTCAACACAATCCTCACCATGATGGCACACTAGGTGAACTTTGTGGAGGCCAGGAGCAAGTTGGCTGCTGGCACGAGACTTGCCCTCCAATAGATCCTCGTTAACGGACAGTGTACTCATTCCAATAACAGGGCCGCTTAGGAATGCTGTATTGTTATTTATTGTTACTACCTCCCCGAGTCGGGAGTGGGTAATTCCCGCACGCCTGCTGCCTTCCTTGCATGCTTGAGCTTTAATAACTTTACACACCCTCTCTGGGTGGTTCACAATTAGGAAAAAAAAGGGGCAAGGCAACAACAGCCAATCAGATTTGAGCCATTGACCTCTCTTGGATGTGGTAGCCCTTTCTCAGGCTCCCTCTCCAGCATTGAACCCTGATTCATCCAAATGGATCGTCGCCATCATGGGGACGTGCAATCGCTCAGAGGTTATCTAGAGTCACCAATGCAGCAGCAGGCCCTCGCCCCTAAGGTTTTAGGATTTAGATGGTCAGATCAGCAAGCCCTTGCTCCAAATGTTTTTGAGGGTCACCAGCAGGCCATCAATCATAATTTTTCATGGGTGTGTATGATGCCCTCCTTTATGTGTAACAACTGGTGTTTTGGAGTGCCTCTTGCTTGTAATTTTTTGCAGCACTTGCACTTTATATACAATTGAATATACAGGAAACAATTTTTCCTGTAAGATTTTTGTGCCTATTTTTGGCAGTCTGTAAAAGTGGCGTACAACTCGGACAACATGGTTCCCAGCAGCGACCTGGGAGTCCAAGATGCATCCAGACGTCGTCCCCATGCTGTTCCCAATCCATTTTGGTGATGTTTATGTCACTTTCTGACCTTTTCCAATGGACCAGGCACCCTCCTCTCTTCAGAGCAGGGGGTGCCTGGTTGTCTCCTATTGACTTACATTATACTTGGGTGCTCGGTCAAGCACACGAATATAGCAATGTGTTCGGGCTGAACACCCGAATACTTTGGTGCTCGATCATCACTAACGCGATCAAATGTTCGCGAACCGCAAGTTTGCAACGTCTCACCTGGCACGTCGAATAGGTTCTGGGGAGCTTGGGGGGTGCAGCAGAAGAGGCGGTAGCAGTGGAAAAGGAGGAGTCAGCCGAGGAGGAGACAGAGGATGGAGTAGGAGGAGGAGAAGAAGAGGCAGGCCTGCATGCAATCCGTGCTGGTAACACCAAATCCACATGGGTGCCACCGGTTGCATGCTTGACGGACATCAGAAGGTTCACCCAGTGTGCAGTAAAAGTTATTTACCTTCCCTGCCCATGTTTGCGCTGAATGTGGACATATAGCTCCGGGATGCCCTTCTGGGAGAAATATTTCCTTTCCATTGCACTGTGCCAATGGCCACAAATTTTCTAAAGGCCTCCGAGTCCACCAGTTTATATGGCAGTAGTTGGCGGGATAGCATTTGCAACAAGCCAGTGGTCAGTCGTTGGGCAAGAGGGTTATCCGGCGTAATCATCTTTTTTCACTCGAACATTTGGGCCACGGAAGCCTGCTTTTTGCCAGATGAACGAGATGATGGCACAGTGGAAGGTGGAGTGGAGGACAAATGGGAGGAGAGAGGAGAAGGAGAAGAGGCAGGACGTGAAGCACAGGGAGTATGGCTTTGTGGGTTCTGACGGTGTTGCTCCCACTGGGCTCGGAGATGGGAGGCCAGGTGCCTTCTTAAGGCGGTCGTCCCTTGGTGAGTATATGGCTTACCGCGACTTAAGCGTTGACAGCACAGGCTGCATATGGCAACACTATTGTTAGCAGCGGACACGTTAAAAAAAAGCCCACACTGCGGAGACATGTACCGGCGTCCTGGGAGCGCCAGATGTGACCGTGCATAGTGGATGGCTCGTTCCAGATACATTAGCAGTATGCTTTTTGCCTCCTGTACACTGTAAGTTCTGCATGCTTCTCCTCCTTCTCCCTATCTGCTGCTCCGTCTCTCCCTCTGAACTCCCCTCCTCTTCCTCTCTTGTGGGTACCCACGTGACATCCATCGACACGTCATCATCGTCACATTCACCATCACTGACATTAGAAATCTCGGAGTAGGCAGCAACAGCAGGGACCACCCTCCTTGGGCTGATCTGGGTACTGTCGTCAGACTGCTGGGTGGCGAACGTTGATACCTCCTCTTCCTGATGGCTGCGCATCTGTAAGGTATTGTAATGGATGGGAAAATAATTCCTCTGACTCGAGCGGAGGGGTTATGGTGCTTGTGGTGGTGGTGGTGGTGGTATCTTTGTGGATGCACACAGAATTAAGTGAAGAGGGTGCAGATAGAGAGGATGAGGAGGGTGCAGAAGCGGAAGGCTGAGTGAGCCACTCAGCCAAGTCTGGTGCGTCCTTTGACGTAATCGCACGCACCTTCTGCAACTTCCAACTTATGCTCCGGCCTGGTGCACCTGCCCGACCCCTACCACTCCTGCGGAATGAACTGCCTCTTCCTCTGCCTGTCATTTTCAAAATGACCCTGTGACAAAAGTACCTATAGAAGAGCAGTATTTGTGGAAGAAGGTATATCACACCCCTGCCTCAATCACTTTTGTTGGGGGGCAACTGGTATATCACACCAGTAAAAAGTATTTGTTCCAATAGCGTTTGTCACTCTGTGAGCAGAGGTAACGCAGCAAAACCGCAAACAAATGCTGCACTACCCAAATGAACTACTGTATATAGAAAATATATAATTGGTATATCACACCCCTGCTTCAATCAGTTTTTTTGGGGGCAACTAGTATATCACACCAGTAAAAAGTATTTGTTCCAATACCGTTTGTCACTCTGTGAGCTGAGGTAATACAGCAAAACCGCAAACAAATGCTGCACTACCCAAATGCACATAGTTAGAAAGTATATACTTGGTATATCACACCCCTGCCTCCCTTTTTTGGGGGGCAACTGGTATATCACACCAGTAGAAATTCTTTGTTCCAATAGCGTTTGTCACTCTCTGAGCTGAGGTAATGCAGCAAAACCGCAAACAAATGCTGCACTACCTAAATGCACTATATAGAAAGTATATAATTGGTATATAACACCCCTGCTTCAATCAGTTTTTTGGGGGGGCAACTGGTATATCACACCAGTAGAAATTATTTGTTCTAATAGCTTTTGTCACTCTGTGTAGCTGCGGTAACGCAGCAAAACCGCAAACAAATGCTGCACTACCTAAATGCACTATATAGAAAGTATATTATTGGTATATAATACCCCTGCTTCAATCAGTTTTTTTGGGGGGCAACTAGTATATCACACCAGTAGAAATTATTTGTTCCAAAAGCGTTAGTCACTGTGTGGAGCTGCGGTAACGCAGTAAAACCGCAAACAAATGCTGCACTACCTAAATGCACTATATAGAAAGTATATTATTGGTATATAACACCCCTGCTTTAATCAGATTTTTGGGGGGGGCAACTGGTATATCACAGCAGTTGAAATTATTTGTTCCAATAGCATTTGTCACTCTGTGTAGCTGTGGTAACGCAGCAAAACCGCAAACAAACTCTGCACTACCTAAATGCACTATATAGAAAGTATATTATTGGTATATAACACCCCTGCTTCAATCATTTTTTTTGGGGAGCAACTGGTATATCACACCAGTAGAAATTATTTGTTCCAAAAGCGTTTATCACTCTGTGTAGCTGCGGTAACGCAGCAAAACCGCAAAAAAATGCTGCACTACCTAAATGCACTATATGGAAAGTATATTATTGGTATATAACACCCCTGCCTCAATCACTTTTTTAGGGGGGCAACTGGTAAATCACACCCGTAGAAATTATTTTTTTCCAATAGCGTTTGGCACTCTGTGTAGCTGCGATAAGGCAGCAAAACCACAAACAAATGCTGCACTACCTAAATGCACTATATAGATAGTATATTATTGGTATTTCACACCCCTGCTTCAATTAGTTTTTTTTGGGGGGCAACTGGTATATCACACCAGTAGAAACTATTTGTTCCAATAGTGTTTGGCACTCTGTGTAGCTGCGGTATCGCAGCAGAACCGCACACAACTGCTGCACAATACAAATGCACTATAATATACTTTCTATGTTAGAAAGTATATTATTAGTATATCACACCCCTCAGTAAGTCACACCTATCCATAGCACACCTATACAAGTCCTTAAAAGGACTTTTGTGGCCCTATTAGCTAGCATTTGATGTCCCTCACAGTCTGTCCCTGCTCCACACAGCAACCTTTCCCTACACTGGCAAAAGACTGAATGTAAAATGGCGGCCAGATCGGGTTAATTTATAAGGTAGGGGGTATGTCCAT
Organism: Bufo bufo; assembly: GCF_905171765.1. Taxonomy (NCBI): domain Eukaryota; kingdom Metazoa; phylum Chordata; class Amphibia; order Anura; family Bufonidae; genus Bufo; species Bufo bufo. The sequence goes on from NC_053391.1 coordinate 504,788,842, forward strand.
GTGCTGAAATGTCCCAATTGGCTGTCCTGTACCACCTGATGGATGTGTCATGGGTCAAAGTTCTTAACAATGCAAAATAATATGGCGCCGGCAGACATCACCATATGTTCGCCCGTTCGGTGAACCATGAACGAGCCATCTCTAGTTACATCTAATTGCTCTTTTTGTCTGTGCCATCCATCATGTTCCGCTTTAGTTTCGCACCATTTTTGTTTATATTGTGCAGATGGGTGCAATTGAAATTGTATAGGAATCCCTGAGAGTGTTAGTTAGTTCTTTTAGTTTCTTAAGCGTTATTTTTTTAGACCCCTTGCGTAGGCCAGGATCTTTCCCCGTATCACTGCCTTGCCCACTCTTCAGGCCAATTGTGGCTTGCAAGAGGGTGAATTGGTATTCCAGTATTCCCCCCACCAATGGTTTAGCATTTCTGAGAAATTCTCATTTGAGGCCAAATTAGATGGAAATCTCCAAACGAAGTCTGTCCGTCTTGGGATACTATCTGCAATTTCCATAGTTATTGGGGAATGATCAGAGATGACTAGATCACCTATGTCTTGTGAGGTTTCGCTCTGGTAGATCGGGTAGGCGGGCGCAGTACAGAGGCAAAATACAAGTTCTTAACTCAAAACGTCAGTGTTTATTCACACTTGAGGCAATTGCACAAAACAGCACGTAACTTTGCAGTCTTGGTGTTAATTCAGACACAATGGAAAGATCATATAACACGTCACCTTTCTGGCAGTTCTGCCTCCAGTAGTCCACAGCAGGCTTTAGGGGGCCTGTTTTCCCAGCATGCGTCTCTCAGCCCTCCAGCACGGCACAAAGCCTCAGATCCCAAAAACAGAAACATCTCTGCTGAGCCCAGCTGCCTATTTAAGGACAGCCAGGTGCTGCCAAAACCCGGACCGGCGTTTAAGTGCCTCACCTGGCTGGAAACCAGCCGAGCCACACATGCTGGGAGGAAAATACCTGCCTTGCCAGACACAACCCCTCACTGTGTCACAGTCTATAGAGAGCATTTTTTGAAGAATGCCCTCTGTCACCAATAAGTAGTCTAGGCATGACCGGGAATCATGTGCTGCTGAGAAATGGGTGAATTCCCTCCCCTCTGGGTAGAACTGTCACCATGCGTAGTGTAAACCAGCTTCAGAGGTCAATTTTATCAAAGCTCTATATCTATGTCTGGGTATAATTTATTGACCTAGGGAACTATAAAGATCCTCATGGAATATCACTGCATTCCTATCTCCCGCAACTATTTGGAGAGGTACTGGGTCTTTAAGTAGCCTGTTTCTCAGATCCTCAAAAAATTTTGAATTGGTGTCATTTGGGCCGTATATTTTATAAATACTCAGGGTTTCGGATGGGGAGCAGAGATGTGCATGTAATAGTCTTCCCTCCTGATCCTCCGAGGAAGATGTCACTTTGTGGATTCGATTTTTATGGAGCAGGAGTAGCACTCCCCCTTTGGAGCCCCTAGAGAGCGATCCCAGCACACGACCAACCCATAGTCGCTGCATACAGGAAAAGGCTGCCCTGGTCAAGTGTGTTTCCTGAAGTAGTGCTATATCTGCTTTTAAGCGTTTTTTGTCTTAGCACCATTAGGCGTTTGTGGGGAGACCATAGACCCTTAACATTCCATTTAATAATTTTTTTCATGGTTAGGGGCTGGAAATAGGGTAGTTTGTCGCTCACAAGCTTATTAGATAGTAGTGTACAATATTGCTTCTGAGATGTAAATAAGTTCCCCACATACCAATCCCAACTAAACCATATAACAAAGCATAAAAATAACAACATGAAGTCACTTAAGTGACAAATATCTCGGACCTCACTTCTTCCCAGCATGATCTCAGATCACCCATTGGGGGCACGTTTAACAGAATAAAGGAAGCTAACCGCTCATGGTGCTCTTTTTAAAATGATACTGGAAAGTAGCATGGCAAGAAGGGTGAGAAAAGCCACTTATGTCTATTAGTAACAACCCTAGCAGTATCTCTGTTACCCCCTTCAGGTCTATAACATCAAATAGGGACACCCATCCATGGCGGCTACCATGTATTCCCCACCACCCCATGATAATCTGTGTCCCTGTATACTCCACCGGTGATGGTCTGCTCATTAGCCTGGTTGGGCTTGGGATCTTTTCCTCTGCTCCTTAGGATCTTGTTCCGGTCCAGTTTCTGGCGGGTCAGTCGCCGAGTCCCTCAACAGAGAATATTTGTGCTGTCGGTTATCTTGCGGCGATTGACCCAGTCGTCTAGAGATGACAGTCTGCAGCGCGTTTTTCACATCTTGAATATTGTGGTAGGTGTCTGCAGGGCCAGTGCGACCCATAAGCAAAGTAGGCCACCGCGTACAGCGCACTCTTGCTGGGGGCGCCCGCGGTGGTCTACTTTGCTTATGGGTGGTGCTGCCCTGCCCGCCACTTACTCCCTGCAACCTGTGGCATCCCCGTCTCTATGGGGTACGGACTGTTGCCTGCGCTGCGGAAGTATCTCCGACTCCTCACACACAGCAGAGAGAGTGGGCTGCGGGCAGATGGGCATGTATAGTGCAACACGAGAAGTAACAGTTACCTCTACTGGACAAAGCCCATACTGCATCTAGGAGACAGAGCGCTCATGTCAGGGTTCGTGTTTGGCGCCCTCGCCTTTCAGCATGTGAGCTGTGGCTCAGACACGGTAAGTAAGGCAGTAGGCTCCTGTGACAGGGGGAATATGAGAGGACCCCTACTATTGTTTGTGGGTGTAGTGTGCCTCCACATGTGCCATGGAGACAATTGTCAGTTCTTCCATGTGCAGCTTAGTATGGTGCCCTACGCCTGGCTTCACCAGCAATACATTGCCAGCTCAGTCCCTGTACACTGGGGGGGGGGGGGGGGGGGAGGGGGCACATTCCTGTCCCGTGAAAAAGGGGTGGCTCAAATGGCATGGTCAATAGGCGGAATCAACGGGGGCGGTAAAATTAGCTTTTGCCTAGGGTGGCAAAAATCCTTGCACCAGCCCTGGGTGACTGTAGGGCCATCTGAATTGTAGATCCGCAGGATTGCAGGGTATAGTAGTGCGAACTTGACCTGTGCACAGTGTAGTTCGGAGAAAATGGTCGAGAATTCCCGCCTTCGTCAGGTAACCTCTGCAGAAAAGTCCTCAAAAAGTAATACATGGCTCCAGTGGCATGTTGCGTTTCTTGAAGGCCCGGAGTATAGAGACCTTGTCTAAAAATTCTAGATAACGCACTATGACCTCTCTAGGTCTTTGTGCAACCCAAGGGCTGGATGCAATGGAGGTTCAGAATGGTAACAGCGGAGGGAAGGAGACACTAGACCTACTCTGTGTGCTCTCTCGACCTTGCAGATAGCTGGTATGCCGAGTGCTTTAGGTAGCTCGCATATGTTTAAGAGATCTTGTAAAGGGACGGACTCAGGCACTCCAGCTAGCCTCAGGTTGTTCCGGCGAGAGCGGTTTTCCAGATCATCTATTTTATCACCCATATTTTAGTTATCTTGGAGTAATTTTGTGTATTCCATCTTTAATTGTGTATGCTCGTCTTCGAGGGAGCTTATCCTTTCCTCCACAGCATCCAAGCGCCGGCCATGTTCTGCTATTTCTTGGTGTAAGTGCGCTAATGACGCTGAGACCATTGTTGAGAAAGATTCCTGTAAGTCAGGGAGTATTCGGGCCGCTACTTCAAGCGCCAACCTTTTGTAGTCTACTTTTAATTCCTCTCTTTGGTCATCTCCGTCTAGGGAATCTTCTTCAGGCAGTAGTGGAGGAGCGTCCTCAGGAGCTGGCAGAGGGGCAGGGTCCGCCATATTGTTTGCTGAAGGGGTTGCTCTCACATCCTTTTGTTGTCCCTTTTGACGAGTTTTGCTCCCCATGTTAACAATGAACCGGTCCATATGACTCGGTACCAATGTAAGTCGTCGATGAGCCCAGATCCTGTTCAATAACAAGCCTGGTATGATGAGGAGCAAGTGGTGGACAGAGCTGCACGATGCAGAGCTCTAGTAGGCGCGACCGCTCATGCTGGCGCCGGAATCGGAAGTCTCATGATTTTAATACAACTTTGGGCAAATAATAATAATAAAAAAATATCGTGCAGCATTGGAAGTCAATGTCACATGATAACGTCATTTAAAAGACTAACCGTATGATACTGGTGCATTCAGGCAGGCTTTGGTAAAAGGCCATGGTTGGTTTTTTACATCCACTGTAATAAGTTTTGGGTGTGCTTGGAAGCATGTATCACCGGTAGCCAGCTACTAACACTTATGGCACATTTACCCTCGACTGTTAATGAAACTAACCTTTAAACAAATGCTCGTTGCCAATAAACCTGTGCCTGTGTAAAAGTGCTGTCGAGCAAACACTTGTTCATCAGGTGAAACCATTGCTTATGTTGACACCTAACTCCGTTTATAGGCAGCTGATTATGCTGTTTAAACAGTGATCTGCTTCCCAGAAACATTGGGGGACATTTATCAATGATTTTACACCACAATTTTGGTGTTAAAAAAAAAAATCACACATTATGGCACACAGCATTTGTGCACCATAAATGCCGACTTTTGGAGCATCTCTGCACTTTTTAGAAGTGCAGAGGAAAAAGGAGCATAGCTTAGCGCAACCGCATTTACTATAACTTTTGCCAGAAAGAGGTGAAGTCTACGTCAGCACGGCAGGGCAGAGATGCACCTGATTTGTTAAGAGGCCTCACGTCCTCTGACAAGCAGACAATTATCAGGAAGGAACAGTTCCTTTCTGATAAGATGCGGTTGGGAGTATTGATCGAGCATCAAAGTGCTCGGGTGTTCGGGTTGAACACCTCAGGATGCTCAGATGCTCTACTGAGCACCCGAGCACAATGGAAGTTAACGGGAGAACCCGAGCATTAAACCAGGCACCCCCCTGCTCTGAAGAGGGGAGGGTGTCTGATTCATAGGAAAATGTCAGAAATTGATGGAAACACCACCAAAATGGTTCGGGAACAGCATGGGGAGGATGTCTGGATGCATCTTGGACTCCCAGGTCGCTGCTGGGAGCCATGTTGTCCGAGTAAAACGCCACTTTTACAGACTGACAATAATACGCACAAAACCGAAGATAAAATCGATTTTAGAGGAAAAATTGTTAGGAAACATTCTTTCCTGTATAATTACTTGTATATAAAGTGCAAGTGCTGCCAAAAAAAGGAAGAGGCACTTCGATACAACCTGTATATCACATATTGGAAGGCCTCATTCACATTGTGGTACAATTGTTCAGGTAGTGGGATTCCTACACTCATAAAGCCTATGTGAAAGGGCTTCAAAAAATTACAAGGAATCGGCACTCCAATACACGCTTTATTACACATAAAGGAGGGCATCATACACCCTTGAAAAATTATGATTGATGGCCTGCTGGTGACCCTCAAAAACATTAGCAGCAAGGGCCTGCTGGTGACCCTCTAAAACATTACGGGCAATGGCCTTCTGCTGAGCTGACCATCGAAAACATTAGGGGTGAGGGTCTGCTGCAGAGCTGACTCTCTAAAACATTAGGGGCGAGTGCCTGCTGCTGATCTGAGCATTTAAAAAATTATGGGCGAGTGCCGGCTGCTGAGCTGACCTCTGAGAAAAATATGGGCGAGTGCCTGCTGCTTAGCTAACCATTGAAAAAATGATGGGCGAGGGCCTGCTGGTGAGCTGACCCTGTAAAACATTATAGTTGAGGGCCTGCTGGTGAGCTGACCCTGTAAAACATTATGGTTGAGGGCCTGCTGGTGAGCTGACCCTGTAAAACATTATATGCGAGGGCCGGTGAGCTGACCCTCTAAAAGATTGTAGGTGAGGGCCTGCTGGCGAGCCGACCCTGTAAAACATTATGGTTGAGGGCCTGCTGGTGAGCTGACCCTCAAAAACATTATATTCGAGGGCCTGCTGGTGAGCTGACCCTATAAAAGATTGTAGGTGAGGGCCTGCTGGTGAGCTGACCCTGTAAAACATTATGGTTGAGGGCCTGATGGTGAGCTGACCTTCAAAAACATTATATGCGAGGGCCTGCAGGTGAGCTGATGCTCTAAAAGATTGTAGGTGAGGGCCTGCTGGTGAGCTGACCCTGTAAAACATTAGGAGCGAGGGCAGACTAATAAGCATGTTGATATGATGGAAGAGGAGGAGGACGAGAAAAGGGAGATTAAACCATATACCCTTTTTTGTGGTGGAAGGGGTGCATCATAATACAGTGTATTCAGTACATTATAAAAAACACATTTAAAGTTCCTTTATGTTCATCAGCTTTCCTTTGGTGGAGTAGAGAAGTCAGGGGCAATCTAGGCCTTGTTCATTTTTATAAGTGTCAACCTGTCAGCATTTTCAGTTGACAGGCGGATGCACTTATCAGTTATTATGCCCCCAATAGCACTAAATACCCGCTCTGACAAAACGCTGGCAGCAGGGCAGGCCAGCACCTTCAAGGCGTAGAGCGCCAGTTCGTGCCACGTGTCCAGCTTGGATAACCAATAGTTGTAAGTCACAGAGGGATCATTGAGGATGCTGACACAGTCTGCTACATACTCCTTCACCATCTTCCAAAATATTTCCCTCTTTGTGACACTAGGCCGCGCATCAAGGTGGGGGTGCTGGCGGGGTGTCATGAAACTGTCCCAGGCTTTTGAGAGTGTTGCCCTGCCTCTGTTGGAACTGCTGAGTGTTCCCCTCGTCTCCCCTCCTCGGTTGCCCAAGGAACTACATACTCTGCCGCCAGCGTTGTCAGCTGGAAATTTTTCAACCAATTTTTCCACAAGGACCTTCTGGTATTGCACAATTTTGCTTGTCCTCTCCATCACAGGAATGAGAGATGAGAAGTTCTATTCGTAGCGGGGGTCGAGAAGTATGAACAACCAGTAATCAGTGTTGTCCAAAATGCGTAAAACACGGGAAAGGCAGCCTAATATAAAGTCAGACATGTGTGCCAGAGTCCCAACAGGCAAGACTTCGCTGTTTTCATCAGGAGGATGACTCTCAATCTCTTCATCCTCTTCCTCCTCTTCTGCCCATCCACGCTGAACAGATGGAATTAAAGTTCCATGGGTACTACCCTCTGTAGCGGAGGCAACCGCCTCCTGCTCCTCCTCATCATTCAATTTGCGCTGAGAAGATGAACTGAGGGTGGTCTGGCTATCACCCTGTGTAATGTCTTCCCCCATTTCCACCTCTTCCACATGCAAAGCGTCAGTCTTAATTGTGAGCAGCGAGCGTTTGAGTAGACACAGAAGTGGGATGGTGAAGCTGATAATAGCGTTATCGCTGCTCACCATCTGTGTTGATTCCTCAAAGTTTCTTAAAACCTCACAGAGGTCAGACATCCATGCCCACTCCTCGCTTGTGAATAGCCGAAGCTGACTGGAAAGGCGACGCAGCTGGCATTCCACTACTGCTCTCTGCTGCTCACAAAGCCTGGCCAACATGAGGAACGTGGAGTTCCAGCGCGTGCTCACTTCGCACAACAGTCGGTGAGCTGGCAATTGTAAGCGCTGCTGCAGCGTTGACGGAGTGGTGGAAGCTGCCTATGACTTGCGGAAATGGGCACACACACGGCTCACCTTCACCAGTAGCTCAGGCAAATTGGGGTAGGTTTTGAGAAACCACTGAACCACTAAGGTAAAGATGTGGGCAAGGCATGGGATGTGTGTGAGCTTGCCAAGCTCCAAGGCTGCCACCAAGTTACGGCCATTATCAGACACAACCATGCCTGGTTGTAGGTTGAGTGGCGAGAGCCACAGCTCAGTCTGGGCTAGGGCTGCACGATATGGGAATTTTGTGCGATTGCGATTAGGGCCCTAAAGATTGCGATAACGATGTGCGATGCGATATTTTAAGGGAATTGTGCTAGAGGTCCATTTGCTTGGATTTTCCCATATGAGCCGCTGACGCGGCTGGGTATGACATAGTTATGGGGGATCTGTGAATGGTGCTGTTATGTGGGGGATCTGTGGATGACGCTGTTATGTGGGGGATCTGTGGATGACGCTGTTATGTGGGGGATCTGTGGATGATGCTGTTATGTGGGGGATCTGTGGATGACGCTGTTATGTGGGGGATCTGTGGATGACGCTGTTATGTGGGGGATCTGTGGATGACGCTGTTATGTGGGGGATCTGTGGATGACGCTGTTATGTGGGGGATCTGTGGAGGGCACTGTTATGTGGGGGACCTGCGGAGGGCACTGTTATGTGGGGGACCTGCGGAGGGCACTGTTATGTGGGGGACCTGCGGAGGGCACTGTTATGTGGCGGAGGGCACTGTTATGTGGCGGAGGGCACTGTTATGTGGGGGACCTGCGGAGGGCACTGTTATGTGGGGGACCTGCGGAGGGCACTGTTATGTGGGGGACCTGCGGAGGGCACTGTTATGTGGGGGACCTGCGGAGGGCTCTGTTATGTGGGGGACCTGCGGAGGGCACTGTTATGTGGGGGACCTGCGGAGGGCACTGTTATGTGGGGGACCTGCGGAGGGCACTGTTATGGGGGACCTGTGGAGGACGCTGTTATAGGGGATGTGTGCTATAACACATGGGGCCACGAGGGGGGCCAGCATAAGACACACATATAGCATCTTATGCTGGTCCCCCTCATGGCCCTATGTGTCCCTTCATGTGTCCTAAACTGCGCACATAAACTAAACTAAACAAAAAAAATTAGGAGCCAAATTGAAAATAGTAATATAGTGATAATTTAAAAAAAAAGGACTTTGAGAAGATGAGACGCAGGTGACAGTAGTGAGCCAGGTCTACATATAGGAGAATACAGCACCACATACCTCTCACATCCAGGGACATCTTCTGGGGGACAAGGTGACTAAAAATGGGGAATTGCGTGGTTTAGAGTTTTTTTTTTCTGTTACTGCCTTCACCAAGCGGAAATATTTTGTAATATTAATAGCTCACACTTTTTCGGACGTGGCTATATGTAATATGTATTCTTTATTGTTTGTAAAAAAAATGTATGTAAAACTGGGAAGGGGGCCATTTAAACTTTTAGTATTTTGGTGTTTTTTTTAAACTTTTTATTTAATAACCATTTCTTCCCTTAGGGACTAGAACCTGGATCTTTTTACACCCTTGTGCTATTCACCCTGATAGAGCTCTATCAGGGTGAATAGGAGCTCACACTCTCCCTGCTGCCCTGGGCTCTGTGCACACAGCAGCAGGGAGCTGAACATGGCAGCCAGGGCTTCAGTAGTGTCCTGGCTGCCATGGTAACGATCTGAGCCCCAGCAGTGTAATCTGCCACTGCCACCACTGGAGGGGATGGGACGCTGTGGCCACCATATAACAATGGGGAAGGGGGGGGAGGGGACTTGTGGCAAGTGATAATGGGGGGGGGAGGCTTTGGGGGGAGCACTGCGCCACCAATGAATGTAATTAAAGAGGACCTTTCATAGGTCCAAAGAATATGAACTTATCAGCAGGCTGCATAGAGCGGCGCCCAGGGATCTAAGTGCACTTACTATTATTCCTGGGCGCCGCTCCGTTCGTCCGCTGTGGCCCCCGGTATTTTCAACATTCAGAGCAAGGAGGAGGAGACGCCGCTCTGATTGGACAGCGCTGCTGTCAGGGAGAAGGAGAGACACTGGCGTCTCCTCCTTGCTCTGAATGTTGAAAATACCAGGGGCCACAGCGGACGAACGGAGCGGCGCCCAGGAATAATAGTAAGTGCACTTAGATCCCTGGGCGCCGCTCTATCATAAAATGGCCAGCCTCTGTACTTTCACTATGAATGCACTGCAGTGCAGAGAGCGGCAGAGAGCGAGCCGGCCGGCGCGTGACTGACGTCACTGTCACGCTCCTCCCACTTAATTCAGGAAGCAGGAGCGTGACTAAGTGACGTCAGTCACGCGCCGGCCGGCTGCCTCGCTCGCTCCCGCTCGGAGTCGTCGCTGCAGTGCATTCATTGTGAAAGTAAGTACAGAGGCTGGACCTGTTATCAATAGGACAGAGGACTTTTTTATCAATAGGGGCCCCTTCATATATAATAATCGCGGCATTTTCGGCTCGGCCGAATCGCCAAACCGCATTTTCCGTTTATCGCGATTCGATTACTTTTGCGATATATCGTGCAGCCCTAGTCTGGGCCCTTATACCCTGTCACAGCTCTGTGGGGGTGTGCTGTTTGTCACCTAAGCAAATTTGTTTCAGCACGGCCTGTTGCCGCTGCCCCACTGCTTTCCACACTGCTTCCAGCTACTGACTGATGGCTGACTGGTGCTGCAAGATGAGAATTCAGAGGTGGAAGTGGAGGAGGAGGTTGAGGAGGAGAAGGGGGGTGTTGCAGCCACTAATATAGGTGGTGGCATAAATCCTGATGGAAGTAGGGTTCGCAATCCTTGGCGTCAGTAGCACCTGTGCCATCCCAGGGTACGACTCGCTCCCGGCCTCCACAACGTTCACCCAGTGTGCCGTCAGGGAAATGTAGCGTCCCTGGCCAAAAGCACTTGTTCATGTGTCAGTTGTTAAGTGGACCTTGCCAATAACTGCGTTGGTCAGGGCACGGGTGATGTTACGAGACACATGCTGGTGTAAGGCGGGTACAGCACACCGGGAAAAATAGTGGCGGCTGGGGACTGAGTAAAGTGGGACAGCCGCCGCCATCAGGCTGCGGAAAGCCTCAGTGTCCACAAGCCTAAATGGCAAAATTTCCAGGGCCAGCAATTTGGAAAGGTGCGCATTTAGTACTATGGACTGTGGGTTGGTTGCTGGGTATTTGCGCTTTTGTTCAAAGGCCTGGGGTATGGGCATCTGTACGCTGAGCAGGGACACAGAAGTGGATGTGCTAGCTGATGGTGCTTGCAAAGGTCCAGGTGCCGGGCGGGAGGCATCCGGGCCTGCGTCTTGGATAGGGAATTGGCCAGCACGTAACACAGGGGAAGATGAGGCAATGGTGTGCACCGCAGACACTGATTGTGGACACTGATTTGGCCCACCTATTAGGGTGCTTTGATGCCATGTGTCGGATCATGCTTGTGGTGGTGAGGTTGCTAGTGTTCATGCCCCTGCTCATTTTTATATGGCACAGGTTGCAAATTACAATTCTTTTGTCGTCCGCAGTTTCCTCAAAAAAGCGCCAGACTGCTGAACACCTACCCCTTGGCAAGGGAGATTTCCCCAAGGGTGTGCTCCGGGGAACAGTTGCGGGCCTGTTTGGTGTGCCCCGCCTTCTCCCTTTTGCTACCCCACTGCCTCTTCCAGCCTGTTGCGGTGCTGCGGATCCCTCCCCCTCTGTACTGCTGTTCTCGCTCGGCTTATCAACTTCCCAGGTTGGGTCAGTGATTTCATCGTCCACCACCTTCTCTTCCACTTCCTCACTCTGCTCATCCACCTGACTTGACCTAACAACAACCTCAGTTATTGACAACTGTTTCTCATCCTCATCATCAACCTCTTGAGACTCTAATTGCCGTTGACTTATTGGCAACTGTGTCTCATCATCATCATCCACCTCGTGAAACACTAATTGCCGTTCCCCACCGTCATCTTCTTGTGACTGTGGATGCTCAAGAGTTTGGGAATTAGTGCACAAATTCTCATGTCCCTCTTCATGCAGGCTTGTTGAGAGGCCCAAATGAAGGAATGGCGCTGAAAAGAGCTCCTCGGAATATCCGAGTGTGGGATCACTTGTTTGGCAAGACTCTCCATGGTGGGAGGAAGGAGGATCAGGATGAGGATTGTGTTGACCAGACTCTTGGCTACTGAGACTGGACTTGGTGGAAGACAGGGTGGTGCTTAACCGACTGAAAGCATTATCTGCTGCAATCCAAACGACCACCTGGTCGCACTGGTCTAACTTCAAGAGCGTCGTCCTGCAAACTGGGACATAAAGCTAGGTATCGTGGATGATTGTTTTTCTTGTGCTCTGGCAGCAGGCACAGTTTCAACACACCCAGGCCCAGGGAAAGAATTCTTTCACCAGTGAAAGAATTCTTCTGTCATCCAACACAGTTGTTTTCCGTGTTCTTCTGGGTCTTTTGGTGTTCCTGAGCTCACTGGTGTGTTCCTTCTTTTTAAGAATGTTCCAAACAGTTGTTTTGGCCACGCCTAATGTTTTTGCTCTCTCTCTGATGGGTTTGTTATTGTTTTTTCAGCCTAACGATGGCTTGCTTCACTGATAGTAACAGTTCTTTGGATCTCATCTTGAGAGTTGACAGCAACAGATTACAAATGTAAATAGCACACTTGAAATGAACTCTGGACCTTTTATCTGCTCATTGTAATTGGCATAATGAGGGAATAACACACACCTGGCCATGGAACAGCTGAGAAGCCAATTGTCCCATTACTTTTGGTTCCTTAACAAGTGGGAGGCACATATGCAAACTGTTGTAATTCCTACACTGTTCACCTGATTTGGATGTAAATACCCTCAAATTAAAGCTGACAGTCTGCAGTTAAAGCACATCTTGTTTGTTTCATTTCAAATCCATTGTGGTGGTGTATAGAGCCAAAAAAAATTGAATTGTGTCGCTGTGCCAATATTTATGGACCTAACTGTATTTTGGCCTAAAGGGGTTGGGAAGGATAGATCATCAGTATCTGATTGGTGGAGGTCCAACACCTAGTACCTCTGCTGATCAACTGTTAGAAGAGGAGGCGGTGCTCCATGCGAACGCTGCTTCCTCTTCATTATTACAAGTACTCGCTCTATTTAAGTGAATGAAACGAGTACTTGTGATTACACTGCACTTCCCAGACGGACAGTGTAATGAAGAGGAAGCAGTGCATATACTTTTTTCTAGCCTGTTTTTATTTTGAGATAGTAGATTTTTTTTAAATTCTTGCAGCAGCTACAATGACCATAGAAACCTGTAGGTAGGTAGATGTTCATGTAGTTATAAGTGTTGTAGGTGGTTTGTGAAAATGCAAAATTTCAGGATTTCTTTTTAAATATGGTCACATAAATAAAATAAAAATCTAAAATTTCTAAAAATACACGTATAACATGAAAGCTTACGATAATTTGAACAGTGGGTCATTTTCTGATGACACTATTTTCATAACAGGCATATTCAAGATAAGGAAACGAAAAAAAGCTCACATTTTTAGATACAACCAGGTCTATATAAAAGCTACATGCACAAATAAGTAAAATAAGCAAATAAACACTAAAGAATGCACGGAAATCATCTTTCAACAAAATGATGTTTTATTGAATTGTTACTTACAATACACATACATTGAAAATAGAAAAATAAAAAGGCAGATGAATTTTAAGAAAAAAGTGTGCAAATCAAAAGCAATTTTTTCCGCAGTCCAAAGGAGTCTGTAGTTTTTTTTTTTTGTAGCATTACAATAGCAAAATCATACTTTTGAAAATCTTGCATCAGTCCAGAATGGTTTAATCATTTCCAGTCTAAGTACGGCACAATAAAAGAATCAAAACCAATATTTTTTTTATAATATAATATTAACATAATGAATTTATGAATATTCAACTGCAATTAAATCTGAATGTGACATATTAATATGGAATTCCTGATTCCCATTGATATCTGCTAACTATAAACTCACAATATCTGATATTGCCAAGTTACAGTCAAATGACTAACATCCCTCTCCAACTGTTGGGTATATACATTGATATAGTAGGGATCTACATGTTTAGTCAGGAAATCAAGCTTCGTAGTAGTAATACTGTGGCTAATTGTGCATTAAGGTTAAGATTTTCTGCTTCAAAGGGTCACTGAGTTTTGGTAAAACTTTTGATATGTTATAGAGACATATCAAAAGTTTGGATCGGTGGAGGCCTGAGCGTTGAGACACCCACAGATCCTGAGATGAAACGCTCAGATATCATGCTCTCTCCTCACTGCAGGAGACTGGCTCACTATAAATCTAAGGGCCCATCTTGATTCCGTCCTCTGCAGTGAGGAAAGAGGGCTATATACGTTCACTTCTCTCCTCGTTCTAGCAATCAGTAGGGTCTCAGCTCTCAGACCCTCATGAATCAAAACTTTTGATATGTCTCTATGACATATTTGGTCCCCTATGGCCCTGCAGCGATGAGGTCAATATATCTTTCATTTGACCCCTGCAGCCAAACACTGACCTGAGTGGTAATGCTGCTATGGTCAAGTGGCCGGAGGTCAGGGATTTAGCTGTAGCTGTCAAGAGAACAAAGCATATAATGTCATTTCTGTGGGACCATTGGGGACTGGAGCAGTAGGACATTTGAAGAGGTTGTCCAGATTTTATTAAATTATGTGATGTTCTCAACATAGGCAATTACTAGGTGATCGGCAGGGATACGACACCTCACACCCTTGCCGATCAACTGTTGACTTCAGTTGATCCCTGAGGATAGGACATCGCCTATTAAAAAGGTGGACAACCACTTTAATTGGTAAGTATTGGTTTTATTATTTTATAACTATTCCTGCTCTTAGCCCACTTTTTTTTTTTATATACCAGACAATCCTGTTAAGAATTAAGCTACATCTATCAGCTGAAATCTACTGTATGTTCCCCTAAAGGTAAGGCTAGACAAAAATATCATAATGATAACAGCAGCAGGATCCCATGCAGACCCAACGTGGTCAGCTCATCATGGAGAAAAATGGCTTCAAGATTACAACTGTTTAATTTAAAAAAATGGAAGTCTAGTAATAACCCCTTCATTTTACAAATTGTTATACCAATGTTTATTCTTACTTGCAGTCCATTCTATACACGGGTAAATCAGAATATTAAAAATGAATTGCACATCAGTAAGTATGAGCTGGAAAAAGAGTGGCTTTCTTAGTGACAACATGCATCTCACACTCTACTCTGATTAAAACTTTCCATACACACAAGATAAGCTTAGGTAAATTTTGGCAGCTTCGGCCTACAATCTTATGTGCATGGCATCCTCCAAGTTCTCTGCCGATGGCAAATGTTGAGAGAAAGAAGGATCGGGTAAGTTAGATTTCAACATGCCAATCCTCTGGTCCCACGTTAGAGTATCAAGCAGTGGTTTACTCCCCTCTTTCCATTGAAATAAACATGCACACTTAGAAAAGTATATATTTTGATGGTGGAGTCAGAACTGCTGGCAAGTGTAATGCCAGTTTTAAAGGGGTTGTGAAAGGGGTTTTATACTGATGACTTATGCTCGGGACAGATCATTAATATTTGATTGGCGAGGGTCCGACACCCTCACAGATCAGCTGTTTGGAGAGGAGTCGAGCGCTCCATGAGAGTGCCGCTTCCTCTGCATTACATTATATACACTGCGTGCAGAATTATTAGGCGAAAGAGTATTTTGACCACATCATCCTCTTTATGCATGTTGTCTTAATCCAAGCTGTATAGGCTCGAAAGCCTACTACCAATTAAGCATATTAGGTGATATGCATCTCTGTAATGAGAAGGGGTGTGGTCTAATGACATCAACACCCTATATTAGGTGTGCATAATTATTAGGCAACTTCCTTTCCTTTGGCAAAATGTGTCAAAAGAAGGACTTGACAGGCTCAGAAAAGTAAAAAATAGTGAGATATCTTGCAGAGGGATGCAGCACTCTTAAAATTGCAAAGCTTCTGAAGCGTGATCATCGAACAATCAAGCGTTTCATTCAAAATAGTCAACAGGGTCACAAGAAGAGTGTGGAAAAACCAAGGCGCAAAATAACTGCCCATGAACTGAGAAAAGTCAAGCGTGCAGCTGCCAAGATGCCACCAGTTTGGCCATATTTCAGAGCTGCAACATCACTGGAGTGCCCAAAAGCACAAGGTGTGCAATACTCAGAGACATGGCCAAGGTAAGAAAGGCTGAAAGACGACCACCACTGAACAAGACACACAAGCTGAAACGTCAAGACTGGGCCAAGAAATATCTCAAGACTGATTTTTCGAAGGTTTTATGGACTGATGAAATGAGAGTGAGTCTTGATGGGCCAGATGGATGGGCCCGTGGCTGGATTGGTAAAGGGCAGAGAGCTCCAGTCCGACTCAGACGCCAGCAAGGTGGAGGTGGAGTACTGGTTTGGGCTGGTATCATCAAAGATGAGCTTGTGGGGCCTTTTCGGGTTGAGGATGGAGTCAAGCTCAACTCCCAGACACCTTCTTCAAGCAGTGGTACAGGAAGAAGTCTGCATCCTTCAAGAAAAACATGATTTTCATGCAGAACAATGCTCCATCACACGCGTCCAAGTACTCCACAGCGTGGCTGGCAAGAAAGGGTATAAAAGAAGAAAATCTAATGACATGGCCTCCTTGTTCACCTGATCTGAACCCCATTGAGAACCTGTGGTCCATCATCAAATGTGAGATTTACAAGGAGCGAAAACAGTACACCTCTCTGAACAGTGTCTGGGAGGCTGTGGTTGCTGCTGCACGCAATGTTGATGGTGAACAGATCAAAACACTGACAGAATCCATGGATGGCAGGCTTTTGAGTGTCCTTGCAAAGAAAGGTGGCTATATTGGTCACTGATTTGTTTTTGTTTTTGAATGTCAGAAATGTATATTTGTGAATGTTGAGATGTTATATTGTTTTCACTGGTAAAAATATATAAATTGAAATGGGTATATATTTGTTTTTTGTTAAGTTGCCTAATAATTATGCACAGTAATAGTCACCTGCACACACAGATATCCCCCTAAAATAGCTAAAACTAAAAACAAACTAAAAACTACTTCCAAAAATATTCAGCTTTGATATTAATTAATTTGAGTTTTTTGGGTTCATTGAGAACATGGTTGTTGTTCAATAATAAAATTAATCCTCAAAAATACAACTTGCCTAATAATTCTGCACTCCCAGTATTGTCTCCCTTGCAGCGGCGGCATAGCGTAATTACAAGTACTTGCTCCAATCAAGTAAATGGAGCGAGTACTTCTCTTTGCACTGCGCTTTTGAGATGACGGGTAGTGTAATCAAGAGTAAGCAGCAGTGCTCGCGTGGTGCACCAACTCCTCTTCAAACAGCTGATCGGTGGGGTGCCAGGTGTCGGATCCTGGCCGATCAGAAACTGATGACCTATCCTGATGATAGGTCATCAATATAAAACCTCTGCACAACACCTTTAGACAGGCCAACTGAACGGACAATTATCACAAATTAACCGTTTATTTACATGCAGCAATCACCTCCACTGTATAGGACAAGTAATCGATACTGCAATCACTCATGTCCATATAAATTCATTGGTTCTGGGTAGCAGATTCCTGTTTACAAAGGACAACCTGCTGTCTAGAAATGCAGATTTTAAGTGCCACATGAACAATGTTTTTACCCGATGAACGAGCTTGTTTATCGACTGGTGACAACTTTACAAGGTTATTGGAAACAAGCATTCATACAAATGTTTCTTTCCGATAATCGGCCTGTGTAAAGGAGCCTTCAGTCTGGAGGGAAGCGATGATGGCCATTTAAATGCTGTGTTAAAGGGATTCTGTCACCTCGTTTTCGGTTATAGAGATGCGGACATGCACGGCTAGATCGCCGCTAGCATGTCCGCAATATACCGGTCCTATAGGGCTGTGTGCTTTTATTTTGTTTAAAAATTGATTTTAGAGATATGTAAATTATTCTTGTAAGGTGCCCAAGGGGCTGTACGAACCTTCCTGGTGCCCAGTCACGCCCCCCCTGTGAAGGAGCCCAGCACCGCCTATGTCCTCCGAATCTCCTACTTTCGACACAGTTAGATTGCCGTAATCTCCCGATGTGTGAACAGATTGTCCATCTACAAATAACATTTGAAGACCATATAAGATTGGACCGGCATTCCTGCCACTGCCTCCTCTCAGCTCAGATGGCCCCTTTCCCCACATATCATTTTGTTAGTGTGCTGCTTGCTCCTTCAGTGCAATGTATTACGAAGTATTTTTCCAGTTTTTTCAGGTGCCAACAGGGGCCTGAATGGTTCACATGCTTGACCATTTCATTTTATCCTATAGGATCACTAACAGAATAAGGGGTTCCTTAATGTTGTAACCAACTGACTTTTTGGTTCATATCTGGGAGGTGTTTTTGGTTTGCTCTTCCCTACAACTGAAATATCATTTTGCCAAAAAGGGCAAAATTTTCGCCCTACTATGTAGATCCCAGGTATATCAATATAAGCTTTTTAAAGGAGTCTAGTCTCGTCTAGTCTAGTAAGCTTTTAGGCTCCACAGTGTTACTCTTGGAGAAAACTATGGCTATTTTAGCTAGAAAATCGAGACTGGAAGACAGGCACTGTATAGCTTTTGAACACAGTGGATTTTGAGGACAAGTGGTACATACATGACATCAGTCTGACATACAGTATTCGGGATAAAAAAAAACAAAAAAAAACAAAGCATGGATATCAGAGAAGGTGATAAAGCACCAAGGATTCCCCAGAAGATAATGACCCAAGCATAAGCACTGGGTTTTAGTGCATTTCAGAGAATGGTTTATAGGCCATGTACATAGAATGTAGAAATGCATAGAATCGCCATTATATGGTGGTGCACTACTTTATAGAAAAATAGTGGTGTAAATCCTATCCTCTAAGGAACTTCAATAAAACAAGCGATTGCCTCCCCTATGCAAAACTGAAAAATCTAGCACTTCAATGATCAAGGCTCTGCCTGCACTAAATGGCAGCTAGTGGCACTACCAGATGTTTTAAATGACTGTCAGCAAATTTTCTCAACTCAAACGGCTGGAATCAGATTGTACTTTATATACTATATTATACAGTTTTACTCCTGAATTTCTGGGCCTGCGTACATCACCACCGGGCCCTAGCATGCGTCATACAATACCCTCTTCCAGTTATCCCATTTCATGCCAACAAATGACGCATACACAGTCTGATCATTGATGCAGCTGCCCAGAATGGGTATTATACGGCGCATGCCCGGGCCCGATGGTAATGTGCACAGCCGCGGGATTTCAGGAGCAGAGACAGTGACGCAAGCAGGACACTGGGCTGGCTTAGGCTACTTTCACACTAGCGTTTTGGCTTTCCGTTTGCGAGATCCGTTCAGGGCTCTCATAAGCGGTCCAAAACGGATCAGTTTTGCCCTAATGCATTCTGAATGAAAAAGGATCCGCTCAGACTGTATCAGTTTGCCTGCATTCAGTCTACATTCCGCTCTGGAGGCGGACACCAAAACGCTACCTGCATCGTTTTGCTGTCCGCCTGACAAAGAGGAGCCAAACGGATCCGTCCTGACACACAATATAAGTCAATGGGGACGGATCCGTTTTCTCTGACACAATAGAAAACAGATCCATCCCCCATTGACTTTCAATGGTGTTCAAGACGGATCCGTCATGGCTATAGAAGACATAATACAACCGGATCCGTTCCTGACAGATGTATGTGGTTGTATTTATGTAACGGAAGCGTTTTTTGCAGATCCATGACGGATCCGCAAAAAACGCTAGTGTGAAAAGTAACCTTAGATGAGTAACGCCAAGGGGCCTGGGCAGTTGCAGCAAAATGGAAAACTCCCCTGAGCACTTGCAAACTCATTAGCATCACTTCAAATTACATTTTTTCAGCATCACAGCTGCAGACAAAGGAAACAATGGTACATGAAGTACAAAGGGATTCAAGCTGTTTAGCAAAAAATAGCTGACAGACCCTATAACCAATGGTCACTGTCGTTTTAACAAACTTTATATTACGGTAATAGTACAAGTGAATATAAGAAACTTTGTAATATATGTTCTCAGAGAAAAATGTCTTTTTCTCCCCTTGCATTTTCTAAACTAAAATATTCTACTGAATCTGTCCTGAGAAACAAAACAGACTTATCCCACTGAAGTATCAGATTAGATGTCCCAACAGAGGTCTATGGAAAGGAAAGGTGTGAGAAGTGAGCTGATAGAGGGAGAAAAAGGTAAGTCTCTCTAATAACATTACTGTAAATGTTTCTTTTATTCACCTGCACTATTGGTTTATGCAAAGTTTGTTGAAAGCTTAAAAGGACAATTTAAGTAAATAATCTGAAAACTTCCTAAAAAAAATCACTGTCCACTGTCAACTCAGAGGAGTCTGAAGGATACCCACTAAACATCCATCCCCGTTGGGCAATTATCGCAAGAAATCTGTAATTTACATGTGATCTTAATGATAACTGGCCAATGTGTCATACATTTTTATAGATCATACCACTGTAGCTGGTATCACTGCCACAATCAGTAAATGTTGCTTGTAAAGACAAAGGTACTGCTGCCCAGCACACAAGTCTTGCAAATGCCACTTCTTTGCAACAATGATGTCCCATGTTTGGTGGGAAGAAATGTCTTCCCTGAAGGTAGTGGGGATTATTATGATGGAAACATCCATCAGATGCTCAGAAATGTTTTAAAGGGAACCTCTGAGCTTGTTTAGGTCATACAAACCACCCACAGAACCTTTTGTAATATGCTCATGGTACTCCAGAAGTGACATGACTTTTTCTGACTGCGGAAAGTCAACTTTAGTCCTTGTACCCATCAAAAGCAAATTAGCTGCTTCAAGTCATGGAGGAAAGCGCTTTTCTCCTTGAAGTCAAGCTTTCCCTGCCCGTTGCATCTTGACTGAAGCTCCATAGCTCAGGGAACGTTACCACTGAACTCTTCGGATCCTGCGCATGCTCCAATCGGTTGCATTTGGGTGTACAGTTTCTGGCTTCAAGGCTTCACTGTACCTGCACAGCACAGTGGGAGAGCTCTTCTCTGTAACACATGGCATACATGCAGTGAAGCCTTGAAGTCAGGTGCTGTACACCCAACGCAACTTGGCATGCACCAGAAATGTGACCGAGCTGTGCAAGAGCAGGATCCAAGGAGGTGAGGGGATAATGTTCCCTGAGCTAGGGAACATCAATCCAGATGCAGGAAGGGGTCGGGCAGGGAAAGCTTGACTTAAAAGGAGAAAAGTGCTGGCCTCCTTGACTGGAACCAACTAATTTGCATACAGAAGAAAAAGGGAACAAAAGTAGCTTTTGTAGCGCCATGAGGCTGCTGTAAGGGAATGTGAGCAGTTTGCTTGACATAAACACACAGACAGGTTCCCTTTAAACAAGCATTCATCGGTGGTTTAAAAAGTTGTCCCACGTAAAGCGGCCTTAAGGCTACAAGAAGTTTTAACTGGGCCTCTCTTTACAAAGCATCATGGGCATATAATTCACGTGTAAATAAATGAAGGCAGAGATATTCACCTGCTGTTAAAATTGGGAAGTAAGTAATTTTCAGGATTAAGAGATCCCCCCAGGAAGAGTTCCTCTACACATACCATACTGTTGGAGGCTAGAAGAGGACAGGTCACTTTAGCATTTTCTTGTGATGATGCTTTTTTTTGTATGTTCTCGAGTGGTTAAAGAAAATCTTTTTTTGTCACACATAATGCGAAAGGCACTATGAGAGTTAATAGTTCTGTTTAAGACTTTGCCCACATTTCGTGACACAGGAGGTTGGTTTGGCTTTGAGTTATTTCCAATGGAATCCAGATAGAGGAAATCCAGATCCTATGCACACATTCACATCACTTAACAAGTTCTATAGCGCTAACAGAGAATATTCACCCCATATTTTCCTACAAAGTATCCCCAGCCACAGGTTAGAATTTGATCAATGTCTAGAAATAACAGAATGTCTATGAGCGATAGATATACGGTATACACATAGATCTACAATGAAGTAAGCAAGATTCAGATATATCATATTTCCTATAACATATACCAAGCCCACACCATTTCCAAATCATATTCCAGTTGCAGTTACACTATTTAATGCTGTCCTAGGCCTGTGATTAGTTAATAGTTGAGATTCTTTTACAATGTCTTAAAGGGTCATCATCAACTTGGACATTCACAGGATAGACATAAATGTCTTCACCTATGTGAAGAACAGCCATGCCATCTAGGCAGAGAATGAATGCACGTGTCACTCTCTCCATCGATTCTCTACCTGAATACGGCACCCACCACACCGGGCGGGACGGGGCGTTCTCCACATAGCAGCTGTCCGTTATTAAAGGCATATCTTGTAGATATGTCACAAATGTCCAAGTAGACAATACCGCTTTAAGATTGCTATTCTCATATCATATAAGCCGCATTATATGGAGCAACCGTTTCCAATCATGTGCAAAATTAGCTCTCAGAGTTGAGGGGATTAGGAGAGGGGATTAGGTTTTCCAGCAATAACACAGCTTCATTACCATTACTAAAAATGCTATCATATCCAGACGTGAGGCTGCCCAGGAAAATAAAAACAAATGAGAAACAAATAAGGGAGACACATTTGTCCTTACCGGGGACACAATAAAACACTGCATATTAGATTACAGAGTATTGCTAAGTGCAGATGCTATTATCCCTCGCCGGGCTACTAAATAGACGCTTTACCATTTGATCTGTCTGCCCATTAGGTTTTTAGTTTTCTAACTAGTCACTTACAAAATGGCTAAAATTAAGTTGATTGTGGAGGCTCTTATTTTTTACGTCTGCCTTACCAGTCTTTTGGCACATGTTGGGCCATTTTAAGCCACATCAGTATTACAACTACGCCATGGCCCATGTCGAGCAAAAAACACATGATAAATTTGGTATGTATGCCACTTTGTTGGCACAAGTTAAAGGGGTTCTTCAGGAAATATTTAAAATAGTCGGAAGAAAACTGTTTTAGAATGTGATTTGGGGGGGAGGCTTCACTTCACTGCTGCACAACAGATGGTAATGATGCAATCCTGCCTATGATACGCCATCATGGCTGAGCAGCCTGATAGGAAGGCTCCCCAATGTATAGTATATGCAAGTGCAGGAGTGTAACGTGTAGTGAGGTCCTGCCCCTTACCCCCCCAGCAGCTCTACAAGTGGAGGTCACCGGTCCCGCTTACATTCTAGGACAGGTTGCTTGCGGCCATTTTAAAGCTTTCCTGGAGAACCCCTTTAAGGCAAAATTTGGGTGCATTTAGCTTAGTAAACCTCTCCCATTGTGTCTATGATATAGCAGTGAGGTATTGGAAAGACCCTTGTACAAAGCGAACACTGTCTCTGTGTTGATCTCACCCAC
Organism: Bufo bufo; assembly: GCF_905171765.1. Taxonomy (NCBI): domain Eukaryota; kingdom Metazoa; phylum Chordata; class Amphibia; order Anura; family Bufonidae; genus Bufo; species Bufo bufo. The sequence continues at coordinate 504,811,839 of NC_053391.1, forward strand.
CATGTTGAAACTGAAGGACTTCTGATACCTTCTGAAGGTCAACAGTTTTGCATGTTTGTTCAACCATTGCTCAGATTAGACAGTGACAAATGGCAAAAAACTGATGAAACCACAAGTGTTTGTATGGCACGTTTTAAACAGCGCGTATCAAGATCCTTTGTTCTATTCATTCATACAAGAAAAGAAAAAAAAAAGGGCTAATGTTAGTAAAAATAGACATATATTCAGATTTAAATTAACTTAATTAACATGAACTTGCCAAATGGTCACAAGGAGATGCATAATTACAAATGAGTCTCTTTTTTTTGCAAAATAATTGTGCCTGTTTTAGGAAAACCTATTCATGCTGAAGTCGTATGCACAAAGAGAGAAAATGTTGCTGCTTAATTCAGCAAAATCAGTAAATACTGTACTTCAAATATTTTACAATTATTGTGATAAAGAAAACATGGGCAGTAGAAGAACATCCAGTTGTGATGGAACAGGTCAGGTTAAACATGCTACAAGCCGATTTTTGCATCAAGAAAAATGGTTTGTCATGTACAGGTTTTGGAAAAATCTTCCATTTGGCAAATGTGCAATCTTAAAGGAGATATTTACAAAGATATTGGAGAATTCTATCAAACATCCAGAGCTGCTAGAAACCAGGTGACTCGTTTTCTTGCTAAGTAGTCTTCTAGTCTATCAATCTGGAGTGTTCTACACCTTCTTGATTCACATTGGATAAAGAATGGAATGTCCGCTTGCATGTGCCTAAAAGAAAACAAAAAAAAAATACAGATGCTTGAAACCAAAGCCAACTGGAGATCAATAATTTATAGAAATGTTCTGTCACTCCCGGTGTAACACATAAGAGAACGTAAGCTACATCTCTGATGATAAGAAAAAGCTGTTTTCTAGCATCCCTCATGCCGTGATGCATGTAAGGACAAAGTCAGATTTTACTAGCTGGATCCTTCTCAGAACAGCACAATCAATTGTACCTCCCCCCATACCACAAAGGATAGCACTTCATATCTCTAGTAACAAAAAAGTTTGGACTTTACTAGCAACTCTTCAAAGAGATACTGAACTTAAATCCTGGTTGTCTCAATCAAAGATATACTGCTCTCCTGAAAGTGAAAACTTCATGGAAAAATAACAAAAAACTGTTCCAACTATGCAGGTCTTGAAAGCGGAACAAAACATTATTTTTTTTACAAGCCACTATTAAAAAAACATGTAGTATAAAGAAGAAATAAACTTGCGGCACTCATTCAATTCCTTTGCAGCTTGTTTATTCACATTTAAAGCATGGTCGCTCGTGCCGGCACTCACTCAGTTGACTACAGGCTGCAGCTGAGTGAGTGCCCGCACCAGCGACCAGGTTTTAAATGTGAATAAACAAGCTGCAAAGGAATTTGGCGAGTGCCGCAAGTTTATTTCTTCTTTATACTACATGTGAATTTGGTCTATACGGCTGAGCACCACCTATGAATCGCACAATAGGCACATCAACTCCATGCACACCCCAAAAAGAGGCGCAGTGCAGACACCAGAAATATTTCTAATATAATATAATAAAAAATAAATTAAAAAAAATAAACTAACAAGATATTTCTGCCAAGAAATCAATGGTCAATTGCCCGCAGAGACCCTGGCACATCCAAAAACCCTTCCTAAACCAGAGTAATCAGTAAATGGCTGAAGAGAAGCAGATTTCAAATCATCTTTAACCCCATAAGGACCCTGCCATATTTAACCTTAAAGGGGTATTCCAATCTCAGGCATATCGATAGGAGTGGGACCCGCACCTATAACGAGAACGGAGCGGAGAGAGCTGTGGCTGGGGTCCGTCCACCACCAAGCGCTGCTCCTGTAGAAGTGAATGGGAGCGTACCGCGCATATGCGGCCCAGGCTACCATTCATTTCTATGGGGCCGACGGAAATAGCTGAGCCAGATTTCGGCAGCCACATAGAAATGAATGGAGGGCGGCTGCGCATGCGCAGTGCGCCCTCCTTCACTTGCGGGGCCCCTTTCTCGATATTCACTTGCGGGGCCCCTTTCTCGATATAGGTGCAGGTCTCAGCGGTGGGACCCGCACCAATCAGACAATGGGGGCATATCCTAGCTATATGCCCCCATTGTCTGAGATGGGACAACCCCTTTAAAGGACCAGGCCATTTTTTCCAAATCTGACATGTGTCACTTTATGTGGTGATAACTTTAAAACGCTTTTACTTATCCTGGCCATTCTGAGATTGTTTTCTCGTCACATACTGTACTTCATGTCAGTAGTAAAATAGAGTAAAAAAAAAATTCATTTTTATTTATGTAAAATTACCAAATTTACCAAAAACTTTGAAAAATTATCAAATTTCCAAATTTTCATTTCTCTACTTTTATAATAGATAGTAATATCTTCAAAAATAGTTATTACTTTACTTTCCCCATATGTCTACTTCATGTCTGGATAATTTTGTGAATGCCATTTTATTTTTTGTGGACATTAGAAGGCTTAAAAGTTTAGAAGGAAATCTTAAAATTTTTCTGAAAATTTCCAAAACCTTCTTTTTAAGGACCAGTTCAGGTCTGAAGTCACTTTGTGAGGCTTACATGATAGAAACCACCCAAAAATGACCCCATTCTAGAAACTACACCCTCAAGGTATTCAAAACTGATTTTACAAACCTTGTTAACCCTTTAAGTGTTCCACAAGAATTTATGGAAAATGGAGATGAAATTTCAGAATTTAACTTTTTTTGGCAGATTTTCCATTTTAATCCATTTTTTTCCCAGTAACAAAGCAAGGGTTAACAGCCAAACAAAACTTAATATTTATTGCCCTGATTCTGTAGTTTACAGAAACACCCCATTTGTGATCATAAACTGCTGTATGGGCACACGACAGGGCGCAGATGCAAAGGAACGCCATATGGTTTTTGGAAGGCAGATTTTGCTGGACTGGTTTTTTAACACCATGTCACATTTAAAGCCCCCCTGATGCACCCCTAGAGTAGAAACTCCAAAAATGAGACCCCATTTTGGAAACTACAGGATAAGGAGGCAGTTTTGTTGGTACTATTTTAGGGTACATATCTTAACTTTGTACATCAAATGAGATTTATTAGTGAAGTGTACTAATTACTGAGAACCACCAGTCACACCTTGAAATTATTATTATTATTATTCAAAAAGCACCATTGATTCCATGGTGCTGTACATATGAAAAGGGGTACACATATCTAATACAGACAATTGCACTAAGCATGTGTTACTAGTTACAAACTGGTACAGAAGGAGAGAGGTCCCTGCCCGCAAGAGCTTACAATCTAGAAATAATGAAATGGTTTATATTAAAAGGGGCTGTCCAAAAATTGGTGCCATGGTGATTGTGGGTGCTGCTTCTAGAACCACTGGCAATCAGCTATTATCGCCAAGATAAACATTGTTCTGCTGTACATTTATTGCCAATGTAAGAAAAATGAATAGGAGACCAAGTGATACATGCATAACCTAGTGATCCTCAGCAGCTCTCAGAAGGGGAAGCAGATCAAATGGTGCCCAAGGCTTAGACCCAAAATGATTATATCGATGTCCTACCCTAAGGATAGACAGACAATCAACGTTACTTCCTGGACATCCTGCCACACCTACTTGCACATCAAAGTCAATTCAGTGGAAATTCTGCCTTGAGCTGAAGACTTGTGTAATCAGAGGCTGGTGGAGATGTGCTACCTGAATTAACTACTATGGTTACTAGGCTGTGTATTTCCCACCACTTTAGTCTTGATATTATCTTCTTGGCTGTATCAATGACGTGCCCGTATATATCCTGGACATTCATGCAGCCAATCACTGGCGTCAGCAATATATGTCACATGACTGCAAAAGCCAGTGATTGGCTGCAATGGTCACGTGGAGTATACAGGCACATCACCATTACAGCCAAACAAACATAGCCCGGCATGGAGGATCGGTCCAGCAGCGTTGGGGAAAAAACAGGTGAGTATATATTTTTTTATACACTGCTCAAAAAAATAAAGGGAACACTTAAACAACACAATGTAACTCCAAGTCAATCACACTTCTGTGAAATCAAACTGTCCACTTAGGAAGCAACACTGAGTGACAAATCAATTTCACATGCTGTTGTGCAAATGGGATAGACAACAGGTGGAAATTATAGGCAATTAGCAAGACACCCCCAATAAAGGAGTGGTTCTGCAGGTGGTCACCACAGACCACTTCTCAGTTCCTATGCTTCCTGGCTGATGTTTTGGTCACTTTTGAATGCTGGCGGTGCTTTCACTCTAGTGGTAGCATGAGACTGAGTCTACAACCCACACAAGTGGCTCAGGTAGTGCAGCTTATCCAGGATGGCACATCAATGCGAGCTGTGGAAAGAAGGTTTGCTGTGTCTGTCAGCGTAGTGTCCAGAGCATGGAGGCGCTACCAGGAGACAGGCCAGTACATCGGGAGACGTGGAGGAGGCCGTAGGAGGGCAACAACCCAGCAGCAGGACCGCTACCTCCGCTTTTGTGCAAGGAGGAACAGGAGGAGGACTGCCAGAGCCCTGCAAAATGACCTCCAGCAGGCCACAAATGTGCATGTGTCTGCTCAAACGGTCAGAAACAGACTCCATGAGGGTGATATGAGGGACCGACGTCCACAGGTGGGGGTTGTGCTTACAGCCCAACACCGTGCAGGACATTTGGCATTTGCCAGAGAACACCAAGATTGGCAAATTCGCCACTGGCGCCCTGTGCTCTTCACAGATGAAAGCAGGTTCACACTGAGCACGTGACAGATGTGACAGAGTCTGGAGACGCCGTGGAGAACGTTCTGCTGCCTGCAACATCCTCCAGCATGACCGGTTTGGCATTGGGTCAGTAATGGTGTGGGGTGGCATTTCTTTGGAGGGCCGCACAGCCGTCCATGTGCTCGCCAGAGGTAGCCTGACTGCCATTAGGTACCGAGATGAGATCCTCAGACCCCTTGTGAGACCATATGCTGGTGCTGTTGACCCTGGGTTCCTCCTAATGCAAGACAATGCTAGACCTCATGTGGCTGGAGTGTGTCAGTAGTTCTTGCAAGACGAAGGCATTGATGCTATGGACTGACCCGCCCACTCCCCAGACCTGAATCCAATTGAGCACATCTGGGACATCACGTCTCGCTCTATCCACCAACGTCACGTTGCACCACAGACTGTCCAGGAGCTGGCAGATGCATTAGACCAGGTCTGGGAGGAGATCCCTCAGGAGACCGTCCACCACCTCATCAGGAGCATGCACAGGCGTTGTAGGGAGGTCATACAGGAACGTGGAGGCCACACACACTACCGAGCCTCATTTTGACTTGTTTTAAGGACATTACATCAAAGTTGGATCAGCCTGTAGTGTGTTTTTCCACTTTAATTTTGAGTGCGACTCCAAATCCAGACCTCCATGGGTTGAAAAATTTGATTTCCATTTATTTATTTTTGTGTGATTTTGTTGTCAGCACATTCAACTATGTAAAGAACAAAAGTATTTCAGAAGAATATTTAATTAACTCAGATCTAGGATGTGTTATTTTTGTGTTCCCTTTATTTTTTTGAGCAGTGTATTTTAAACACATTTACTGCCTTCGCGCCTTTTTTGATAAGGTAGACAACCCCTTTATTTATTTATTTTAAATAGATTTAAGAACAGAACAAAAGTTTATTTTTTACAAAAATCTGTTCAGCATGTTATTTGTTTCACCCAATATCTCTGAAGGTGTCCTGATTGTATCAGATTCTTTAACTCAAGGTTTCTCAGCACAACATTGCCCAGAACATAATGTTTCTGCCGGCTTGCCTTCTTCCCATAGTACATCCTTGTGCCATCTCTTTCCCGTTGCCCTGCACCCGGTTGTCCAAATCATTGTCCATAAAAGAAGATGAGATTCATCAGGCTAGGCCACCTTCATCCACTGCTCCATGGTCCAGTACGGTGGTTCATGTGCCTACTGTAGGCATTCAGTAATGAAGTCGGGCAGCATAAGCAGTCTAACTGGTCTCCTGCTACACAGCCAATACATAGCAAGCTCCGATGCACTGCATGTTTGAATGCCTTTTTATTATAGCCAGCAGTAACTTTTTCAGCAACTTCCATGAGCCTATGATCCTGTTAAAGGTTCATAGATTGTCCTTCCTTGAACCACTTTTGGTAGGTTCTAACCACTACATACTAGGAAAACCCCACAAGACCTGCCATTATGAAGATGCTTTGACTCAGTTGTCTAGCGATCTCAATTTAATCCTTATCAGGACCACTCAGGACCTTGTACGTGTCCATTTTCCCTGCTTCCAACACATCAACTTCAAGAACTGACTGTTCACTTGTTGCCTTAACCACCTCCCGTCCGCCCATAGGATATAAACGTCCGGGAGGTGGTTCTCTATTTCTGAACGTCCGTTCAGAAACTGCAGCTGCACGCTAATCGTGCAGCTGCTGATCGGGTTGCCCGCTGTCAGTCACAGCAGGGCAACCCAGAGAGAAGGCAGGGACAGTGCCCAGGTGTCCCTGCCTTCTAGATCGCTGCATACACAGCGCTCACCGAGCGCTGTGTATGCAGAGCAGGAAGCGCTATGCGCTTCCTGTTCCGGCCCGGCGGTCATGTGACCGCCGGGATCGGAGAGTGCAGGAGCTGTGTGAGGTCTTTCACAGACCTCGATCAGCCCTGCACTGAGGCTGTACAGCGCAGAATTATGCTGTACGGCCTCTCTGGGGGGTGTATTTCTCCTGTAACTGGGGCTACTATGTCAGCCCCAGTTACAGGAGAAATCAACAGTGAAAAAAAAAAGAAAAAGTGAAGTAAGTGTCCCCCAGAGGTCTTGTATGACCTTATGGGGGACGAAAAGTGTAAAATAAAAAATAAATAAATAAATAAATAAATAAATAAAGGGTTGAAAAAATAAAATAAATGTTTCACATGTAAAAAAAAAAAATAATTCCCCAATGTTAAGTAATAAATATTGGGGAATGTTAAGTAATAAATATTTTATGAGGTATCACTTTCTGCTTTAAAGGCAGAGAAATTGAAATTTAGAAAATTGCGAATTTTTAAAATTTTTTGGTAAATTTGGGATTTTTTTTTATAAATAAAAGGTGAAATATTTTGACTCAAATTTATGACTATCATGAAGTACAATGTGTCACGAGAAAACAGTCTCTGAATGACTTGGATAAATAAAGGCGTTCCAAAGTTATTACCACATAAAGTGAGATATGTCAGTTTTGCAAAATTAGGCCTGGTCAGGAAGGGGGGCAAATGGCCCAGATGGCAAGTGGTTAAATATTCAACTCCCTAAAGGGGTTGTCCAGGAATATATCAATTCTAACAGTTGCCAACTCCTGGCTTCAGAGGTGATGTGTCCACAAGAGACACGTTACCACTGAAGCTAGCAGTTTGCTGAAGTAGATTAGGTGACCATGGTCATGCCAGGGAGGAAGAAAACAAACCCCAAACAATAGAATGGCGATGCAGGAGCCAGTGCTGAGGACCAGAGAACCGAGAACCAGGCGAGTATGATCCTTTTAGTACGGCAGGCAGACTGCTGTTAGAATTTATATATTCTTGGACAATCCCTTTAAAAGGTACGTCTGCAAATTTGCAGTGTTGCACAGTATCAGCAAACTGGATGAGATTTTTAGAAATCTCATGCACACACTGCAGAGAAAACCCACAGCAGAAGGCCTCATGCACATGACTATTTGGGTCCGCATCCGAGCGCCGTTTTGGCGGCTCGTATGCGGACCCATTCACTTCAATGGGGCTGCAAAAGATATCCTATTGCAAAAGGTGTGCTCCGTTCCGCGGCCCAGCTAAAAAAATATAACATGTCCTATTCTTGTCCGCGCTTTGCGGACAAGAATAGGCATTTATATTGCCAGCGCCCATTGCGTTACGCAAATTGCGGAAGGCAACACGGACGGCTTCCGTTTTTTGCAGATCCGCAGTTTGCGGACCGCAAAAAAACGGCACGGTCATGTGCATGACGCCTAAAACGGACTTGCGATGCGGGTTTTCAATTTGCAGCATATCAATTTATGCTGCAGGTTTTACCCAGGGCTTAGCAATGCAAAGGTTGAAAGCAAGGAATATCCGCTGTGACCCTGGCACCAATGCAGCTGTGAAAACCAGTCAATTTGGGGTAGCTTTTGCGGTGGTAGTTTGTCCTAACCAGCTGTGGATCGTCTACTGTGGAAAACACACGTGTACATAATAGATGCCATTGTTATTCACATTACCTGTGATATTTTGTGTTATGCCAGATCAATATGACAGTATTTCTCAGTATTATCTGGTCTAATGTCTAGAAAACACAGCACTTTCCCATTACAGATCATGCGGAAAATGAAGCCTTTCATATTGGGGCATATATACAAGCTTTAATTACAATCAACTAATGGGTGCAATAACTTGGCATATGATCTTATAAGCCCCAAGGACAAATTTGGAAAGGTCGAAGAGGTTTCATGTGGCATGCCTAGTTACATTGGTTCACGTACATAGCTCAAAAATGAAAAAAGCTGATAACGCAGCACAGAAAACCTGTTCTAGGTAATAACCTGTGTCTGCGGATAAAATTTATGCAGAACATTTTTGTGAAGGTTAAAAGATGTCCTTTGGACTGGATCAGTATGTGCTTCTGTCTCTGGGAGTTTAATATAGATCATTAATGACTACAAATATTCAGGGGTATAAATAATATAAAATTGCACAATGCATTTAGCTGTCTATGTTCATCATCCCGCACATATTCATCAGGGACGGCTTCCTAAGGTAGAACATGCAGTCTACTACATTGGAAATGTGGAACCATTAGCATACAAAGCAGCTGTCACTGCAGGGCAAGAAAGTCCCAAGCTATAAGGTGACACGTTCCTGAAGTATAGATCAAAAAGCAATTCCGGTGGGTTAGTACATTAACCATTCTAGGTCACTTAACACATGTCCATTAATTTAGACTTCAAGGATCACTTAAAAGAAAAATCAATGGATGAATGACGGGAAAGAGAATAATGCCTATATCTCACATACATCTACCAGGAGCTAGCGTTCTATAATTTTACATGAATGGAACCAGTCATTAAAGGGAGCCTGTCACCTCGATTAAGGATCAGCACTACTTATTTTCATACTGTCCCCTGTTGCCCCGCTGAAGGCTGGCAATTACAGTGTCCGAACTGCTAAGCCGTGCGCATATAATGGGAAGCTCAGAAGTCCTGGACTATGTATTTCAATGGAGGGGGGAGCAGTATGAAAATAAAAAGTACTGATCCGAATTCCTTATTAGCAGTACTAATATGTAGTACTTATGTAGTACTGCAGATAAGAGTCCTCAAAAGCCGAGCCTAGTTTCAGACCTGCGTCTCACCGTTCCCACAGGGCTGATCCGGCAGAGAATGCCAGGGATCATACGGACAAAAGCGGTTATCTGCCCGGCTGATTTCAGAGAGTCACTGGACTTCTGGTGGACCCAATTTAAGTCAATGGAGTCTGGCGGGCAGCAGGCAGTATCTGGCAATACAGGATCCAGAGAACTCCAGCAGGCTGTTCTATGCCAGAACAGTGGCTACAGGTGTGAAACTATCTTAACAGATTCCCTCTGAAGAGGTTATCCCACAAATAGAAAAAATATATGCTGTATTTTTCGCCCTATAAGACGCACCTAGGTTTTAGAAGAGGAAAATAAGAAAAGAAAAAAAAAAAATTAATCAGAGCTCAGCACAGACCCCCCAATGTTAATCAGACCTCAGTGCTAATAAGACACACAATCAGACCTCAGCACAGATTCCCAATGTTAATAAGACCTTCAATCAGACCCCTAATGTTAAAAGGGCCCCTATTCAGACCTCCATGTTAATAAGCCCCCATAGTAATCAGACCTCAAATCAGACCTCCATGTTAATAAGACCACCATATTAATTAGACCACAGATCAGACCTCCATGTTAATGACCCTCATATTAAATCAGACCTCCATGTTTATAAGACCTTCATGTTAATTAGACCTCAGATCAAAAAAATTAAACCAACTTACCTCTCATGCTCCGGACGTTGCTCCTGTTCTTCCTGCCGCACGGTGTGCTGTGACCCGACGTTGCACGACATGAGGTCACAGAGCACCAACGTTCTCATGTTCTGCACAGGTCACAGCACAGATTTAGGAGCCAGCAGGAGAAGACCAGGAAGTGGTGAGTACAGAGCCCGGGGAGAGCTGCATTCACCGCTTTCCGGTCCTCCTGTACTAGTGAGCAGTTTCATATTGGAAGCACCGATTAGTATTTACCACATAAAATACACTGACATTTCCGTCATTTATAGGGTGAAATATACAGTATATATTGGACGTAATCCAAACTATTATTAAAATAAATTGGTCGCTTGAGATACAAAGACCTCAGGATATAATATTTTCAGCCCAGGAAAAAACATTTTAAGTTGACATTAGACCTGAGATACAATGGGTCAGACTATTTCTCTGGTACACCTGTACTGGTTGTGTAGTACCTCCTCTCTATAGTACAGTGTGGTACTACATCTCCTGTACCAGGATGACCTGTTCCTTTGGATAGAAGGTAAATTGTTTCAGGAGCAGCAACACAGACGGCTTATGAAGAGCAAAAGTGGTGAATACGCAACAGCTGGGCAGGGGAACGCAGATCCAAAGCGGTCCAATGGCATCTAGAAAGAATGGAGGGCCACAGCAGCGTCTCACCAGAAAACTTCTTTATTCAGGAACACTCCTTTCCACAAGGCATATAAAAAGCTTTTTATATGCCTTGTGGAAAGGAGTGTTCCTGAATAAAGAAGTTTTCTGGTGAGACGCTGCTGTGGCCCTCCATTCTTTCTACTGTTCCTTTGGATGTCAGGTGAGGATAAATCTGTTATTTTTTTGGTACACTGAAGAAGCTCCTGTCCTCATCATAGAAAGTGATTTACAGCTTCCAGCATCTATTCCTTACTATTATATGTAAAGACTTGCTTCATCTGTCTTTGTTATCCTCATATTTTTCTTACATATTCATTTTCTCTTATCTACAGATAACATTTGGGGCTTTGTAACTAATTACTAATTTTCCATAGAGTTATGGACTCAAGTTACAATGATCGTCACGGAACCAATATTTTTAACTTGAGGGACCACTATTTTAATGCCAAAAAACTCTCTAGTGTAATTTTCATCCTTTTTAGCTTTTTTTATTCACCCCTCTGTAGCTCTGGTTTCTTCACTTTCTGCAGGTGGGCAGCAGTTTGCCCCATGTGACCATCAAGCACCTGCATATCCCAGGAGTACATTCCAGTCAGCCCTGGCAACCCCTTCCTCCCCTGCATAGAAAATAGTCCTTCACACAGACACAATTCCATTAGGAAATTGCACTTTTGTTAGCAACACCCCCTCCCATAACTTCCTTCTCCACTGTCTAGAAGGAGATATAGTTACATATTTATATGAATTAGTAGTAGGGATGGATGAATGAAAGATTTCTGGACAGCTTCACCTGCTACTTTATCACTACGTCAGAGCTGAATGGAAGGGAAGGTAGCAGGGACAATACTGAGCATGTTAAGTCACCTCTGAATGCAGGAGAAGCTGGACCAGAAAGATATACAGCAGGGGGTGCTACCAGAGCGAAACATGAAATGTACATTTTAAAAAAATGTTAAAATTTTTATTGCAATAATGATATTTTTGAAATGCCCTATTCATTGCACAGTAATACTTTTCACAGGATAACCCATTTAAGAGGAGGATCTTTGCACACTTAAGGCACAGAATATTTCTTTAGCTCGAGATTAAGAACATACCTCTAGTACAAGAAAAAAAACCTTGTTCTATGAGAAGCCGCCATACTTTCAGACATGTTTCGCACTTTGAGGTAATTGACGAATCCTCTAAAGAATAGCAGTAGACCTAAAATAAAACAAGAATATACTTAATTGAAGGATCCTTAAGTGTTACATTTCCATGTATAATAAATCTATACAAAGGAACAAAGGTCTACATAAAACACTTGACACATGGACCAGAAAAGGTGTTGTCCTGTGAACTACTTTCAGTATACACCATGTTGAGGCAGGTAATCGTAATATTATGTCACACAGTAGGTACGTGCATTAATAAATGTTAATGTGGTCACTGGAAACTCCATTAAGGCCTCATGCACACGACCGTTGTTTTATTCCGTGTCCGTTGTTCCGTTTTTCGTGATTTTCTGCGGACCCATTGACCCTTCCTCCCCATACGAATTGCTTATTGCAAAGGGTTACCATTGGTTTGTCAGACTACATGCTGTCAGACTTCAAAGCTGTGTTCACACACTGCAGTCATATAGACCACTATGTGGTGTCTATTAAGCAGATTACATTTTTTTCCTATAGAATGGAATTGTATAGGCACAAGCAGCAATACAGACGAGCGAGTGTGTCTAAAGAAGAAGGGGACCCGATGCTCCGAAAAAGTGCTGCGTCCTCCTAAATGTGTTTATTGGAGAGGGTCCCGAAGGCTGGACTCCTAGCAACCAGATATTGACAGTCTATCCTACGGCAATGGTCATCAGTATCTGAATAGTGGAGGTCTGACACAGCCTTATTGCAGCTTACCAAGCACAGTGCCATACATTGAATAGTGGCTGTGCTTGGTATCGCAGCTCAGCCCCATTGACTTCTATGGGGCTGAGCTGCGCCTAGGCCATGAGACCGATTAACGTGCCTAGGGAAAGCTGAGAGAAGGCCACAGTGCTACTGTGAGTGTCACTGCCTTCTCAAACTTCTGATCGCCGGGGGTCCCGAATGTCAGACACCCACCGATCACATCCAGAGGATAGTTCATCAGTATGACCATATCTTGCAAAACCCTTTTAAGGCCATAATACATCTGTACCAGAGGGTATCAAAAGGACCTCGTGGAAAGGATGCAGAAATATTTTTCCTGTCAAAACAAAAGCTGGCATGGTGGAACCTGACCGACTCTTTGTAAGTCAATAAGATCTGTTGGTTTCAAGGGGAGGCTGCACTGCCGTGACCGCGCCAAGAACAGACTCCCCTTCTTGTTGTGGTGTCCGGACAAAATGTGCTGGAAGTCGAGGTAGGTATCCGCTCAAGTTTTAGCTCTATTCAAAGGGGCTAAACCGTGAGCAGGTCTGCGGTATTCGAAGTGGAAAAACTGTGGCAGACATTGTAGCGGATTTTGCAGAGGCAAAATCCACTGTGTGAACATACCCTAAAGTCAGTCTCCGCTGAAAATACTAACATACAGGTGTGACTACACTTAACCTCACTAAGCTACCAGATGGGAGAAGTTGTGGGCTCCTTCCACCTACAGGTGCCTCCTACTTCTGCCTCCGTGACTCTGCGGACCAGCTATATTGTTAGAAAAAGATAAGTAGGACAGACAGCGCAAGAAGCTCTATGGTATGCAGAATATCAGGGTGGATAAAAATCAATGATTTAAAAAAAAAATAATAAAATTTTTTAATTTAAAATCTGAGATTATATATATATATATATATATATATATATATATATATATATAGATATATATATATATATATATATATATATAAAAAATGCTTTTTGAGGAAAATATATTACCATCCAAAGGTTATTCCATCATGAAATAAAGATTCATTTTTTTGATTATGTAGAATAAGGCTGTATATGTTACATTTTTTTTGGTAAATAAATTCCATTAATCCATTCACAATGTCATGCTCTTCCAGAGGTTTTTGTAAGATTATTCGGCAGTTTCTCTGCCTACAAGATATTATCACAGATGCTTGGGTTACTTTTGCACTTCTCAAACCTGAATTTGACTCAGCAGAGATCACATGCCTCTTCTTCACAGCAAAAATGTTATAACATGAACAGAGTTGAGAAAAAGACCTTAATCCTAACTTCTACAAACCTATGAATACAGAATCCACCTAATCAAACTAATATGAAAAGTTGTTATTCTAAAAGTCTTCATCTACTTGCATATTATAAGTTATACCAGCAAGAATTAGGCTTTATGTAGAAAACTATGATTTAAATCAAGCCTTACTGACTAGTGATTTAAATCAAATCCACCCTGCAGAATATATATATATATATATAGCTCTGCTTTTCCTTGTGATCTGGATTATTAGGACTGAGTGGAGTAGTACTATAACCAGCAGCGGCCTCATTGATAGTATCACACAGCGCTATGCTCTGGATCCGCCTGGGGTCCGTACAGAACACAATAGAAATGTCTGGATTATTTCCAGCATAAAATAATGTGTTGTTTTCTCCTTTCGGATTGTCTTTGGGTTTCACCCGCAGTCTTTATGGGCAAATAGGCGAGAGGCATGCCATCCTTTCTACGACAGTTTACACATGGACAAAGAAGGAAAAGTGGCATAATACACATAAAAACATTTCATTTTTCATTTTAATGGCATTTCAGAATTCACGGCATGCTGTACGATTTCCTGGCAAAAGCAGCTTTTATAACCTGCTTAAAACATATAAAAGTTCTCATAAATATGAGCTATGACTGCGGTGGAGATGCTGGCCTTTTTCTGCTATAAATATCAGCTATGCTGTGTACATCCATCTCTTTGATTGAGGAGAGAACATTACAGTCCTCACACTGACGAGGCAAAGCACAGCATGGGAGGCATTTCACGCGTGTTACATATTGCTCCTGCCGGATACAAACATATATCCTTCAGCTACCACTTGCCGTATTATTTTAGGTGCCCACACACTGTATACCGGAAAAAAAATCCTTGCCTGTTATAGAAAGCTCAAATGGAATGGGCACAAACAGCAGAAAGTATACATTGCTTCCTTCCCAAAATGGCACCTCCAAGGATGGAGCTACCAGGGTGACCTGCTCATTATATGATTAGAGGGGTTGTCTCACTTCAGCAAGTGGCATTCATCATGTAGGTAAAGGTAATACAAGGCACTTACTAATGTATTGTTATTACCCATATTGCCTCCTTTGCTGGCTGGATTCATTTTCCCATCACATTATACACTGCTCGTTTCCATGGTTACGACCACCCTGCAATCCAGCAGTGGTGGCCGTGCTTGTACACTATAGAAAAAAGTGCCAGCCTCTCTGCTGGCTGGGACAGTGGAAGCTTGCACGATCTACTTGTTCCTTCTTTGTACAATCATCGCTGTAAAGGAACATGTCTTTTTTGGGTTTACTGAATGTCTTTTAGCCATATAATTCCCTGTTTCGGCTGCATAGCTAGATGCATTTCACTAAGGCCTCATGTACACGTCTGGGTGCTGGCTGTGTAATTGCAGGGGAACCGACCGTGTGCCTACCACCTGCACTCACTTCAATGGAGTCTGCAATCCATAACCAATGGTCTACGCGCGCTAATTTTTTGCGGTGCGGAGGCACAGACCGAAAACCTACGGACGCACTACGTAGCGCGTCACAGAAGGCAGGAAAGCAGACATGTTGGTCTCCCATCTGCGAGATAAAGATGGCCTCCACTATATATGCTAGGGCGGAAGTGACGTGTAATATGTCAGCTGATGCATCAAAGGACCTCCTAGAGTGCATGGCGTCGCAACGTCCGGGACTGGCTGCTTATAATGTGTCTCCAAGGTAACAATTAATATAAATCCATAGTCTCAACATAATACCACCGATAACATGGGTAGTCTGAGTAATAGACTAAAAAGGAACAATAGCATAAAAATGACAATGCTAAGCATCACCATCAAACAGAGGTGAGAGCGAAAAGGTAGATAAAGAATCAGATATCAAAATGCTGCAGGAAAGGGAGGGGGGTCACTATACCGAGAGGTTTATGAAGACAGACCGGCCGCCATCAGCTGATCTGTGAATAAAACACAGTACTATCCTGAGATTGTTACAATGTATCAGTGCAGCTAAAATGTGCCACACTGCCCAGCAGTCCAGACGGGTTGAAGAAGATTGCCTACACAATTGTAGCAAACTGAGAAATATTAGAACGTACATAAGAAAGTTGAATTACTTTTTGGTTCTAAGGATAAATCTTCCATACGATACTAACCAGATGGCCATTTTTTGTTATATTCTCCCACTTCCCTGCTGAAAGTCAATGATTCCTACCCCCCGGGACGTAATCTTCTTCCAGAGACGGTGCATTGATTGCCCTTGCTCATCATGCACCGCTGGCAGCTGGCTGTCATAAGTGATGGCCAGGTTCTGGTGATTTAATAGAAAACTGAAATATTCAGTGCAATAAGCTTCCACATGAATGAGTTGTCATGGAAACCAGTGACATCATTAGTTATCTGCTTTACTGGACATGTGGGGGAGAGCAGCAAAGGAGCTAATTGCATCACTTTTCCACGTACAGACCATAGTACTAGTTGTTTAGGTCACTGGTGTCACCCTGCACTCATAACGCAGTAACTAGCCTCTCTTATATAACAAGTCAGTAAGTAGTTAAAAGCCGTTTTCCAAGATCGTGATACTTATGACCTATCCTCAGAATAGGTCATCAGTATCTGATCGGTAGATTGGCTGTTCGAGAAAGCACCAGCGCTCCTGTGAGCACCGCGGCCTTCTCGCAGCTTACCAAGCACAGCGCCGTACAGTGTATCACGGCTGTGCTTGGTATCGCGCTCAGACCCATAGAAGTGAATAGTAAAAAGCTATAATACAAAAAAAGCCGCGTGCACTCCACATTTTATGGAACATCCATAATAGAACAGTCCTATCTTATCTTTTTGGGGGGGACAAGGTAACTAAAAATGGCAAATCATGTTTTTTTTGTTTTGTTTTTTCTGTTATGGTGTTGACCGCATAGGAGATATTGTTTAATATTTTAATAGTTTGGACTATTCGGACGTGGCGATATGTAATATGTTTATATGTAAAATTGGGAAAGAGGGTGATTTAAACTTAATATTTTGGTGTTTGTTTTTTAAACTTTTTATTAAAAAACCATTAGCCCCCTTAGGGGCTAGAACCTGGGATCTTTTGATCCCTTGTCCAATTTACACTAATATGAGTAAAGTAGAGCTCACACTCTCCCTGCTGCCCGGTGCATTGGCAGCAAGAGCTTCAGTAGCGTCCTGGCTGCCATGGTAACCGATCGGAGCCCCGATCGGAACTGCCATTGCCACCACCAATGAAAAGGAGGGGAGGGGACCCTGTGGCCACTGCCACCAATGAATTTAATACTGGAGGGGTTGGGGGGGGGGGGGGGGGGGGGGCGCACTGCGCCATCAGTGTTTATAATGTAAAGTTATGCATCTTGGTAGTAATCTCTGTGCTTCATATGTCCTAGGTGATGTAGCACTGGGAGAGTCACTTATAGAGAAGGATTTGGGTGTCCTTGTAGATGGTAGATTTAATAACAGCATACAGTGTCAATCAGCTGCTTCTAAGAACAATAAAAGGATTATGGGGGGCACTCTGCTATTTAATACTACGTGGAATAGAACATAATCAATATATATCAAATAGATTAAAAAGATATATAATTTATTATTAGAATAGTAATAATCAAATGTACAAAAATGTGATCTGTAGATGTCGGGCTGGTTGTCCTATGATAAATCTAATCCAACCCAACATCCACCACACATATAGGACAGACATGATCTGTAGATGTTCCGCTGAGTATCTGATAGTTCAGCCGGATATCTACCACATACATGAAAGCATAACTAGTAATACATAATATACATAAATCTCAAACACATAATATAATATATTGTACACCACATTAGTTGATATCCATAGAGATTGTTGAATAAATATGATTGTATATATACACACACCATGCATATAAGTCAATGTATAATAATTGATCCGGTCCACTTTTTACTTGGAATTTCAACTATCCCTCCCTCTAATGATGGAATACCCTTTAAAAAGGAGGCATTAAACCAGTTACTGCAAGCCACTGAAGGAGTATTGCGCTCCGATACGCGTTTGGTGAACAACGGTCAGCAATGATATAGCAGTAACGACAACAATTTACAGATTCTATAACTGGCAAGACAGTTTGTCTTTTCCTCCAACTACTCCGATGCACAGGAAGCTCCACTTTCATCTCCTGTGTCTGAATAGTGCTTTAGCTCTGGACCACGTGGGACGCCACGTGACAAGCCGGCATACAGAGCAACAGTGAGTTCGGCAACATAGTTGCGAATTGGAGATACAATCAGCCTTCTACAGGATTGGTAACGTACTATCAATTACCTCTAACATCATTAGCGATACTAATCTTTTTATGAAGGCATTATATTAAAGGACAGACTAATGTATAAAGTATCAACTAATGTGGAATACAAAGAGGAGCTGCAATTAGGATTTATTATTGATACAGATTTTGTTGCTCTTATTTTTATTCAATTGATACCAACAAATACAAAGGGTCATCAGCATTCAGCCATCACTACAAAGTGTTATTACGGTGCTATAAAATAATAAGATCATTTGGAGCTGCATATAGACGCTGTACTAACTAGGAGTGCACTACAATCTGATATGCTAATGACATCCTACTGAATCCTATACATGGAAATTATATATTAAGCAAATGGGACAAACGGAGCCATATTATATCTTCAAGAGTGCCATTTTTATAAATAAAAAAATTCTCTATTTTAGTTGGCCAACTATATTAGGTGTTTGAGATTTATGTATATTCTGTATTACTAATTATGCTTTCATGTATGTGGTAGATATCCGGCTGAACTATCAGATACTCAGCGGAACATCTACAGATCATATCTGTCATATATGTGTGGTGGATGTTGGGTTGGATTACAGGGAGTGCAGAATTATTAGGCAAGTTGTATTTTTGAGGATTAATTTTATTATTGAACAACAACCATGTTCTCAATGAACCCAAAAAACTCATTAATATCAAAGCTGAATATTTTTGGAAGTAGTTTTTAGTTTGTTTTTAGTTTTAGCTATTTTAGGGGGATATCTGTGTGTGCAGGTGACTATTACTGTGCATAATTATTAGGCAACTTAACAAAAAACAAATATATACCCATTTCAATTATTTATTTTTACCAGTGAAACCAATATAACATCTCAACATTCACAAATATACATTTCTGACATTCAAAAACAAAACAAAAACAAATCAGTGACCAATATAGCCACCTTTCTTTGCAAGGACACTCAAAAGCCTGCCATCCATGGATTCTGTCAGTGTTTTGATCTGTTCACCATCAACATTGCGTGCAGCAGCAACCACAGCCTCCCAGACACTGTTCAGAGAGGTGTACTGTTTTCCCTCCTTGTAAATCTCACATTTGATGATGGACCACAGGTTCTCAATGGGGTTCAGATCAGGTGAACAAGGAGGCCATGTCATTAGATTTTCTTCTTTTATACCCTTTCTTGCCAGCCACGCTGTGGAGTACTTGGACGCGTGTGATGGAGCATTGTCCTGCATGAAAATCATGTTTTTCTTGAAGGATGCAGACTTCTTCCTGTACCACTGCTTGAAGAAGGTGTCTTCCAGAAACTGGCAGTAGGACTGGGAGTTGAGCTTGACTCCATCCTCAACCCGAAAAGGCCCCACAAGCTCATCTTTGATGATACCAGCCCAAACCAGTACTCCACCTCCACCTTGCTGGCGTCTGAGTCGGACTGGAGCTCTCTGCCCTTTACCAATCCAGCCACGGGCCCATCCATCTGGCCCATCAAGACTCGCTCTCATTTCATCAGTCCATAAAACCTTAGAAAAATCAGTCTTGAGATATTTCTTGGCCCAGTCTTGACGTTTCAGCTTGTGTGTCTTGTTCAGTGGTGGTCGTCTTTCAGCCTTTCTTACCTTGGCCATGTCTCTGAGTATTGAACACCTTGTGCTTTTGGGCACTCCAGTGATGTTGCAGCTCTGAAATATGGCCAAACTGGTGGCAAGTGGCATCTTGGCAGCTGCACGCTTGACTTTTCTCAGTTCATGGGCAGTTATTTTGCGCCTTGGTTTTTCCACACGCTTCTTGCGACCCTGTTGACTATTTTGAATGAAACGCTTGATTGTTCGATTATCACGCTTCAGAAGCTTTGCAATTTTAAGAGTGCTGCATCCCTCTGCAAGATATCTCACTATTTTTGACTTTTCTGAGCCTGTCAAGTCCTTCTTTTGACCCATTTTGCCAAAGGAAAGGAAGTTGCCTAATAATTATGCACACCTGATATAGGGTGTTGATGTCATTAGACCACACCCCTTCTCATTACAGAGATGCACATCACCTAATATGCTTAATTGGTAGTAGGCTTTCGAGCCTATACAGCTTGGAGTAAGACAACATGCATAAAGAGGATGATGTGGTCAAAATACTCATTTGCCTAATAATTCTGCACTCCCTGTAGATTTATCATAGGACAACCAGCCCAACATGTTTTATTTTTTACATATTTGATATATATTGATTATGTTCCATTCAACGCAGTACTAAATAGCCGAGTGCCCCCATAATCCATTTATTGTTCTTCTTTCTGTCGGCATTGGGTGTGTCATGGGGAGTGCACCGAACCATTGACCCTCAGATTGGTTGAGCCACTGTATATTTGCCAGCTGCTTCTAAAGGCCACCAGGATATTGTCATTCATTAAACGAGGCATGGACTCACGGGGCAGGGATGTAATATTACCACTTTACAAAGCGCTGGTGCGGCCTCATCTGGAATATGCAGTCCCGTTCTGGGCACCAGTCCATAGACAGGACGCCCTACAGCTGGGAAAAGTACAGAGGAGAGCGACTAAAATGATAAGGGGCATGGAGGGTCTTGGTTACGAAGAAAGATTAAAGAATTTAATTTATTTAGTCTTGAGAAGAGATGTCTAAGGGGGGACATGATTAACCTGTACAAGTATATAAATGGGCCATACAAAAAATATGGTGAAAAACTGTCCCATGTCAGATGCCCTCAAAGACAAGGGCGCACTGCCTCCGACTGGAGAAAAAGTTCAGTCTCCAGAAGCGTCAAAGCTTCTTTACTGTAAGAACTGTGAAGCTGTGGAATAGACTTCCTCAGGACGTGGTCACAGCAGGAACAGTGGACAGTTTTAAAAAGGGTTTAGATGAATTCTTAAAAGTAAAAAACATAAATGCTTCTGAAAACGTGTAGAAATCTGAGTCTCACTTCCTTCTGGGATTCGCATCCCCACCTATCCCTTGGTTGAACTTGATGGACTTATGTCTTTTTTCAACCGTATTTACTATGTAACTATAATACTGGGGTTGGGGGGCACACTGCGCCACCAATGTTTATAATACGGGGGGGGGGGGCACTGCACCACCAATGAAGATAACTAACCCATTAATACAAATATAGGCGGCAGGATCACATACCCAGCACCTGAGGGGTTAATTGCCATGAATCGCAGAGCCTTGTCATAGAGGTCGGTGCCGGGTATGCGATTCTGCCACCGACATCGGCCGCCTATATTTGAATTAATGGGTTAGTTATCTTCATTGGTGGCGCAGTGGCCCACAGCCCCCCCCCCTCCTTCCCTTTTTATTGGTGACAGCGGCAGCGGCAGCATTGCACAGTGGGGAGGAAGAGACTGCCTCCTCCCTCACGGTGCTGCTGAGGAGAACATGGAGAGCAATGGCAAATCCCAGCATCGAATAGATCCGGGAACAAAAGTCGATTGGTTATCAATAATTCGATACCCGATGTAACCCTAGTGCTTGGTAAGCAGGGGGAAGGCTGCGGCACTTACAGGAGTGCAGGTGCCTTCTCGAATGGCAGATTGGTGGGGGGTCCCAGGTATCGGTCCCCCACCAATCAGATACTGATGACTTATCCTGAGGATAGGTCATCAGTACCAAAATGTCAGAAAACCGCTTTAACCTAAAACGACCAAAATCAACCATCACCCTTATGTATGTCTTTGTGTGAACCTATGATATTGAACATGCTGTCTGCAGGCAGCATGTAAGGAGTCCAGTGGGTGGAGTAACTCAATATTGGTTCAATAAATTAAATGTTGAGGAGGAACTAATAAGTCCTTCTTGTCCTATAGCATGGACTGGAGACAGCAGGGGAGGAACTAAAGTCCTTATTTGCCTATAAACACGGACTCGATACAGCAGTGGAGGAACTAATATGTCATTCCTGTTCTGTAAACATAGACTGTAGACAGCAGGGGAGGACCTAAAGTCATTCCTATCCTGTAAATATGGACTGGAGACAGCATGGGAGGAACTAATATGGCATTCCTGTCCTGTAAATATGGACTGGAGACAGCAGGGGAGGAACTAATATGGCATTCCTGTCCTGTAAATATGGACTGGAGACAGCAGGGGAGGAACTAATATGGCATTCCTGTCCTCTAAACATGGACTGGAGATAGTGGGGGAGGAACTAAAGTCCATCTTGACCAATAAACACAAACTGTAGACAGCAGGGGAGGAACTAATATGTCATTCTTGTTCTGTAAACATGGACTGGACACAGCAGTGAGGACCTAATAAGTCCTTCCTGTCCCGTAAACATGGGCTGGAGATAGTGGGGGAGGAACTAAAGACTTTCTGGGCCTCTAAACGTGGACTGGAGACAGCAGGGGAGGAATTCATTTGTTCTTCCTGGGATCTAAGAACAGAGTAGAGACAGGAGGGGGGAACTAAAATCCTTTTTGGCATCCAAACACAGACTGGAGACACCAGTAAGTCCTTCCTGGTAGTAAGGCATGGACTGAAATGGCTGTATAGGAACCACTTCCATGATCATACTGCGCTGCTCTATTTTCACATAGTAATGGACCCAAAAAAAAAATAATCTCACAATTTCACAAATATGTATCTAGTGTCTAAACCAATTTTTCATTTTGAAGTTTGAAAATGAAAAACAAATCTTCCAGTTTTTATTCTGGCGCCTAAGTATAATAATAGGCCAGCACTTCCTGTTCTGAAGAGATCCCGTTTCAGTAGTCATCTTATTATTATTACAAGCAAAATTAGAATGACAGGTATCACCTACCGATAACACAGGATCCACCACTTACAATAGGTGATGGTCACAGCTTATCTACTCCCCCTTGCTGCTCAATGACCGCTGCAACTGTCTCAGAGCATGTCTACAACACTGTCCCTTAGAAGTGAAGGAGTAATCTTAGGTCTAGAGGTCTCTATTGTCCATATGACTACTATAAAGCATATCACCAAGTGCTGCTACGAGCAGCTCAGGCATGAAGGCTGCCACCATAATCATATACACTCAGTATATATATATATATATATATATATATATATATATATATCTCATCAAAATAACCTACAATTATGTTTCAGTATTGGGTTTTAATTAGCAAAGAATACAGGCAATGCTTTCCCTTTTAATGTCATCTTTCTCTAAATGTATGCAGGAGAACTTACCAAGTACAAGAAATATCCACCACAGCCAATATTGTCCATTGAAATAGCCAGTAAAGTAGTCCGAGAACTGAAGAGAGAACAGGAGAGAAAAAGTTATTAAGTACAAGATTATTGATTTCATAATAACATCCACATAAGAGGCTGTTTATGTGTAATGGACACAAGGGAAGGGTGGAATTTACCGAGACTGGTGTTTGACGTAATCTGCCTATAACAAATTCTGTGCATCTCAGGCCTTTGTGGGTTAAAAAGCCAAATCTGAAGTCACTTCACGGATTAATTTGATGGAGCTTGCAGGGACTCCTTAGATTTCATGGCTATATGGACAGTCTGTATGCATCACTCCTAAACGGCTATGACATCTGACATCTTTCTGCGGGTTATACTAGGCCCTTTAATCAATGCGTCCTAGTCGTAAGCACCAGCAGATCGAGCTCCAGGGAGGAAGCGGCAAGCAACAGCCAAGAAACCATTCTCCCGATCCAGCATAGACCCCATCCATAACTGTATCCACTTGTGCAACCACCTGGACAGTTCACATTGACGTCCACGTCAGAAACTACTTTCAAAGTGATGGCACTTAATTCTATCAAAATTCTATCAAAATGGGATGTTCAATGCGCCCCTTAAAGAAGCAACTTCTGATCTTCATAAACCCCCCCCCCCCCCCCCCCCGGCAACCTAAGAAGCCTCCATCTCATTACAGTCTTTTCATGTTCAAACCAGACGCTCCTGTAGATGGTTCCCGGCAGAGAGGAGAAGATGACTAAATGAACCTTGAAGTAGCGTTACCGGCCACACTAGATAGTTTTGTCCTCTGGATGATAAGGAATATGAATAGGCGCACTCTGATTGATTCAGCGGCGGGGCTGTACGCTTCACTGATAAAACCAACCGTCACATGTCCTCGGTATACATCTATGTCACACCGCTCACCACAACCTGCTTAAATAGCTTCTCAGAAGACGCTATCAGATACAATATTTGGATGCTGCTCATTCTCGCTCTGCACAAATTTGTCTTAAATGAAATGTACACGGTACAGAACACAACAGATTGTATAATCTGCTCTTGTCGATAAGCTTTGATAGGAGTTTTATTAATGTGGCAGCGGCTTAAATAATAGTGTTTTGACGGTGTTAGTGTCCTTGGTACAATACGGTTAGTTTCAGGTTACCTAATGGAAAATGCTACGGCCACATAGAGGCAACGCTCTTATCCGACATAGAATTATTCTCCATGCTTGGGTTAGTAAAAAACATCCTTAAAGGGGTTGTGCCAAGTTTATGTTATCATCTATCCGCAGAATGACCGCTGGGGGGTCTGAAGCCGGGGACGCTCACCGATCCTGAGAGCAGGAGTGCTGTTCCCCCGATCTGATGGAGTGACTGTACTCCGCTATCTCTGGCGCTCCCATAGAGAACGAATAGAGCAGCAAGGCGCATGGTCAACGGGGAACGGGACTCCCGCTCTTCAGTGATAGGGGATAACTTATAAACTTGCCACAATCCCTTTAAGGTCTTATTTAAAAAAGGCATATTCAAATTGCATCAACTATTAATTTACATACGGTATCACATGAGGCAAATGGGGGACATGAGACCCCCTTCTAGTAACAGGTGGGAGTCACAGGGGTTGGACCCCACCGATCAGACACGAAGGTCATCTATAACCTGGAAAATCCTTTTCAGTTATGAGGTTTCAGCAGGGCAGCAGAGTTACACGAGGACCTGCCAGATGTTTCAAGTCACCCGGCTGCCCATAAGTGGTTAAAGGGTTGCCTCATAATGATATATTGATGATGTCATATGGGGGGACATCCCCTTTTAAAGCAATAAGCTGCCATATGAGGGCAATGCCTGCTGTGAAGGCGGCAGCTCATCCACATATTATATGGTCAGCCATTAATTTGCATGTCCAGCATTCAATACTACAGTATAGGTTCCGGCAGCTGGTCACATGATCCGCTGGTCTCTGGTGCAGATGCACTTTATGCGGTTTACGCAAAAAACACACAGACATGCACGGAGCGGATTTTTGACACTTTCCATTCATTTCAACGGGAGAGTCAACACAGATTCTGCCCCAAGATAGGACATGCTGCTTTTTTTTGTCTATATGGTCCAAAAAAAATTTTTTTTAAAAAGCGCTGCTAACCACTGAATTAAATGGGAGGCTGATTTCGAGGCAGAAACGGGTCAAAATCAGTGCCAAAAACTGGCCTTAAGAGAAGCAGTTGTCAATTAAAGGGAACCTGTCACGTTGAACATGGTGTTTGAGATTAAAGCGGCATATTATAGAGCAGAAGAAGCTGAGCAGACTGGTATATAGTTTTATGGGAAAAGATTCAGTAACACCTGTCATTTACACATTTAAATTCCTGTTCATTATATCCTATCAGTGATTGACAGCCTTCCCTCTATGACCGTGTATACAGAGATAGCTGTCAATTACTGATAGGATAGCCTCCTTGACTGGGCTGTCAATCACTGATAGGACCACCTCCTTGACTGGGCTGTCAATCACTGATAGGACCACCTCCTTGACTGGGCTGTCAATCACTGATAGGACCGCCTCCTTGACTGGGCTGTCAATCACTGATAGGACCGCCTCCTTGACTGGGCTGTCAATCACTGATAGGACTGCCTCCTTGACTGGGCTGTCAATCACTGATAGGACTGCCTCCTTGACTGGGCTGTCAATCACTGATAGAACCGCCTCCTTGACTGGGCTGTCAATCACTGATAGGACTGCCTCCTTGACTGGGCTGTCAATCACTGATAGAACCGCCTCCTTGACTGGGCTGTCAATCACTGATAGGACTGCCTCCTTGACTGGGCTGTCAATCACTGATAGGACCGCCTCCTTGACCTCAAAGCCCAGAATGAGCAGTTATTTAAATGTACAAAATACAGGTTTTACCAAATCTTTTTACGATAAGACAATATATCAATCTGCTCAGCTCCTCCTGCTCTGTAACATGCTGCCTGTAGATTACACTGCATTTTCATGCTGAGAGGTCCCCTTTAAACCTGCAGTGCTATGATTTCACCTCCATTTCCCAACTTTTCGATTCAAAGAACATCCGGCAGTGGGAAATATTCTGGACAAACTGTCTGCTTCGCTGCAGTAAAACTCCATGACAGATTGTGAATGGTGTCTGCTTCTCAGAGCCTGTCTAGCTGCTGTCCATATCAGATTGATACCACAGGGCACGCATCTGACAATTACTCTCCCTAAGCAGACGGGATCATTTTTAGACTTGTCGGAAGACAAGTGCTGCCAGTCACGCTACAGTCTGCAATGGATCACTGAACGGAGACGGAAATACTCTGGGATTACAACGCCAGCTCAGTTAGTTCTCCGTCAGCCAGTAATATATTAGCTTTGTATCCATCAAGCCCCTGAAATCTGGAAAGGTACCTTGAGACAACCCTCATTACAGGGCACACGTGAAAGAGCGAGGTGGCAGGTTCAGAAATCGGACATATTAAACATTGCAGCATTTCTTTGCAGAATTTGGTTGCTTGTAAGGTTCTATCCACCTGGTGCCAGCAAACTGTGATAAGCAGGGAAAAATGCTGCAATTTAACAAAAACTCAATTTTGCAGTAATCAAAGCAATACTCCACAATTTGTCTGCACCATGTGAACAGACCCCAAGCCTCATATACACTCCTAAAAACGATGGAGGACTAACACACTGTACACAGAGTCAGAATAGTAAAAAAAATATAAAAAATTATATATACGGTATATAGTGAATTGCCCCACGTTCATGTAATCACAAATTCTATGGCAATTACATTTCTGCATTGTAAGTCAAACGAAAATACACCAGATCAATAGATTTCTAAATGAAAAATGTAAACCATATTATAGTGTTAAATTCTGTTTGGAGAGTTCATATGAGCTGCATCCTTGGATAAACCCCCTGGCGCTTTTGTGCCTAAGTACAGATGTTTCCAGAACATAAAAAAGAAGAAAAAAAAAGGTCTCGGCTTATAACTGGAACAACAGTGCCACACAGTGGCCACAGCGGTGTAATGCAGCAGCTTTGTAAAATGCATTTTATTACAGGTTTATATATTTTTTTTTTATTACTGAGAATCTTTGCAGTACAATCAAAAATTAGCAGGGTCATTTGGGGTTGTAGATAAGCCTCATTCAATAATATAATAAAAGATTCATTTCATTGCAAGAACTATTTAATGTGAATAGATGAAATTAGAATTATTTAATTGTACGCCGCCTCATTTGACACACAGAGAAAATCACTTACCCTCACAATGAGAATCCATTTGATGAGTGATAATCCAAACCCACAGATTGCACCATAGCGCCCGGCTATTGTGTTGGTTATACAAAATGAGAGACAGAACCCAATCCAGTTGAAAATGAACGCCACTAGAAAAAGATGAATAGTAGTAAGCAGATGGTACAAAGACTAATCATTTCGAAGCATATTATGGACCACCATACGATGGCGGATTGCAGGTTCACTCCAGGCTCAGTGGCAGCTCAGGCCGGAACACTTTAAGGCCTCATGCACACGAACGTGTGGGAGGGCCCCGTGCTGCGGAACGCAAATTGAGGTCCACAATGCACGGGCACCGACCATAGGGCCGCCGCGGTCGCATTCACTCGAATGAGGTCTGCGATCCGCATCCGACGGTCCACACCACAAAGAAGTAGTGCATGCACTACTTTTTTGCAGTACGTAGGCATGGACAGAAACCCCCTGGGAGCACTCCGGGGGGCTTCCATGAGGTTCCCTGCCTCCGTTCTGCACCGACCTTCAGGATTGCGGACTCTTTCAAGTGAATGGGTCCGTATCCGTGATGCGGGGTGCACATGGCCGATGCCCGTGCACTGCAGACCAGGTCGTGTGCATGAGGCCTAGATAAGATAAAAGTCATCAGTCATCTAATCTATTGAGAATATACCTACTGCCTATTAAGGGAGTCTCCCACCTTCCAACAGCTTCTATAGGGTGGTTCCCAAGTACTAATGCTACAGGGACATCAGAATATGGAATTCCGTAGGTGTCTATTCCCGCCATTATTAACCAGGGGGGAAGCGAGAGTCATCATAGGTGCGGCAATCAGTTTCATTTAAAGGCTATCTGTCAATTTGAAAAAGCAGCGCAATCTGCAGGAGGAGCTGAGCAGACAGATCCATAGATTTATAGGAAAAGATGCAGCATAAAGCCTCATTCACACGTCAGTGCGCTGTACGTTTTCTCCACGGACAACACACATAACCATTCATTTTAATGTCTGTATTCACACATCAGTGTTTTACCACAGTCCGTGTTTTTAGCACGGAAGCATGCTCTATTTTGTCCGTGTTCACAGATCCATCACGCCCATTATAGACTATGGGTCCGTGAAGACCACGGATGTCATCAGTGTTTCACAGATCATTAGGAAGAGATGACTTGAAAATTATTTTTCAGCTGTGCAGTGTCAGTGAAACACGGATGTAACACGGGCAGCAAAAAACGGACACATGGACCCAACACGGATCCTTCACAGGCAGCTTCATGGATGCATCACTGACCATCTTTTCACGGATTACATCACGGACACTGACATGTGAATGAGGCTTTAGGCCCCATGCACATGACCATATCAGGTTTGCGGTTCGCAAATCATAAATCCGCAAAATATGGATGCGGTCCGTGTGGCATCTGCTTTTTTTGTGCACCCACTGACTTCATTAGGTCCATGGTCTGCATTCTGCGGACAAGTATAGGACGTGTTTTATCGGTTTGCAGAACAGACATATGGATGCAGAAAGCACACCGACCAACCATGTGCTTTCCACATCCGTTATGCAAAAAGATGGGCTACGTCTGCAAAATGCGGACCATGGACTCATTACAACCAATGCAGGCAGCACACAGACTGCATCCTTAATTTGTGGCTCAGCGATTTCTGGACCGCAAATTCGATACAGTCGTGTGCATGGGGGTCTAACTTGCTCCCACGTGACAGTTCCTTTCATCCGAGGACCACTTCAGGGCTTCTAAAAAACAACCAGACCGCTCACATTTCCGCTACATAGCGTGCCGCGGTGTATTTCATACGCAGGCTCTCCAAAAATGCCTTTTCTTACATGAAATGAGCTGTGGTCTCCATTGAAAGGATGCTGGAAACAAAGACGGTCTTCCGACATCGCTACTTGTGTGCGTGTGTGTTCAGGGGGATTTTAAAGGCACAAAACACAAGTATAACAGTGATGTCATGAAACAGCTTATGTCTCTTTATAGAACCTCTTCTATATGGCCATTTCCTTTAAGGGTACCGTATTTTGATTTTGAAGCCTCAAATGACAGGAAACACCACATTATCCATTACACATAGTGACTGTATATGTGATGGCCATTCTCCTGCACTCTGTCGCGATCACATGACATTTTCCACTGTCTTGGTTCCCTTATCCCAATGACATCACATTGACATAAATGGCGCGGCAAGGCTTGTTAGGGTCTGCCCTGTCTACACAACATCAATTACTTTGCCTCTGATGGCGGTGTTCTGCTCATTCTCCTGGACCCTGCCTTGTAGATGTTGCTGTGTCTTAGGCCTCATGCACACAGATGTGGCCTGTGTGCATTCCACAATTTGCGGAACGGGCGCCCTATTCTTGTCTGCAAAACGGACAGGAATAGGACATAATAAAAAAAAATTTTTTTGCGGGGCCACGGAACGGAGCAACTGATTTTTTTTTGTGGGTGCCGCGCACAGGGTGTGCTGTCTGCATCTTTTGTTGCCCCATTGAAGTAAAGGGGTCCAAAAGAACGATTGTGTGCATGAGGCCTTCAGATGGGTTTTTTGCAGGAGGGCTTCAAGAGTGTTTGGGTCTGTGACGTGCGAGCTGGGAGGGGAAAGAGAGGCAGAGAGACCCTCCCTGTATATCTAGCGGGAGGGGAAGGAGAGGCAGAGAGACCCTCCCTGTATATCTAGCGGGAGGGGAAGGAGAGGCAGAGAGACCCTCCCTGTATATCTAGCGGGAGGGGAAGGAGAGGCAGAGAGACCCTCCCTGTATATCTAGCGGGAGGGGAAGGAGAGGCAGAGAGACACTCCCTGTATATCTAGCGGGAGGGGAAGGAGAGGCAGAGAGACACTCCCTGTATATCTAGCGCTAGGCTGTAATCACGGGGAGCGGGTCACATATAGCAGTTACCTTGGAGACGTCAAAATACATTCAGAACTTCATTTGGCCTTGTAATGACATACAATTACTTATATAATGCAGTAAGCTTCAGTGCTGTGTCATTTTTTTTTTTTTTTTTTGTGTAACTGAAAACACTTATCCAGAATATTTTAAAAATCCCCCCCACTGGTACTGTGAATTAGATGTTTACTTTTCACATCTCCATCTGTCCTGTCCGGCAGAGTATGGCGGGAATCGCTGGACAAACAAAACGTTTTTTGACCGGCCGATTCCCGGCATATTTGCCAGGTAGCAGTCACATCTCTGATCATAGGAGTCCCGGTGATCATTAGAATAGAGATCTGGTGCAGCATGGCGCATACAGCACCACCACTCCATTCAAACACCTTCTCAATCTGTTTGTGCTGTGAGCAGGAACATGGGGCTCAAGAGCCCGTTCTACTTATCAGTGGGGCTGAAGCTATCAAAAATGTATCACCTATCCAGTGGACAGATGATACGCAGTCCAGTCATTTTATTATGACCACCAGCTAAGACCCAGAGTAAAAGAAAAACAGAAGGCAATCCGACTCCACCGCAAAAAACATTTAAATCTCCTTCTTTATGTAGAACACTAAAATGTTATAGGTGACAGTAGTGAGGACAACTGATGTGTTTCCATCACCTAAGCGATCTTAATCATAACATGTACACCGTGACCACCAAACTAACAAGCACAGGTACATCCACTGACCAGGTGAAATCAGCATGTCAGAATCAAAGCAACCGCTCCGGCCAATAACTGCCGGAGGAAAAACGAGACCTTAAAAAGCCATCTTCATGGTTTAACCCTTTAAGGACCTCACATGTGCTGCGGGCGCCATAGCGCCGGGTTTCTGCTATTTTAAATAGCAGACACCCGCAGCACATGTATGTGATCAGCCTTAAGGCTGATCACATACATTTTCCCTTTCAGATGGCGTGGTCAAATGTAACCACGGCATCTGCGCAGTCCGGAAGTAGAATTTGCGCACTTCCACTCCAGTAACAGCGCTCCCCGACTGAGATCAGGGAACCTGTTACATTGATCTAAAAGACTGAAGCCTCAAGCAGGCTTCGGTGCCTATTAGAGGACTATACCAATGCAGGCCACTAGGTGGCAGCATTGTATTGGTATAGTGCAAATGAAATGCTCAATGGTGTCTATATAGACATCAATAAACACAAAAGGTCACCCAAGGTGACTTAAAAAAAAAAGTTTAAAAAAAAAATGTACGCTAAAAAGTTCAAATCACCCCCCTTTCCTTAAAATAAAAATACTTAAACAATAAAAAAAACAAACATCATGGGCATCTCCGCGTGTGAAAATGCCCATACTATTAAAATATAACAATATTAATTAGCCATTTTTTGTCACTTCAACTACCCAATAATCTTTTAATAAAAAGTGATCAAAAAGTCACACACACTTCAAATTGGTATCACTGAAAAGAACAGATCGTCCCGCAAAAAATTAGGCCTCACACAGCCCCTTACACATAACTACAAAAAAGTTAAAGGGGTCAGAATATGATTATAAAAAAAAAAAAAAAAAATTCACTTAAAAAGGTTAAAATATATTTTTTTTAAGTAGTAAAATGCAAGAAAAATTATACAAGTGTGGTGTAGTTGTAACCGTACTGACCTGGATAGTGAAGATAACATGTCAATTTTACCGCATAGTGTACAGTGTAAAAAAAAAAAAATCTATAAAAACCTTTATCAGAATTGCATTTTTTTCCCAATTCTACCCCATTTGGAATTTTTTTCCCGCTTCCTACTACATGGTATGCAACCGTAAATGGTGCCATTAGAAAGTAAAACTTGTCCTGCAAAGAATAAGCATTGTGAATGAAAAAAAAAAAAAAAATGTGAGGACTATGGGAAGGCGGGGAGTGAAAAACAAAAACGCAAAAATGGAAAATCCCAGGGTCCTTAAGGGGTTAAGTTGAAGCGGACTATAGTTTTTGAGCTGCTTACAAAGAACAGGTCATCAGAAACTGACCTATTGTTTAAAGCATGATTTTAAGTTCAACATATTTTAAAGAATTTTTGGTGACGTTAGATTTTAATTTTCTATGTCAATATCTATATACAGTATGAAAAAAAACCTTTTCGTACTGGCCACTAAGCCTAATAATAGGCGCCACCGCTTGGTCTGTACAGATCACTTTACTGCAGTCATCTCATTATCATTACAGGCAGGATTACAATGACAGATATCACAGGATTCACCAGTCACACTAGTTGATTGTCAAAGCTCATCTACTCCCTCCTGACCTCTGCACAGGTGACAGAGCACGCCTAGAAAACTTTCCTGTAGAAGTCAATGAGCCCCTACTGTCCATTGTGTCTATGGCCCATGGTGGCGCATCTCTAAAAGCCGTTAAGAACAGCTCAAGGAAGACGACAGCCCCCACATAATCATGTTCAGGAAATAGAATTTTAAAAATTGGGATCTGGTCACTTAAAATAGGGCATATTTGACCCATTGACACTGGGGGGTCATTTACTAAACACTGGCTTTTCACACGCCAGTCTTACTGCTGGAGTAAGAGGTGGCCAATGTATTTGTTGCATCTGTGGCATGAAATCTACACCACCTAGGACATGGAGTAAATTTCAGAAATCAATTATGCTAGTTTTCTGGCGTAAATTATCATAAATGTGTCAGGACAAATTTTAAACAAGTGGCTAGAGGACCGAGAAAAATACAATTTTGCTACATTTTGCTTTACGCCAAAATTAGTAACTTTTCCTGCCAAAAACCTGGCATAAAGCCTTTGTAAATTACCCCCACTGACTAATGTAATCAGTCTCACCCAAAAGTATCATTTCATATTGCTTCAAAAGCAGATATAGATACATGAATATGGGAGTTGCAGTGCACAAACATGCCACTAGAGGGAGGTCACACCACAGTACATCGAAAAATTTTGATATGTAGATCTTCTATTTTTGATATGTAGGCTTCTATTTTTTATTTGATCAATTTAATGGTTTATATAATGCATTGAGAAGCTGTCAAAAACTGTGGGTAGGAATAGAAAAAAAAAAAAAAAACAATTCTGCCTTTGTTTTTTTGGGTTTCATATTTAGGCCATGTTAAATGGGTATTCAGTTGGAATAAAATATCTTCGAATGAGCCGAGTGTGCTGTCTAAACATAAAAAAAATAAGTACTCGTTCCCCGGATTCCTGCTGCTCCCGTATCACATCCCTTTCTACTTCTTGGTCCAGTGATGATGTTCCAACACAGGGCAAGCTGCAGCCAATCAGCAGCTGCCTAGTGACGTACCACTAATTGCCTGCAGTGGTGACAAACCCCTCGGTCAGAACCTCATTGCTGGACCAGGAAGCAGAGAGTGACAGGGGACAGGGCAGCACTGGTATAGGGATCCATGAACAGCAAGCTCAGCACATTAGATCATTTTTAGAATGGAATACCCCTTTAACATTTTTCTGTGGGTCGGTACGATTATGGCCGTACCAAATTTATATAGTTTTACTTTAAAAAACGGAAAAAAAAAAAAAAAAGAAAAATTAATTATATATATATATATATATATATATATATATATATATATTATATATATATATAATTTTAAAAAAAATTTGCTTTGTGTCACCATATTGTGTGAGAGCTTGTTTTCTGCAGGGTGAGCTGTAGTTTTTATTTATACCATTTTTGTGTAATTGTGACTTTTTGATAATTTCTCATTCAATATTTTAAGGAAGGAGAGGTGACAAAAAAAAAAAGAAAACACAATTCTGGCATTGGGGATTTTCTGTTCATCGCTCATGATAAATAATATGATAGAAATATTAGACTATTTCTAGATGTGGCATTACCAAATATGTTCATTTAATAAAACAATT
Source organism: Bufo bufo (assembly GCF_905171765.1). Lineage (NCBI taxonomy): Eukaryota > Metazoa > Chordata > Amphibia > Anura > Bufonidae > Bufo > Bufo bufo. The sequence continues at coordinate 504,846,271 of NC_053391.1, forward strand.
TTATATATTCGAACTGGAAAAAGTTTTTTGTTTTTATTTTTTAAAATATTTTTATTAGTCACTTTAGTGGACTCGAACCAGTGATCGTGCAATCGCTTGTACTAGTCACAACAATACTTCTGTGTCCCCGTGTGAACTGGCACCCTGTAATAGGAGCCATAACATATCAACAATTAGGTTGGAGAGGGGTGCCAATCAGAGGAAGCGCACTTCCTTTGCTGAACTGCTAAGATACCGCGGTTGCTACTGACCGCGACATCTGACAGATTAAAAGGCTGGGATCAGAATAATCTCTGATCCCGGCCGTCTAACACAGTCAGCATCCACTGTGTATGGAGCACGCTCTGTGCTTCCTATTCTGCCTCCTAGGTACTGGTCATCAATAAGGGAGCTAGCGCTGTAGGTTGTGAGGCAACGTCCTGCATTTCAAGTGGATTTGGAAAATAAATAAGGAATAGACTTACTAAAGAAAGCCAGCATGAAGATCCCATCATTCCCGACTCTCAACTGGTCTGCATCACTGAAGTCATCTCTGGGTGGATATTCTTCCTCCTAAGCCAATAAATTGCAGAAAATGACATTGAATGGCTTCATAATTATCAAATTTTGGAAACAAGAGTGCAATTAATGTAATCAAACACAACGGGGGGGATTTCTCAAAACTGGTGTAAAGTAGAATTGGCTTAGTTGTCCATAGCAAACAATCAGATTCTCCCTTTCATTTTTTAGAGCTCCTTTGCAAAATGAAAGGTGGAATCTGATTGGTTGCTATGGACAACTAAGCCAATTCTACTTTACACCAGTTTTGAGAAATCTCCCCCACTGTGCCTAGGGCAGAGCTCCAGTGCCTATATATTTGTAGTCTCGGTGCACAGCTTTCAGATCAGCATTTCCCAAAGGTGACAATCAGGGTGGCCATTGATCATCCCACAATGCCTGGGTTTTGGTGTGTCTTGCAACTTTTTAAACGCCACTGCAACAAAATCTAGTAGAAATTGGCATTTTTACACCGCCCTTGCCAGTTTCCGAAAAGCGGGAACCATTGGAAAAGGCACATTTATCTTCATTTATGCCAAAAAATGGAATAAATGATGACAGAAATCTACACCAGTTACAAGCTGGGGTTCATTTCAGTCTGGTGCACGGACTGCCGGAGGAGGCATTTCATTTACGATGCAGCCTGTACCTCGTCCGGTGGCACAGGGCCTCTGTGACTGTGGCTCAGAATTTATTAAGCTGTGCATACCTTCTGGTACATTAATAGGACCTTTTGTATCACAGCTTTGTCAATTTTCAGCCATGACTACAAAATTCACAGCAGGAAAATGCAACTAAATTGGGTGGGGGAGGGGGGGGGCAGATGGTCAAATCAGCATACTGTTAGAGAGCCTATAGAGTCATTAACATGTGTCTCACAAACGCTAACAGATTTACAACATTCATTACAGATATTTCACATTTAAAAAAATAATAATTCTATCAAATTTTTTTTTTTTTTTTTTTTTTAAATTGTCCTAATCACACGTTGGCCCAGATTTACTAATGGGTCTGTTTAAAAAGTGGTGCAAATTGGCACATCAAGGGTTTCTACAATGTTTTCTGACATGCTCAGGGTGAGGCTTAAGATTCACCATTTTGTGCCACAATTCTGGCGTAAAAATCAGTCTCAAAGTAAGTCAATCAATAGCTAGTATAGAGCCAGAGAGAAGGGTCTGTCCCTTCCCCAGATTTCTCATCCAGCCTGAGCCCCTGGGTACACGTGGTGCAGGGCTAGACAGACAGTCTAAGCTTCCACTTGGGCTACATGCACACGACCGCATGTGTTTTGCGGTCCACAAACGGATGACCCTAATCGCAGCGGAGAGCGTCACAACCAGGGAGAAGGTGAGTTTTTTTTTCTCCCCGGCTGTGACGGTCTCCGCTGCGATTGGACAGCGCTACAGCCGGGGAGAAGGAGACGCCCACGGAGAAAGACGCAGTCTCCTCCTCATTGCTCCGATGCTATTAATTAGCATACCAAGCGAGAGAATACAACGGGGGCCACAGCGGGCGAACGGAGCGGCGGCCAGAAAAAATAGTAAGTGCAGTTAGATCCCTGCACTATGCCCTACGTATCCTGATACTTAGTTTATAATGTCTGGACCCATGAAAGGTCCTCTTAAAGTGCATGTACATAACAACTGCGCCAATAAATAGCTTCTTTTTCCAGAAGCGTGCATTTTTTTAATGTTCAGAAAGGCAAGCATTGTCTAGATGTTGGGAAATCACCACATAATATGCATAAAGGGGTTGCTATTCGAAATTTTTTAGACCAGCACCTGCATCTGAATACTTTTTTAATTAAATGTAATATAGCCACTGAGTAACTCAAAAAAATCTGTCAGTGTAGCGCCACCTGCTGTCTGTTCTTTTCCTCATTTCTCCTTCCACCTTAGTAACATTGTTGAGGAGATTGCACATTCTCAGTTCCATCCTTCAACTTCCATCAGTCTTATCTCCTGTTACAAGTTATGACAATTACCGCCCCGAGAAAGGACATACCCCTGAGGTGCCAGCTGGAAATTAATCTAGCAGAGCAACTGGGGCAATGAATGGGGATATATCTGGTACACGGGTGGGTCTGGCTTTGTTATGTACTATATAATGTCCAATTTTCATTTTTGGGATGACCCCTTTAAGAGGTTACTCACATTCCGGATGTATTATCTATCTGTATTACTCCTATGTGTGACTAGCTGACGGCAGGTTTACCTGGCCCAAACTGACAGCTTTCCAGGGATCTGCTGTATGGGTATGTCCGCAGAGGACGGATAGGCTGGAGATTTGCTGTATTTTGCAGAAGAGTGCCACTGCCTTCTCAAACAGCTGATCGGCAGAGGTCCTGGGTGTCGGACCACCACTGATCAGATACTAATGACCTTTCCTGAGGACAGGTCAACAGTTAAATAGTCCCGGAAAACCCCTTTAACACATGCACAGGAAAAAAACTGCTTCTGTTGCCTTCAGGAACCCATTATAGCACAGCTTTCATTTCTTGCTGTAATTTTGAAAAATAAAAGCAATGCTGAGATCCATTGCTATGGAGCACTTCTAGCTCCCTTAAAAGGGGATAAAATGTGTATCCAATTTCAGCTTCATGAATTAGATTGCGTTAAATGTTATAAAAGTCCAAAACTAGATGTTTTCTTTCTTTATAATAAAAAAAATAAAATAAACTGGCAACTAATTTTCTGATGAGATTATTGGAACAGCCGTCTTGTCAAGAGGTGAGGATGTGTCCTGATACATCTTGGGTTGAGTTCACACAGCTTGCTTGTATAATAGCTGCTGGCCAGATCTTATAATGGTTATGCAACCTTGGAAAAGTCAGCCAGATCCAGGAGTGTAACCCTTGTGGCATCATAGCCAAGAAGACAAGTACTGAATAAAGGGTCTGAATACTTATATATATATATATATATATATACACACACACACACAGTACAGACCAAAAGTTTTGACTGAAAATATGTCATATTCTAGGGTCTTCAAAGTAGCCACCTTTTGCTTTGATTACTGCTTTGCACACTCTTGGCATTCTCTTGATGAGCTTCAAGAGGTAGTCCCCTGAAATGGTCTTCCAACAGTCTTGAAGGAGTTCCCAGAGATGCTTAGCACTTGTTGGCCCTTTTGCCTTCACTCTGCGGTCCAGCTCACCCCAAACCATCTCGATTGGGTTTAGGTCCAGTGACTGTGGAGGCCAAGTCATCTGGCGCAGCACCCCATCACTCTCCTTCATGGTCAAATAGCCCTTACTTTCAAAGTTTTCCCAATTTTTTGGCTGACTGACCTTCATTTCTTAAAGTAATGATGGCCACTCGTTTTTCTTTACTTAGCTGCTTTTTTCTTGCCATAATACAAATTCTAACAGTCTATTCAGTAGGACTATCAGCTGTGTATCCACCTGACTTCTCCTCAACGCAACTGATGGTCCCAACCCCATTTATAAGGCAAGAAATCTCACTTATTAAACCTGACAGGGCACACCTGTGAAGTGAAAACCATTTCAGGGGACTACCTCTTGAAGCTCATCAAGAGAATGCCAAGAGTGTGCAAAGCAGTAATCAAAGCAAAAGGTGGCTACTTTGAAGAACCTAGAAAATTACATATTTTCAGTTGTTTCACACTTGTTTGCTATGTATATAATTCCACATGTGTTAATTCATAGTTTTGAAGCCTTCAGTGTGAATCTACAATTTGCATAGTCATGAAAATAAAGAAAACTCTTTTGAATGAGAAGGTGTGTCCAAGCTTTTGGTCTGTACTAATTATATATATATATATATATATATATATATATATATATATATATATATATATATAAAAATAATGAAAAAACAGACAGCACTCCAAGTAAAAGCTGGTGGTGTTTATTCACCCATGTGGAAGGCAACGTTTCAGCTCATACAAGAGCCTTTGTCAAGCTCTTGTATGAGCTGAAACGTTGCCTTCCACATGGGTGAATAAACACCACCAGCTTTTACTTGGAGTGCTGTCCGTTTTTTCATCTTCCATTGACGGGGTAAGCTGCTACATCCCTGGACATAGCACCCTCCTTGTGTGATTCTTCCGGTGCCGCCATTATTTTCATATTTATTTTTATATATATATATATATATATATATATATATATATATATATATATAAATAAATAAATAATCAGAGCTCAGCTTTCAGTTCCTACAGGGCTTTGAAAAAAAATGAAAGCTGAGCTCTGATTGGTTGCTATGGAAAACTAGGCCAATTTTCTACTAGGCAGTTTGACTTATAGATATTGGAGGCAGGCTACTTTTTCGTAGGACACCCTATATATATACACACACACACACACACACACACACACACACACACACACACACACACACTCCTCACAAAAAGTTAAGGATATTTGGCTTCTGGGTGAAATTTCAGGATTAACCTAAAATGCACTCTAACCTTTACAGATGAAATTAATGTGACCTTCTCAAAACTTTTGAATGCACATGTCCAACTGTTCAATGTTTCAGTACTTTTTCTACAACATGCTGTTCTCTAACAGGTGTTTGATCCATCATCGCCCTATAACTTTCCTGATTCAATCAGAATTGGTATTTAAACAGTCCTCCTCATCATGCTGTTCACATTTTGACATCATGAGAACAAGACAACACCTATGAATTGATCAACAGTACTTCCCCAGTGCGAATCTTCAAGCAGGAGGTTCTTGAACTGAAGAGTGCCATCAGCAGGTTGCAACAGAGATAAAGAGAGACTGGAAGAGTCAGAGAAAGGCATAGAAGTGGACGTCCTGTGGTCACATCCCACACTTATGACCGCTTCATTGTGAACAATGCCCTGCGGAACCGGATGGTGAATGTCACACAACTCCTGGAACATTTAAGGGAGGCGAGAGGCTCCCAAGTGTCACGTCAGATCATTCGAAACCTTTTACATTAGCGTGGTCTGCATGTTAGACGACCTGGAAGGGTACTTGACCACAGGCGTCATTGTCCTGCATGGGCCAGGGAGCATCTACGCTTGACGAGGGACCAGTGGGCCTCAGTGCTCTTCACTGATAAAAGTTGAATCACGATGAGCAGAAACAATGGCCGCCAACGATGTTGGAGACTTCAAGGAGAGCGCTATGCATCAGCCACTGTTTGCCTTTGGTGGTGATTGTGTTTCAGTGTGGGCAGGTGTGTCTAGTCGATACAGAACTGCACTACATTTTGTGAATGGTACAGTGACAAGCCCATACTAGAATAACATCATTAATCCAGTCATTGTGCCTCTAAATGAACACAGGCCTAATTTCATCTTCATGGACGACAATGTGCCAGCTCGTCGAGGTCGCATCATTAGGGAACGGTTGTGGGAGACTACCTCAAATTGAGTGGCCTGCACTTTCTCCAGACCGGAATCCCATTGAAAACCTACGGGATCAGCTGAGTCGCTGTGTAGAGGCTCGTAACTCAGTACCCCAGAACCTCAATGACATGAAGGCCTCCCTTCAAGAAGAGTGGGATGCCATGCTTCAGCAGACAGTAAGTTGACTTGTATACACACACAGATGACCTGATGGACTTATGTTACTACAACAGAAGGCTGCTTTTATACACACAAAGTGGGGAAACTAAGTATTTGATACACTGGCGATTTTGCAAGTTTTCCCACCTACAAAGAATGGAGAGGTCTGTAATTTTTATCATAGGTACACTTCCACTGTGAGACAGAATAAAAATAAAAAAAAATGTAAAAAAAAATATCCAGAAAATCACATTGTATGATTTTTAAATAATTAATTTGTATTTTATAGCATGAAATAAGTATTTGATACAATAGAAAAACAGAACTTAATATTTGGTACAGAAACCTTTGTTTGCAATTACAGAGGTCAGAAGTTCCCTGTAGTTCTTGACCAAGTTTGCACACACTGCAGCAGGGATTTTGGCCTACTCCTCCATACAGATCTTCTCCAGATCTTTCAGGTTTTGGGGCTATCACTGTTTCAGCTCCCTCTGAAGATTTTTGATTGGGTTCAGGTCTGGAGAATGGCTAGGCAACTCCAGGACCCTGAAATACTTCTTACGGAGCCACACCTTAGTTGCCCTGGCTGTTTGTGTCGGGTCAGACCCAGCCACGACCCATCTTCAATGCTCTTACTGAAGGAAAGAGGTTGTTGGTCAAAATCTTGCACTACATGGCCCTATCCATCCTCCCTTCAATACGGTGCAGTTGTCCTGTCCCCTTTGCAGAAAAGCACCCCCAAAGTCTGATGTTTCTACCCCCATGCTTCACGGTTGGGACGGTGTTCTTGGGGTTGTACTTATCCTTCTTCCTCCAAATATGGCGAGTGAAGTTCTACTGTGGTCTCATCTGACCCCACATGACCTTCTCCCATGCCTCCTCTGGATCATCCAGATGGTCATTGCCAAACTTCAAACAGGCCTGGACATGTGCTAGCGTGAGCAGGGGAACCTTGCATGCCCTGCAGGATTTTAATCCATGACGGCGTAGTGCGTTACCAACGGTATCAGCTGTGGTCCCAGCACTCTTCAGGTCATTGACCAGGTCCTCCTGTGTAGTTCTGGGCTGATTCCTGACCTCTTTCAGAATCATCCTTACCCCATGAGGCGAGATCTTGCATGGAGCCCCAGACCGAGGAAGATTTGCAGTCATCTTGAGTTTCTTCCATTTTCTAATAATTGCGCCAACAGTTGTTGCCTTCTCACTAAGCTGCTTGCCTATTCTCCTGTAGTCCAACCCAGCTTAATTCAGGTCCCTGGTGTCCTTAGACAGCTCTTTGGTCTTTACCATGGTGGAGAGGTTGGAGTGTGATTGATTGAGTGTGTGGACAGGTCTTTTATACAGGTAATGAGTTACAACAGGTGCAATTAATACAGGTAATGAGTGCAGAGTAGGAGGGCTTCTTAAAGGGAACCTGTCATCTGAATTTTGTGCATAGAGCTGGGGACATGGGCTGCTAGATGGCCTCTAGCACATCTGCAATACCCAGTCCCCACAGCTCTCTGCGCTTTTATTGTGTTAAAAAACAGTTTTGATCCATATGCAAATGACCTGATATGAGTCCTGTATCCGGAGATGAGTCAAGCGGAAAGGAGCCCAGCACCGCCCCCTCCAAATATCCTCCTTGCTGGCTGACGTCACAGAGCTGGAGCGCCGAAATCTCGCGATTGGGCGAGCTAGCGCATGCGTAGTTCGTTCCCTGTGCTGATGCCAGTACAGGGAATGAACATGATGCCGACACTGCGCATGCGCTAGCTCGCGCATCGCGAGATTTCGGCGCTCCAGCTCTGTGACGTCAGCCAGCAAGGAGGAGATTCGGAGGACGCGGGGTGGTGCTGGGCTCCTTTCCGCTGGACTCCTCTCCGGATACAGGACTCATATCAGGTCATTTGCATATGGATCAAAACTGTTTAACACAATAAAAGTGCAGAGAGCTGTGGGGACTGGGTATTGCGGATGTGCTAGCGGCCATCTAGCAGCCCATGTCCCCAGCTCTATGCACAAAATCCTGGTTACAGGTTCCCTTTAAGGAAAAACTAACAGGTCTGTAAGAGCCAGAATGCTCGCTGGTTGCTAGGTGATCAAATACTTATAAAATGCAAATATAATATTTAAAAATCATACAATGTGATTTTTTGATTATTATTTTTTTTGATTCTGCCTCTCACAGTTGAAGTGCACGTACGATAAAAAGTACAGATCTCTCCATTCTTTGTAGGTGGGAAAACTTGCAAAATTGCCAGTGTATCAAATACTTAGCTTCCCCACTGTAGGTTTCTGCAGCTGTGGACACATGGTGAAAGGATTGTATGCTAGGATCTACAGCGATAAAGTGGCTATGCATTCCCTTAAATATTTCTGGATGGAAATTATGATTCATGACTATATGATCTGTGGATAAAGAGAAGGCTGTTCTCGTCATGTCACACGTTCACTAATGAGCCGGTAATCACCCTATCAATGCTGATAACAGTGCTATTAGCATCAAGGTCATTGTAATATGGCAACTATGGTATACTGGCAGTAAGTAAGAGTTAATTAAATATTCTATAATGGAAATCGTGACGCTTTTCCACACAATTATGGTAACATAAAACAGACCACATTCTACTTATACAGGGTTTATAGCAATGAGAAGATCACTATGCCAAAGACTGTGTTAGGCTACTTTCACACTGGCGTTTTGGCTGTTTGTGAGATCCGTCATTGGCTCTCACAGGCGGTCCAGAATGGATCAGTTTTGCCCTAATACATTCTGAATAGAAAAGGATCCGCTCAGAATGCATCCGTTTGCCTCCGTTCAGTCTCCATTCCGCTCTGGAGGCGGACACCAAAACGCTGCTTGCAGCGTTTTGCTGTGCGCTTGACAAAACTTAGCCAAACGGATCCGTCCTGACACACAATGTAAGTCAATGGGGACGGATCCGTTCTCCATTGACTTTCAATGGTGTTCAAGAAGGTTCCGACTTGGCTATGTTACAGATAATACAAACGGATTCGTTCTGAACGGATGCAGACGGTTGTATTATCTGAACGGATCCGTCTGTGCAGATCCATGACTGATCCGCACCAAACGCGAAAGTGAAAGTAGCTTAAGCGGAATCTCTACCTCACATTTAGTCACATATTAGTAATAACAAAGCAGTAAAATTTTCAAGGAATCCATTAAAAGGAGCTTGATGGGACTAAGCACTGGCCGCAGGTGGCTAGGCTCATGGAAACAGATGTGCAGGCCAGCGCTCCTCTGGTTCCATAACTCCCATTGTATGGGAGCTATGCAAACGCATTCGCAAAATGTAACGTAATTGTATAAATTGTATAAGGGTCCATTCACACGTCCGTAGTGTATTGTGGACCTCCAATACACCCGGCCGGCACCCCCATAGAACTGCCTATTCTTGTCCGCAATTGCAGACAAGAATAGAACATGTTCTATTTTTTTAGGGAGCCGCGGACCGGAAGATCAGGGTCGCGCTCTGGAAATGCGGATGCAGACAGCACACTGTGTGCTGTCCGCATCTCTTCCGGCCCCATAGAGAATGAATGGGTTCGGATTTGTTCCGCAACGTTGTGGAACGGATCCAGACCCATTCTACGGACGTGTGAATAGACCCTAAGGCCTCATGCACATGACCGCTGTGTGTTTTGCGGTCTGAGTGTGTTCCGTAATTTGCTGAACGGACAGCCATTAATATAAACTGCCTATTCTTGTCCGACAAGAATAGGACAGGATATATTTTTTTGCGGACCACGGAAGGGAGCAACGGATGTGGAAAGCACACGGAGTGCTGTCCGCATCTTTGGCGGCCCCATTGGAGTGAAAGGGTCCGCATCCAAGCCGCAAAAACTGCGGCTCGGATGCGGACCAAAACAACGGTCATGTGCATGAGGCCTAAAGCTGTATAAAACAAAGCACACAGCCATAAAACCTCAAAAGTGGTAGTAGTATAGGCGGCCCTAAAAGACTTTCTAATTATGGGCCCGTCATAAAATGCACAAGTCACCATGTGAAATTTTTGATCTGTTGGATTAGCCTGGTCAATTGTAACTGTGGAGGTCACTGTTAAAGGGGCAGGGCCCTGTGGAGGTCACTGTTAAAGGGGCAGGGCCCTGTGGAGGTCACTGTTAAAGGGGCAGGGCCCTGTGGAGGTCACTGTTAAAGGGGCAGGGCCCTGTGGAGGTCACTGTTAAAGGGGCAGGGCCCTGTGGAGGTCACTGTTAAAGGGGCAGGGCCCTGTGGAGGTCACTGTTAAAGGGGCGGGGTGCTGTAGAGGTCACTGTTATGGGGGATACTGTTGATATCTTAACACAGAAACATTAAATGAAATAGATGAAATATACCCGTGCCAAGCCGGGTCCTTCTGCTAGTACTGTATAAAGTGGCTAAATAGGACATAGTAAATCTGTAGTAAACTGCACGTGTTCTCAATAGAAAGAGGGGAGTAGGCGAATGCCATACACATCCAGCAGAGGCTTATCTCCCACGTGAACAAAAGGATTAGACACAATAAAATGCAAATTGACTGATCCTTCTTTCCCCGACATCTGTAGTCAGGGGAGAGTGAGGACACTCTGTACACAGAAGATGGTCGGCAGGTTTGGTTGACATTCATGTAATGGTGTTAAAAAATAACTAAATAAAAAAAAGATACCTCTCTGATCCTCCACCGATCCCATTCCAATACTTCCTGGGTCCAGGCTGATCTACAATCCCTGATAGAGATGAGTCACTGGAGCAGCCAGTGATTGGCCGAGCAGTCACTTCCTGTGTGATCAGTGGTATATTTATTTTTATTTGAATGGGTCAAAATGGCATAAAACATTGGCCTGACCATCCCTTCAAGTCTATGTCATCTCTATTAATTGTATAGCTGTAATGATTAAATCTGTAGTTCCAGTAATCTGCCAGTTCAGGCTACAAAGAGGAAGAGTGCTCCTTTAAGAGATTTTCCAAGAATGATTTAAAATGGCTGCCAGAATGTGAGCAGTACCGGTTGTCGCCACTTATAAAACTCTCTAAGGGGGGTGAGGGCCTCACTATACACTATGCTCTGGAACTTGTATATACTAGACATTGGTGAGATTTCCAGTCAGGCTGCTCAGCCATGATAGCATATCATAGGCAGGATCACATCATTACTATCTATTGTAGAGCACTGTAGTGAGGCCCTGACCTCTCACTTCCCCCAAGGCAGCTTTGTAAGTGGAGACAACCAGTCCTGCTCATATTCTCGGGCACGTTGCTGGCCTCCATTTTAAAGAATTCCTGGAGAACACTTTTAAAGGGGTTGTCTGCTTCTAGAAGGAAACCGGAGAACACATGTGATCTGCCTGCAATAAAGAACTGATCTAGGGATGAGGGAACCAAGGTTCATCAAATAGAGTCCTTCAGCTGTGAGGGGCTGTTCATGTGCTGCTATCCGAAAGTGTAGTGGCGCATGCACAGTCAGTGTTGGCAGTAGAGCTTGTGTGTGAAATGTCCACCCCCTTACAGTTGAAGAACATTATTTTATGAAATAATCAATGTGTACATGTTGATTCTCTCATCCCTAAAGTGATCATTACTTACCCGACAGAGCCCACGCTGCTCCAGTTCTCAGAGCACTGCTGAGGCCAGTGGTCTATATGACATCAGCGCTGGGTAAACAGCCCGGCCCCAAGAACCTAAGCAGCGGTGTGGGATCTGTCAGGCAAGTAACAATCTATTCTTTACTGTAGGCATGTGTTATCCAGTGTCCTCCTTTAATCGGTCAACCCCTTTTCATACAAATGTGTGAATGTTCGCAGCTGCCGATACACGATTTTCTCCCGTCTGTGTACTGCTCCTTTAAGTGGGCTTTCTACAGTCCATAAAACAGAATGCAAATGTTTTCCCCAAAATCCTATGTTATTTAATCATCGCCGCCACTGAATTAAATGTGCACATAAATTTCAATTTCTAGCAGGCTGATGCAATCATTTAATCATAAATGTACGCAGTAAAGGAGAACGGTAGGCTCTGGCAGAAGACGGTTTTGAGAGCCTTGTAGCCATGAAAGTACTTTCTGCTCCTGCTTCCAGCCATTACTCAGCGCTGCTGCAGGTCACTGGTAAAAATAGATCTGCACTAATGTTACTCTATAGCGAGTGGGTAAGCAGCGCCGCGCGGGCCCGCGACATTAGAAAAGACGTAGAAGGTGAACTTTAAAATGGCGAATAATAACAATCATAGCGACGTGAAAGGTTCCCGATGACGGATATTTTCACTTTAGCAAATGCTTGCAGTAAATTAGCAGCTACAGGTGACTTGAATGGTTCAGCAACAGGCACGCCGAACAGCTACCTGTCTAAATATGACAAGACGCCTCTGCCACCAGAAGCGTCAGTGCACTCTACTACGTCTGTATGAGCAGATGATGAATGACTAATGGGCCAATACGAAATGATCCTGGCAGAACGAGTAGAGAAAAGGTCATGCGATCAAATTCATTACTTTAAAGAAATGAAAGGTGCGTCTGTGTGGGAAATGAGGGATTTGGGGAGAGCTCGCGGCTTACACAACGTGCGATTAGACTGAATGGTTTCCTTCGTGATCACAGGGGGTTATGCGGATTTCAAAAGGGCTTAATGTATTCGTCTTATTCTAAACTCGAGCACCCGCTGTGTATTTTGGACATGGCTTCGGCATATGCTGGCACTGTACATATTGAAGTTTCCAAACGCTGCCGCAAGCGAGAGATGTCAGTGCAGGTAGTGTTCCCTTCCCTATGTAGATAGAAGTTTGCCAGGAGGTATTTAACACTTTCATGCCCTGTCACCTCTCCTGACAGGTCTGCTTTAGTAGCTACTTGCATTCGCCAGGTTATAATTTTAGAGCATCTATTCTTATGACTCTACGCGGTGTCATTCCTTTATTATTCCTGCTAGAAGTTATGCATGAATTAAAATCTTACAATTTGTATATTCCAAGCAATAACCACAAAACTGATCCATACACAAAAATTATAGTTATCGGCTGTATCGTCGGAACCTGTTAATGTTTGTCCTCCGATTCAGTTCTACAGTATGGAGATAGTGCTACAATCGAATGTGTACAAAACTATTTAGATAGCGCCAACATATTCTGCAGCAGAATATATGTATAGTCAGAATCAGATATAACATAGCAATAAACCATGTATCACCAATAACAAGGCCAAAATGTACTAAAAAGGATATTTTTATTACCGTGCAATAATATATATTTTTAAAAAAATCACATATAAAAGAACATAATGGACCGTTATACTCTTTTATAGACATTTTTTTTATTGCTCTCTAATAAAGATAATACATTTTGGCCTTGTTATGGGTGTTATATGGTACTGACGTTCTGTCTGTGGCCTTTGTACTATGAATTAAAACAAGACAAGTGTGGGCCCTGCTCGTCAGAGCTTACCGTCCACGAGGAAATAGGAGAGGCAGAAAAGGTAAAAAGATCAATCGTCCAACTATCTTAACAGAATAGGGGAGAACATATAAAGCTGGATGAGACAGCCACCGACAAGTAAAACGTGGTGTCTCTGAGGGCAAGGGCTGTGGAGGTTAGTGTTGAATGAAAGGATGTGTGAAATACGGGGTGGGGAGATGAATGGAGAAGAGTCCGTGAATGCGATAGGCCATCTTAAAGAGATGGGTCTTTAAGGAACGCTCAAAACTTGGGAGTTGGGAATTAACCCAAGTGTCTGGGGTAGGCCTTTCCAGAAAACTGGTGCAGCTCGAGGTTTGGATTATGGAGGATACTGGTCATAAATCATTGGCAGAATGGAGAAACCAGGTAGGGTGGTAAACAGAGAATGGAGAGATTTAGGGACTTGCAGCACTGTGGAGAACTTTGTGGGCAAGAGTGTACTTACAACTTGCAGATTTAAAGGGATTCTGTCATTAGATTTTACCCCTATAACCTAAACATGTGCTCATGTCCAGACTAATAAGAAGAACCCTAAGCTGGCCTTATTAAACCTCACCGTGGCTCTATTTGCCCAAAAAACTGGTTTTTATAACCTGTCAATCACTTACTTAAGGTGCCCAAGGGGAGGTCCGTTAATACACGGTGCCCGCCCGCACCCCTCGCCGTCCGGTGCCCAACGCCACCTACCCTGTCTTCAGCGCCGCCTTCTACAGCTCAGCGCCGCCTCAGCAATCCTCCCCGTCCCTCTGCCAGATCCTGCGCCTGTGCACTAGGCTCAGCCTGCTGCGCCTGTGCGGACTCCTGGCAGCGGCTTCGTTGAGCGAAGTGCGCATGCGCCGGCCTGATGCGCACTTCGCTCAACCCTGATATGACCTGCAGATTGTGTACCATCAGGTATAGCCGGATAGTGCCCGCTGCTGCACGCTCCACCAATTGACTATATAATGGGGTCTAGTCGTGTTACAGAATACAAGCAGGGTTTCAGCCAGACAAAAAAAAAAAAAGTTTGTCCAAATGATACCTGGACCACATTATTGTCAATCATCAGATCCCCCATGCCATCATCAGACCGCTTTGTGCAGAGGATTTTTTTATGTCGATTTACTCGAGTACTCGTTTCAGCCCTAGTCCTAAATATCACTTCTCTGCTATCCAGAAGCCCAGTTAATCCGCTATATAATCCTTCTTCTCCTTGTTCCTAAAACTCAAGATCGAGAAGACAGACTTCTGGCTCCAAACGTTCCCCTGTTTCATTGGGATAACATTTGATTCTGCCCTGTCCTTCAAACCACACATCCAAAGCCCTTATCACCTCCTACCGACCCCAACTCAAAAGCATTTCTTGTATCCTCTCCTTCCTCAATCCGGAGTAAACTAAAATGCCAGTACCCTTATCACCTCCTGCCTAAACGACTCTAACATCCTGCTCCCATCTAACACTCTTTCACCCCTCTAATTCATCCTCAACTCTGCTCACCTCTCCCCTCCCACCAGTCCCTTCAACAGCTTGGCGGAAAGGGCCATGGTCTACGGGAAAGGAGACCAGCAAGAATGTGCACCAAAAAAACTTGGTTCTGATGTAAAGTAAGCCAGCTAATAAGTGATGTAAACTGAGGCTGGATTTACAAAGCCCAATGATAATCTGCCCATCTAAAGGGGCCGCAGATCCCTCTATGAATGATGAAAGGCTCATTCATTGGGTGAAATGATCGGAGGTGGACACCTCAATCATCGTTTCCTGGCAACAGATCCTGCTGTCTAAACAGCCTTTCCTGTCCAATGATTTTGTATGGGAACAATCCACAGCAGCAGCCATCGCTCATCCTCATACTGTGGAGGAGATCACTGTATAAATCCAGCATTCACCTCCACTTAGCAAGCAGCCGATTGCTGGGAACGAACGCTTCCTTCCTGACAATCAGCTGCTCCTCAGCATCTAAATGCGCCATTAGACTGGACAGTCTAAAGGAGAGTCCGATCTATCATCTAACACCATTCACATTGATAAACGAGTGCAGTTTCAGACATTCTAGTCTAAGTTTACTCTCTAGCAATTAAACAATATTAGTAAATCTGTCCCATTGTCCTAAGATTTACAGTTGTCACCAAGTGTATTCTTAGATTACTGCTATGAAATGGCCCACGCACATTATTTATATGGCCCAAACATATTCCACAGCCCTTTACAATTTGGAGGGTGCATGTACAGAGAAAGTCAAACAAGAGGAACGAGGGCCCTGCACACATGAGCTTAAAATCTACGAGGAAATAGAAATGCTACAAGAGTTGAGGCCTTAACAAGCGAGTTCAAGGCGAGAAACTCGCTGCGTGTGGTAGCGAGCGTTCCTGTCCTCTCCTCCTCTGACAGGATGGCACAGCGTTAGGATTTATAATGCCGTGTCCCTCAGAGACCTGGAATCTATTGAATTACACTGACATAATGCTGTCCGTGTAATACAAAAGATTCCAGGTCTCCCAAGAACACACAGCCTTATAAATCATGACACAATATATAGGTACATAACTGTCCTTATATACTGTATAGCAGCTTCCCTCTGCCTCCCTGCACCGCCTGTAGGGAGCGCTTACCGCTGACACAGGCATCGCTCCCGGCTGGTTCATTAGTCAGCACTCCGGGAGAGCTCACTGACCGCGCCAGTCACGGTGGTCAGTGAGCATATACATAGTGTACAAGTTCGTATTTTATAAATGGGGGTGATGTAGATTTACTTAATAAATACATAAGGCTCTTTTCTCCACAAGGCTGTGAGGGAGCAGGGAGGGCAGAGGTCCGCAGCTCCCGCGCAGCCCCTCCCTCCTATGCTGATAGAAGATGGATGGCCCTTAGCAACGCACAAAAAAACCTTTTCCCTAGATAAAATTAATTACAAAAAATGTTCCCTGTCACTGTCCCTACACATTAGCAAAAAATAAATAAAAATTAATCTGTAAATGCTGTAAAGAGATTCAAAAGAATCAATAGGGACCAGTTATTGGTAGATTTAGTGGTCAGGAGATCTTCAGTAAGAGCAGTTTTTGTAGAGTGCAGCGCATAGGAACCGGATTGGAAGGGGTCAGGAAAGCATTAGCAGAGACAGCAGATTTGGGGAGAGTAGACCAAGCGGGGGGTCCCCTCCATGACATCTCGGACAAGCACCAATAAGGTACATGGTCTGTGCCCGCCGGCATCTCCCTCCTCATGGCAGATAAGGGCTTCTGTAATGCTCACCTGACCCCCCTGCTCTGACATCCTGGCGCTTCAGGCCCATGGTCCTAGTTTGCCAGGCTATGACTACTTTAAGCACCTTCCCCTGTAGGAGGGTTCCTGAGCAATAGGTAGTGTAGCTTGCTAGTTCTTGAGAAAGTGTGCCATTTTCTATTCTGATTTCTTGTGTGCTACCTTGGCTTGTTTCTTGTTTTGACCTTCTGCTGCCCGACTGGACCTCTGCTTGACTCTTATACAGACCCTGTGCTGCCTGCCCTGTCACTAAAAGACTACTCCAAGATGTAGTGGCCTGGAGGTTCTCCTTCAGTGGAGACCAGATCTCTGCACAGGAGTGAAAGGGTGAAGACTTTGATAACAACCATAGGAGTGGCCCTAAGCCAAACAGTTCAGTGACACAGTGGGTCCTGCGTTACACCAGTGGGTTTTCTCCAAAAGACAACCCTTTTAAAGTACAATAAACTCCCCTGTCTATTTTTAGTTTATCTTTTATGACATTGGGTTTTTCCTTGCTTTTCAAATGACAAAAGACAAGAATCAAGTCATTGCAAGATTTTCCAACATGTCCCAAAATCTTCTTGTCTGATACTGGGGGCTTGTCATTGTCAAAAGAGCTCATACACATCCTGATCCTCAGCCCGACAGACACTAGGCGCATTTAGAACGAATAATAGTTCAAGGCAAAACCAGAACATTTGCTCTTAATAGATAAGGATGCATGCTTTATACTATCTTAACCTTTTAATCTGACGTTTGAGAACTCACATTACCCATTAGACTGAAGGCTGGACACGGAATAAGAGAAGCACAGTAAGACAAAGGAAATAATTATCATGCAATAATCTGGAGGAAGATTCATTATCCAAGCTTGCAAAAACAGATGGACACCGGAAGAAAGTTCACATCTCAGCATAAAAGACATTGATATCAAAGTCTAAAATTGTGTCATACCTCTGAAGGGCTGAGGAATATTTCATCAAACAGACTTCTAGACTCTCTAATTTGGCCGTGCTTAGCATGTAAAACAAAGACACAAGACAAAAGAACTAAGCAGTCAGGTCATTGACCTAGAAGAGAGTAAACAGTTTGCCAGTTTCTTGGCTTTCAAATGTTTCATCAGTCACATTATTAGGATTATTGTGGTTGTTAACCAGCCCCATAGAAAAGTTATACCAACCAATTTAGAAATTAAAAGGCTATGAACACCATTGAACCATGTTTTTAATCATTGCATTTAATTTATTTTGGGACTAAAAAGTATTTTCCAATTAGTTTTTTTGCAGCCTTCAGGTGTCATTGACCATGCAGATAATTCGGTACCTTCTCATTGAAATCCAGCTGAAAGCCACACTGAAGACCTGGTTGTTAGCCCTTAAAGGGGTTGTCTAACCATAGACAATGGGGGCATATAGCCAGGGTATGCCCCCATTGTCTTATAGGTGCCACTGGGATCCGCAACTATATAGAGAACGGAGCCCCGCAAGGTGGTGGCTGGAGGACTCCGGTCCGACCACCACTAAGCCGGCTCCCCATAGAAGTGAATGGGAGCATACCGCGCATGCACGGCCTCAGCTCCCATTAATTTCTATGGGGCTGACTGAAAAAGCCGAGCCAGCGCTCACTTGCGGGGCTCTGTTCTCAATATAGGTGTGGGTTCCAGCGGTGGGACCCGCACCAATAAGACAATGGGGGCATATCGTAGCGATATGCCCCCATTGTCCGTGATGAGACAACTCCTTTAATGTTTCACTCCTGAGACCTCAAAAACACTCATTTAAAGAGGGCTTGCCACCAGTTTAAATCGTAAAAACAGAGTCTTCTCCATAAATCCCACAGGTCCCCTGAGTATTTTCTTATTTTTTATTTCTGTGAACCTTCCCCCCCAGAATTTTAAAGATATGGACCCATTACTTCTAGCATCCTATGTTGATTGTCTGTGGTTTGCCAGATGGCTAAAACTTCTCTTCTCCTTCATCCTTCTGAGGCTATCCAATGATTGTGGACACCATCAGAACAGCCTGTCTAGAGTGATCTTGCAAGATATACAATACCAGCATGGTCCTGTGAAAAAAGATATATCTTACGATCACGTTGGACCCTCTCTTCTGATGCTGTCCCTGTTCAATGGACAACATCAGAGCAATGAAGATGACCTCATCTCAGAGGAATAGATGTGGTAGCAGCCCCCTTGGTAAACTGCAGACATTTTACATATAGGGAAGTAACAAGGACCATATCTTAGGAACAGGGGGTGGGGAGGGAGTTGCCTAAGAATGAAACAAACACTGGAGTACTGAGGGAGTCAGCAATAATTATGGAAGCTACACCCATTATTAATATTTGAACTGGTTAAGATTCACATTCATTAAACTTATCACAATTCAGCTTAAAGGGGTTCTCCAGGAATTAAAAAAATGAAAATACTTAAAATATTATTTTATAATAAATATATTCACAAATACCTTTCATTAGTTATAAAGGCTCATTTTGTCCAGGGAGCAATCATTAGGAGAAATAAAATGGCCGCCGTCCTATCAGTAGACACAAAACATGTCCTAATCACACAGGAGGACAAATTACTTCACCACAATGAGCCCTAGTGCTGCCTCATCCTCCTCTCTGCTCTGCTTGTCAGGAATCATGATCCTGAATACAGGTGAATGTCTGTGGGAATGGAGATGATGAGGAGACATGAGAGGAGGGTGAGGTGTGGCTAATGAGCTGCAGCACTTGTTTACAGTCTCCATTACCACAGCCTGTCCTGTCCGTCCTCTCTGTACTTCATGTCTCCTCATGAGCTAAATTCCCCGGAGATTCAGCAAAAGTTCTTATCTGTATTCAGGATCATAATCCCTGGCAAGTAGAGAGGAGGATGAGGCAGCTTTTTACCTCAGTGTTGTAAAGTAACTTGTCCTCATGTGTAATCAGGACAGGTTTTGTGTGAACTAATGGAACAGCGGCCATTTTGTTTCCCCTGACGATTGCTCCTTAGACAAAACGAGCCATTATAAATAATGAAAGGTATTTGAGAAAATATTTATAATAAAGTAATATTTAAGTATTTTTATTTTCTTAATTCCCGGAGCACCCCTTTAAATAAGTACATATGA
This sequence comes from Bufo bufo, assembly GCF_905171765.1. Taxonomy (NCBI): domain Eukaryota; kingdom Metazoa; phylum Chordata; class Amphibia; order Anura; family Bufonidae; genus Bufo; species Bufo bufo. The sequence goes on from NC_053391.1 coordinate 504,866,078, forward strand.
GCTGGCAGGAGTGAAGACTTAAGGGCTACAGATTCAGCCATCAGAGTAGCTTTCTTTTGGATTTCAGTGCAATGCAGTCTGTAGAGTCACAGAAGATGGCTTCAGAGGACAAAATGTTAACACTTAACAGCAATTTCGAAAAATGCTATTTAGACTAAAAATAACTACTATACAATTAAAAGAAAATACCCACAAACGTGTCTTTTAAGTCTGCACACATTAGGTTGCAGCTACACCTAGACTTTTAGTAGCATTCCTTATTGACTTTAACTACTGAGCTACAACTGTAGTCTAAGGCTAAGTTCACACGAACGTGTGTGTTCCGTGGCCGTATTGCGGCCCGCAAATCGCGGGCCGCAATATACGGCCACAGTTCCGTGTGCATTCCGCATCACGGATGCGGACCCATTCATTTCAATGGGTCCGCAAATCCGGAATCGCGGAACGGCCGCACGGGACGGGACCCCTCGGAAGCACTACGGAGTGCTTCCGTGGGGTTACGTCCCGTACTTCCGTTCCGCAAAAAGATAGAACATGTCCTATCTTTTAGCGGAACCGGCGGATCGCGGACCCATTAAAGTGAATGGGTGCGCGATCCGATGCGGCTGACCTAGGGCCGGCGATCCTGCATTGCGGCCCGCTATTTGCGGGCCGCAGCACAGGCACAGGTCACACACGTTCGTGTGGACTCAGACTAAAGCAATAAATTGACTTATATGCAATCGCGTGCCTGCATCTGTCGATGCTTAAAATCAGTTAGAGTGCACCTGCATGCCAAAAATCTTGTCATAGCAATATATTAAAGGTTTTGATCAGTAGGGGTCTGAGTGCTGAGACCCCCTCCCCTTAATCACTAGAGCGAGGACAGAGAGGCTCTCATGCAGAGCACCGTTTCTCCTTGGTGCAGGGTACTTGAGATGCATCATATACTTTCTAAGGAGTCGGTTTCATGCAGCAGGGGAGAGTTCTATGAGAGCACTTCTCATTCTATCCACAGGTGGGCTTTTCAGAACTTGGACCCCCACCAATCAAACCCTTGAATATGTTGCTATGAAATATCAAGTACAAGGAGACTAAAACCACTGCAAAAAGCCTAGGTGTAGCTGCAGTCTAAGGCCTCATGCACACGACAGTATTTTTTGGCGGTCCGCAAAAAGCTGTTCCGTTGTTCCGTGATCCGTTTTTGTTTCCGTGTGTCTTCCATGATTTTTGGAGGATCACAAGACATGAAAAGTGAAAAAAAAAAATGGACGCGGACGACAATCTTGTGTGCCTCCGTGTTTTTTCACGGACCCATCGACTTGAATGGGTCTGCGAACCGTTGTCCGTGAAAAAATAGGACAGGTCATATTTTTTGGACGGACTGGAAACACTGATCACGGACAACAAACGGTGCATTATCCGAGTTTTCAACTGACCCATTGAAAGTCAATGGGTCCGCAGAAAATCACGGAAAACGGAACAACGGACACGGAAAACAACAACGGTCGTGTGCATGAGGCCTAACTCACATATACTGAAGTTTCAATTACTTAACGAGAGAAAGTAAGGATTTTGCTTCCAAGATGTTCCTCAACATTTCAGAAGCAAAAATGCCAGCTAAAATTATGGTTATAATTGTAAGCCAATAAAAGCGTAGAATTTTGTTAAATTCACAGATCTAACCACAAAATGCTGCATGCATGGATGGTAATCCTATTAAATTAGGGAACATACACCATGATCTGCTAAATTCCTCCTAGTCATTGCACAGTGAACAAACGCCCAGTTATTAGGCAACATACAAGTAAATGTTAAAAAGGGGTTATGTCATCTCAGACTTAAAAAAATAATAAAAAATAGACAGTTTACAATAAAGAAGAAATACAATAAAATAAAATAATAAATAAAAAAAACACACAAATATCACTAGGATATGCCATCAAAGTCAGATAGGTGTGTGTCCCACCTAAGAACACCAACAGAATCTCCAGAACGGGCCCCTGAAAGTGAAAGAGAGCACACTGCGCATATGCGGCGTGTGCTCTATTCATTTCTATGGTCCTGGAATTAGCTGAGCAATTAAATGAATAGAGAGTGAACCACACAAAGATGGCCATCACTCCATTCATTTCTATGGAACTGCCTTAGATAGCTGAACCAGCGCTCGGCTACTTTCAGCAGTCCCATAGAAATGAAAGGAAGGTGGTAGCGCAATAAATGATCACAAGGACGATAGTTCACTCAAACCCCTCCCAATAATTGGCAAGTGAAATCAAATATAAGCGAGTGCCAGTTTACTTCCTTGATTGCCAATATGCACTCGTTACAGGCAATTCATCTGCCTATGTTAAAGGACCTTAAAGGGGTTTTCTGGGAAGGGTAATCAGTATCTGATCTGTGGAGGGACCTCACCGATCAGCTGTTTGAGAATGCATCGGTGCTCTCATTAGCTCTGCAGCCTTCTCAAAGCTTTCCCTAGGCCATGTGACATCATGTTCATTGGTCACATGAATAAGGTGCAGCTCAGCCCCATTGAAGTGACTCACGTGTCACTGGTGCTTAGGTTCCAGAAGAGCTCTCTTACCCTCCGTTTCCAGTCCCTGCTGCTGGAAAGGAAGCGTTATATACCATCTAAACGCATGTCACCAATGCCGGACAAATAATGGCCTCAGTAGTGGTGGCGGTCAAGTGCCCTGCCTACACAGTCACTGCTGAGGCCACTGAATGGGCAAAAGCGGCGACATGCGTGTAGATGGCATGTCTTACTTCCTGTACAGTAGGGACCAGAAGTAGAGAAGAAAAGAGCTTAGTGCTGGAACCCAAGTACCAGTGACAGAGAAGTATTGCTGTGGGTAGGCTGAGGATAGGCCATCCATATAAAAATCATAGAAAAAACGCCTTTAACCTTAAGAGAAACAGTGACCAGCTATAGTAGTAATCAACTTCTAGCTCCCCCTTCCACCAAACTGCTTAGCGTTGAGTGATGAAGCCCGCAGATGTGAAGAGCCAAGTCCCCCTTACACATCAGAGTATTGCTGGCAGGACCACACAACAATTTAGTGTTTATGGGAAGCTACCAACTTTCCTCCAACAGATGATGTTGGTGGGGAGAGAAGGATTTTGCGCGCCAATACGATGACTAATCTTTTTGTTCTTCTGGGAGATAAGCAACCAATAGAGATGTTTGGCAACGGCTTTCTTATCTCTTCACATAAAAAAAAAACATATACACTTGGCCCAACCAAGCATATGTGTACAAGATAGTCAGGAGAGAAAGCTGTTGCCCGACAGCTATTTGAGGTCTATGGGCATCTTAAAGGGGTTTTCTGAGATTTATATACTGACAACCTTTCCTCTGGATAGGTCATCGGTATCTGATCGGTGGGGGTTCAACATCTAGGACCTCCGCCAATCAACTGGTTGAGAAGCCACCAGCACTCGCAGTAGCACAGTGGCCTTCTCTCAGTTTTTCCTAGGCCAAGTGATGTCACGTTCTCAGAAAACCCCTTTAAGACCTCATCCTGTCAAAATCAGTTAGGGCTGGCAACACTTTTTGAATGTACATGGCTATCATTAGAAGAACGTGTACTTTGGCACCATGTTGAATGAAGGTTCCTACCAGTCCTTTTTGTGGCCAATACCATACTTTACTCACAACAAATAATCAATAGCCCAGATTTACCAACGTGATTGCATCTGGAGCGACGCGCAAAGCGTTGCATCAGGTTTTAGACATATGTATGAAGCAGTGGCTCAGTGGGAAAGGGGGCATGGCTTGGTGAAAACTGTTGTGGCCCGAGAAAAAAACGTTTTGGAACAAAACTGCTCCAAAAATCTGACACAAAAATCTGTTGGACAGTCAACCAGTAGATGGTATAAATTTAGAGAAACCAGTCTATCCTTGCACCAAATTTATCATCCAGCTGGGGCCACAGTGATAAACATGGGGCATCTTTAGACTCCCCGTCTACATTTATGACAGGATTAGTAAAATCTTCCCAATGAGGCAAACAGGTTGCTGTCCATTCTACCGATTCATGTAAAAATACACATCGCGTTGCAGTCTTGAGCCAGACTCCGGACTATTCGGTGCCAGATTGAGAGGATTTAGCTGGGCGTCAGTATAACATAATGTATGTGTTTAAACTCTTCTTTTTTTGTGCACTTGTTACAATTCTGTACAGAGCGTATATAACAAGAGAAAAAGTGTTAAACTGCAAGCAAGACTAAGCCAAATCTACTCTGCGGCTTTCACGTTGCATTGTAAAAGCTCTTAAGTACAGCGACTCATCAGACGCCGTTCTCTTTATCTCACACAAGAGAAAACTATTTCATAGGGTGTAATTATGGTGGGCTGACAGAGTGGAACTGTCTAGAACAACTCTCGGCGTGCTGAAATGGGCTCGGAGAAGGAGATAGCTCTAAGTACTGCTCTCTCACATGTTGTTTTATGCCATTACCAGATAACAAACTGAAGTAATTGCCTCTACAACCACAATTGAGTCAAGAGCTGCTGGAAGAGAACGCGCACAGAAAAGAAGAAGGAACACGATCGAAGCTCTCGTATCTATAGGAGTACTTAAAGATCTTGTTATTTTCACCACAGCCGGAAACAAGGAAGATATGGTAAAAATGTATGTTTTGTAACCGAAAATCTTCAATTTCAAATACTATTGCAGTTAAAAGGAGTTTTTTGAAAAATTACTGAGAAAAGGACTGGGTGAAAAAATAAAAAATAAAAGAGGTCATGGTCCCCTCCTCATCGGCTGTTGCTCCAGTTCCAACATTTACTGGGTCCTGGTTCCATCTTGACACACTGGAAATGCAGCTCGGCCAATCACTGGCTGTAGCAGTGACCCGCCTCTGTCACCGATTGGCTGGGCAGGTATCATCCGGCATTTACAGTGTCGAGACAGGACCAAGAAGTAGAGTCCGGTGGGGTCCTGGAAAATATTGGAACGGGAGCAGCTGGTAATTGTGGAGGTAAGCATTGCGTGATTTTTTTTTTAACCCACTCTGAGCACTTTCCCAATTTTTCAAACAATTCCTTTAATTGAGATACTAAAAGGATTTTATCTTTTATATCTTGTATATCCCTTTAAAGGCAGAGAGATTACAATCTAATTTATTCTTATCAGCCAATAATAATATAAAGCTTTTTTGGAGGGGGTTGGTGTTTTGTTATAATTATATATCTGTGTACATATTTTCTGATTACCAACATTTGTGGCTATCCAATTAAAGAGGTATTGATAGGATATGCCATAAATGTCAAGATACATGTAGGTCCCATCTCCTATCTCAATGACAGGGGCCCACCATGAATGGAAAGCATGTCATGCATATCTAGCGTCTTCTCACATCCTTCATAGCTGGTTCCCGTTCTTGATATAGGAGAACAGGTCCCAGATGTGGGACTTACACTTATCTAACATTTATGGAGGATCCTATTGATATGCAATAAATGTCTATGGGTCATCTGCTGGCATCACTGGGGTTTCCTTGTCAAAGGGAAGACCTTATTAAGATCCCAGTTAATTGCCAGAATCAGCAGCTACAACTGACAAAAAAAAATTGTCGATGTCACAGATAAGGTCCAGAGGTTCCAGCCCTAGATAAGACTATCAGTTGTTCTCCTGGATTTTTATATGTTCCATCAAGGTTTAATTTTTGTATCTGATCTATGTCTACACCAGGGTGCATATAAGGTTGACCTCATTACAGGTCAAAAGTACAGACATCCCAACCTGCAAAAACTCATTTCAGGGAGGTTTTCTTTTTTTTTCTTTCACAAACTTTTTATTACATTTTCCAAACATATGCAGTATCTGCACACTTTGCTCTATGGTGCGGAGGACTGGGCTCATTACCCTGCCCCAAATTATCATATTTCTGTATATGATTAAAGGGGTTCTGTCACCACCTATAAGCCCTGTGAGCTAAACAGCTGCTCATGTCCAGGGTGGCATTCTGATTTCTAAGGTGGCCTTAAAAAAGCTATTTGTGGCTTTATTCTGCGGAAAAACAGGTTTTACTAACCTGTCAATCACTGAATTAAGGTGCCCAAGCAGGGGAGGTCTGTGGATGCATGGTGCCCGGCCGCATGCATCGCCGTTCGTGCCCAGCGGCGCCTCTCCCTCCCCCTCCTCCCGCTTTAAGATCCCGCACAAGCTCAGCCTGATGCGCCGTTGCGGACTGCTGGCATCGGCTTCTTCTTGCACTGTGCGCAGGCGCCGAGAAGGGTGCACTGCTACAGGTTGCCGGAAAGGTTTACTGCGAGTAAACTAGAGATGGGAAGTTCGGATCTTTCACATGAATCGGTTCATGAATCGAATCTTCGGTTCATTCGCTGAGCTGACAAGAAGCAAGTGAACTGAAGCTTAGGTTGCGCAATGCGCATGCGCGGATGCTTCGATTCACTTGCTGACTTGCTGAGTCGGCTCTTGGTCTGAGTCAGGAAGTTTATTCTTTAAAACCCTGTGTGTAATTATCTACCCCACTGTAGGAAAAAAACAAGCATCCAGGGGGGGTGAATTTAACACTGGGGTAAATAATATAATTAAAATGGAGGGTTAAATGTGTAAATGTATTTTAAAAAAATACATCTCTCTCAATAGTTCTATAGCTACTGAATGAGACAGAAGAAGGGATGCCTTTAACATATATATCTCCTTGAGAAGCCAATATAACCCTAAAGGGTTAATTTAACCTGTAATGTAAACTCTGTGTCCTGTCACTTCTCTTATCTCTCTGCTCTGCTATCAGTAAACCTTTCCAGGATATATTGTCTCACATGCGGGTGTCAGGGAGCCGCTATCTAATAGCGGGAGACTCCCTGAACCTCCGGGAGACTTGAGATCCCTGAAAGTATGTATCTCTCATCACGTCAATATGGCCGTCTGCCAACTAAATTACGAAGGAGATGAAAGGTCACCCCTCCCTGCCCTTCCGATATCTGCTTATGTTATTATACAACATGGTAGCTAGCATTTCATCAGTTGTTTCTTGCATAATATCATTCTAATGAGATTTTCATTCTCTCGGAAAACACTCTTGAAGGGTGTGGCAGCTATAAGGCCTCTTGCACACGAACGTTGTGCATCTGTTCAGTGCACTGGGGACTGCAGAACAAGTTCTATTTTTTTGCGGTGCGGAGGAACGGACAGAAACACCACGGAAGCACTCACTAGTGCTTCCGTGGGGTTCCGATCCGTGCTTCTGTTTCGCACTTCCGTGAATGCGGACCCATTCAAGTGAACCCGCCGTATGTGGGCCGCAATATGGCCACGGGTGCACAACGTTCGTGTGCAAGAGGCGGATTATTATTTATAAGCGGATACTTTCCTTGCGCTTTTATCCCCCTAATGGAAATTCTGCAGATCTGCTGTGTGAGGAATCAGCAGAAGATTACAATACCAGCCATGTGGGTGAGATCTGAACAAGTCTAGATGCTATAGAATTTTTACACATGGAAACTGACCCGTGCGGATGCAATGTCAACTTCTGATGTAAAAAGAGCCCAGATTTGTGGTGGATTTTTACTACGGCATTCAATGGGAAAGAAGAAGTCTACAATTAAACTTCATTACTGCAGATTCTGCTGCAGGAGACCTGTGGATCTACTGCAAAATCCACACACAAAAGCAGCATATGCACCTCCTAAGCCCAAAGTGATCCCGTGGTAATATTTCCGTGGTCCCCCACCGGCCTCTGTTTCTCACCCTCCAGGTATGAAGTGTCATGTGGACAGACTGCAATCTCAGGCATTGACACATCATTGCTGAAGGCCCGGGAAAGAGAGACCAACGAGGAACCATGTCACCACGGGTGTGCCATAGGGGCGGCAGGTTTGAGCTCATGGACCTCACTAATGCTATCTTCTGACAGGTTAGATGATAAATAAAGATGACTCTTTAACATAATCATTTTACCAGACATAAATATGAAAAAAACAAAAACAGCAATCAGCAGTACAACAGCTTACCCTCTGGGCGGCCTCAGCTGCGGCGGCAGCCATTGCTGCGGCCTTAGCCTTCTCAGCTTCGTCATATGTTGGAAGAGTGGTTGCAACACTATAGGGAGGTGGCACAGGGTAGAATTCATTGTGTGCTTCTATCGACCAAAAACACAAGAATAAAGGGTTATTTTACTACAAGACTAAGGAAAACATTAGTAAAAGAAACAAGCCCTGTGTTTTATACCCAGAAGTATTAGAGTCCATGGGTGAAAAGCATTGGTAGCTTTCCATGGCCTCAAGACCATCTGTGAAAATACAGGGCTAAAGAGATACTGCTGCAGATCAGTAACGCCACCTGATGACATCTCAGTACTGCTATTCTCACCCCCTGATCATGGTTAGAACAAAATATCCAATGTTGCCAAGTGAAGAAACAATGTGGGCAGTCTTCTATAATTGTGGTGCCCGCTAAACAAACGGTGCCATCTACAGCTAATGAATCAGCCCATTATCTGGTCTTGTTGGAGAAGAGCGGCCAGAACTGAAGAGCCCTCTGTTCATGAAGTAATGAGGAGGACATCAAGATGAGCCAACTGGCGGTATTATTTCTGTATCAATAGGCAGGATACTGCTATCTGAATGAAGAAATAGGTATGTGATCCTATATGGATCCTATATGCTACTGCAGGGTTCCGCAACCTCCAGCTGCCGTGAAACTACAACTCGCAGCATCCACAATTACTCACATCTCCCACAGAAGTGAATGGAGCATGATGGGAGTTGTGGTTCCCCACAGATGGAGTGCTTGAGGTTGACATATTTATTTATTAGCAATCTGGAAAAGGGGTATTCCATTAAAAACAAGTTATCCCTTATGCATTAAATAGGAGCCAACTATTAGGCTGGTGGGACCCCCACAATCACGAGAATGGCGGCCCCGAGTCTCCCCCCCCCCCCCCCAAACGAATGGAGCAGTTGTTGCATTCATCTATACGACACTGCTGAGGATAGCCAAGAACGGGCAAAAAATCTCAACATGGAAACTCGGCCTTTGCATTATAGCAGGCATGCTCAACCTGCGGCCCTCCAGCTGTTGTAAACTCCTGCTGTAGGCTGTTCGTGCATGCTGGGAGTTGTAGTTTTGCAACAGCTGGAGGGCCGCAAGTTGAGCATGCCTGCATTATAGTAATAAAGTTCTCCTCTACATCTAGCGCCGGTAGGTGACCACACCATAAGCGGTGGTACGCTGATGCTACTGTATTCATTTCTGCCACGATCACTCTCCTGAGGAAGCGCCCGTATAAACCATAGGCGCAGAACCGCTTTGAGAGAGAACGCACTTCGTGTCAGTTATCAGCGCCTAGTCCATTTAGCTTCTCTAGACCAGCTGTATGTATTGCACGCTGGGGCCGCTGCCTGTTCATTTTATGTATGGCTTCACTAGTGCAGCCTATAGAGCATTAACACTATATGATCTACACATGTAGCGTACCAGCCATAGGGTCACATAGCAGTGGGCACAACATTTATCTCTCTCAGGTGATCAGTATATGCACCTATCGAGTCTACTTTATCTGCAAATGTACAATTTAGGCATCTGATCGAGCAGCCTGCATATATTTCTACCTAAAGCACCCATGCCGAGTCTTTTTGGGTTTGGAGAGGACAAATGAGCTTCACTTAGCTCAATAGTCATTCTATCGGCAGTCCAAATACCTCCCACTGTTAGGAGAACTTGTTCTCGATCATTTGGGGTGACTGGTTGTTTTGATTTGGGTGTCCCTAGAATAGGTCAGTTCACATAGCCATATGAGGGCTTGTTTTTTGCAGGACAAGTTGTACTTTCCAAAGCCACTATTTAATATTGCAAATGATGTAGTGGGAAGCGGGAAAAATATTCCAAATGGGGTGAAATTGCAAAAAATTTAAATAAAAAATATGCAATTCCGACGCAGTTTAACTTTTTTATTTTTTTTTTATTTACGACGTTCGATAAAACTAACCAGTTACTTTCATTCTACAGGTGAGTACGAATTTGGCGATACTTTATATGTATAGTTTTTCTTGCGTTTGGATAGTGATAAAAATAATTAAAAAAAATAAATAAAAAAAAATCGGTTATTTTTTCGTCGCCATATTTCTTTTCTTTTTATTTTGGGAAAAGGGGGGTGATTTGAATTTTTATAGTTATTTATTTTTAAAAACTTTATTTTCTATTTATTTATTTTTTACACTTTTTCATAGTTCCCATAGGGAACTATAACAAGTAATCATTAGATTGCTATTCTCATAGTCCCCAATGCACTAACATTGGAGTGTATGGGAAAATTTGGCTCCATAGGAAATACTACGCAGCAGCCTCCTATCATTCACACAGACAGGGGCTGCTGCACACACGCTGAGGCTCCTCCGATCTCCGCACAGGGGAGCCGGAGCATCACCGGAAGGGCGCACTTCCGGTGTTTCATGCGCTCAGATGCCGTGGGTCAGGATTGACCACAACATCTGAGGGGTTAAATGTCTGCGGTCTGCATTATTGCCGGTTGCGGACATTAGCTACGGGTGTCTGCTATAAGAAACAGCAGGCCACCTGCGGCTATGGCACCTGCTCCGCTCAGGAGCGCGCGCCATCTTTAAAGACCCAGCCAGCACCGTACTATTACGGCGCTGGTTGGAAAAGGGTTAAAGAAGAACTCCCACAAATTTTTTATTCTCTGACCTGTTAGAAAGGTACATGATGTAAACAGTAGTGAAGGCAAGTTTCTTAACAGTGATTGTATTTGTGAGCTATAACCTCCCTTCTGATCCTCAGCTGTATCATGTGACCAGCACTCTGACTCTGCAAATAACAAAGCATCTTATGTGTGGACAGGAAGTCAGGTTCTCTATGTATTCCTAAGGGGGCCTCAATGTCAGTCTCATAGGAATGAATAGAGAAGTAACTGACTTCCTGTCCTGTGTCAGTTGGAGAGGCAGAGAGTTGGTCACATGACACAGCTGAGGATCAGAAGGGAGGGGATAACTCACCAATACAGTCACTGGTAAGAAGATTATATTCCCTACAGTATACATCATGTATCTTTCTTACGTTTTAGCACTGCTACCTTCAGTGACCCGCCTATTTCGTCTGCAGCGCCACCCAGCCAAATCAGTTTTTAAGTGAGCTTCGTCGCCATCTGGCTTATAGACAAACATGAAAAACTGCAACTGAACTGAAGCAATCATCACAAAGTATGACTATACATACCGTTGTCCACACCACCGTCTACGACAATACTGCTGTACGGTGGAGGAGATGTATCTACTGCGGATGCGGCTGTAGTCTGAGATGCTTGAGAAGCTTGGGTTGAGGTGGATGGCTGCTCTACAGCCACAGTTTCGGAGGAGTCGTCCTCATTCTCTAGCTGAGGAAAGAAAAAATAATTGGGTATCATTTCTCATCCACCCAAAGAAAGAATATGAAATCTGAAAGGCTTATAAGATTATACGGACCAGGGTCACACTTACTCAATGGTCACAATCTACAATATACCCTTCAAACATCTGGTTTGTTGTGCACTTCATATATGAAGCCAATTCTGACAGGATGAGATGATGAGCTAATGTGTATGGGACTTCATTGAGGATCAGGCATGCTGAATTTGAATATGCCTGATCCTTTGCCCTCATGGGAGATCAGCTGAGTGTATGTTTATGAGGGCGACAGGGAAAAAAGCTGGATGTCCGGCCTGGCAGCGGAGGTTCATGATAATCACTGAATGAGATGCCGCATAGAACCGCGCAGTCAGACTAGTCTGCCAAAAGACATCCATTCCCTGAAGAAGGTGACAGGACAACTCATCGTGGTCATCTGGTTCTTTACGCCTTTTGTTTCTCTACTGCGACACATCCTGGAGGATCAAACAGTGATTCTTACACGGACAGAACTGGATAAAACCTACTTTTGGAAGGCTTTTTTATTATTACTATATTTATTTTTTTTTTTTTATAAACGCCGATGCAGCAATCAGGCGATCACTGCAGGTCCGGTTTCTCTAATCCCTTGGGAAAGACGCTTCTGGCCCCACAGGAGAAACTTAGTATTACATGGCAGCCATTCAAGTGAATTTGTGGATCGGCCGGATCCACCGGTGTCCATTCTGGCTCATATCTTCTGCATACTGTACACACAGAACATTTTCCTTGTTTTGTGAAAATACAAAATGTATAATAATATTCGTGAATATACAGGAGTCTGCGGCCTACAAAGGCCACCTCCGCACACTACAACAAGCGCACCGAAGCAGTGTTTGTGGACAAACACAAATGCTATACTTTTTGATGTTTAAATGACATTTTTACTTGGAAAAACCAAAATTAACTAGATCTCAGGGTATTTCCGTGCGATCAACCACAAATATCATAAAGTGTCACCTGGAGAATACACGAAAAGACACCCTTATCCTGTATACATACTACTCTTACTACTGTAGATCTCTCAGTAACGTGCCCCCGGACCTCTCAGGTGAGTATGTAAGTTTACAGTCCATAGTATGCAGGGCGACTCAAAAAGGATGGTGCAAAAGTAAAGGCCTGTAGTTAAAGGGGCGTTCCGAGATTTTTATATTGATGGCCTATCCGCAGGACACCCCCGCCAGTCAGCTGTCTGAAGAAGCCACGGCGCTCACTGAAGCTTCAGTGATCGCTGCGGCCACCTCACAGCTTAGGCTAGTTTCACAGTAGCGCTATTAGATCCGGCAGATCTCTCTTAATTCCGACATTGCTGGAAGCTACCGCGATGCCATCCGTCCCCATTAACTATAATGGGGACCTGTGGAAATGAAAATATACCTGGAAAATATTTGCTGGGTTGCGGCTGGATCTCCGCCGGTCCCCATTGTAGTTAATAGGGCCAGCAGGTATCAGGTACCGGATCCAGACATCTGCCTGAAGAGCCTGCCGCCAAGATGTCCAACTAGCCTTACAAAGCACAGTGCCGTCAATTTCAGGCCATCAACATGAAAATCCCATAAAACCCCTTTAAAGTAAAAAAAACCTCTGCTCTTGAAAAATGAAAGCTGTGCTGTGATTGGTTACTGTTAGTGTTGAGCGAAGCGAGATTCCGATTCTTCACCTGAAGTGTAGACGGTAATTGATTTTTAAAGTGGAAAACCACTTTAAATCTTGAAACCAAACTCTGCTCCGGTTCCGAGGTACCAGTCGGAACTGTAGACGAGTTCGGTTTCAAGTTTTAAAGTGGCATGGCTGACTAGTATGGAACTACAAGTGCCACGAACCACAGCATGGCGTATCTTACCGAAACCTCTGTGCTGTAAGCCACACAGATTACAAATTCTTCAGGCGCTCAAACCGGACAACAAACTAAAACTCTTAGGATCACATTTATCATTAAAATATTCCACTTTTATGGCGTGAAAAAAAGTTGTAAACATTTTTGCGCAAGTGCCGTTACTCCGCCGGCCTCCCCACTTTTATCATGTGTGACACAGTGAGGGGTTGTGTCTGTGTCTCTGGCAAGGCAGGTATTTTCCTCCCAGCATGTGCGGCTGGGCTGGTTTCCAGCCAGGTGAGGTCAAATACCGGACTGGAGCTTAAGTGCCGGTCCGGGTTTTGGCAGCACCTGGCTGTCCTTAAATAGGCAGCTGGGCTCAGAGATCTCTCTGTTTTGGGGATCTGAGGCTTTGTGCCATGCTGGAGGGCTGAGAGCCGCATGCTGGGGAAACAAGCCCCCTAAAGCCTGCTGTGGAGGCGGAACTGCCAGCAAGGTGACTTGTGTTATATGAACTTTCCATTGTGTGTGAATTAACACCAAGACTGCAAAGTTACGTGCTGTTTTGTGCAATTGCCTCAAGTGTGAATAAACACTGACGTTTTGAGTTAAGAACTTGTATTTTGCCTCTGTACTGTGCCCGCTAACCCGATCTACCAGAGCGAAACCCCACACATGTTATACGTCAGTTTTCTGAAGTAGAAGAACACTGAAATCAACTCCAGCCTGGGGCTTTAGATTAGATTTCGGTTCAGGCGCACGGACTGCCACATGCTGCGACTAATTTAAGTCAATGGGATCTGTCAGGTTCCTGTAATAATGGAACTAATGACATTAAAGTGAACAGAGCCTAAAGCCGTATATCTTACACTAAAGAGGACCTGTCCCCTCTCCTCTGACATGTGTGCTATAGTAATTACTTACATTAATCATTAAATAATCATGGAGCATCTTTTCTTATAACTGTATGTGTTGCCGTCCCTCTATTATTCCCATTATAAATGTATGAGTAAATTTTCAACTGGGTGTTAACAATCCACTTGTCAAATGGGTGTGTCCCTACACAGTCTGCCACTGACTGCACTGATTGGGCATTGTCAGAGTGTTTAGGGACACCCCATATGGTAAAACCCAGTAATAAAATTCTAGAAGGAATAAATGAGTACCAGCATAACACAGCATCAAACAGAAAACAAGCTCTACAAGTATTTATTGTAAAATACAGTAATTCTCTAAAACAGACATGTCAGAAATAGTGAAGTTCCTCTGTAAAGTTTGTAGGTACGCCCTTAACATGGATATCCATCACTGTAGATATTAAAGGGGTTTTCCGAGATTTAAATACTGATTACCTATCCTCTGGAGTGCCGTTGCCTTCTCAAACCGCTAATTGGCGGACCGCCACTGATCAGAGGATAGGTCATCAGAATAAAAATCTCAAAAAACCCTTTAAAATGCCCTATCCTCTGGAGCCCGTGTGAGTACAGCGGGGACGGCACATCGGCGGGCAGGTAAGTATTCTATAATAGAAGACACTTTTATATAAAGTTTGGAGGACCCCTTTAACTCAGTTTTGCTCTATCTACATATTTTCAGAGTAATTTACCTTTAAGAATTGGATTTAAAATTGCCAATGCTAAGCTTTCGAGAAGAACAGATGAAAAAATAATGTTATATACAAGAATTAAAGGATTACTATAAATACTAAACCTAGCACGTGAGCCGCCTGCGCAACCACCAACCTACCATACCAGATGCCACTTATCGGCTTGGTGGCACAAACATAACTTGTCCTGAAACACACTTTGCAGTGATCACATTCAGGTTTTCCAAAAGTAGCTCAGGGAAGCTCAAAAAAAAATAATTTGCTAAATGGCAGGGATACGGTTAAAATAATAGTAATAAAAATTGAAACCACTCAGCTTCACTACCACCGCTCTGAAACCTTAGCATCTTTTTTTTTTATTTAAATTACATATATTATGTAATAAAAAAAAAAATCATGTTTTTAATTGGTTTTAACCACCTCAGCCCCTATGGCTTAAACACCCTGAAAGACCAGGCCACTTTTTACACTTCTGACCTACACTACTTTCACCGTTTATTGCTCGGTCATGCAACTTACCACCCAAATGAATTTTACCTCCTTTTCTTCTCACTAATAGAGCTTTCATTTGGTGGTATTTCATTGCTGCTGACATTTTTACTTTTTTTTGTTATTAATCGAAATTTAACGATTTTTTTGCAAAAAAATGACATTTTTCACTTTCAGTTGTAAAATTTTGCAAAAAAAAACGACATCCATATATAAATTTTGCTCTAAATTTATTGTTCTACATGTCTTTGATAAAAAAAAAAAATGTTTGGGTAAAAAAAAAAATGGTTTGGGTAAAAGTTATAGCGTTTACAAACTATGGTACAAAAATGTGAATTTCCGCTTTTTGAAGCAGCTCTGACTTTCTGAGCACCTGTCATGTTTCCTGAGGTTCTACAATGCCCAGACAGTACAAACACCCCACAAATGACCCCATTTCGGAAAGTAGACACCCTAAGGTATTCGCTGATGGGCATAGTGAGTTCATAGAACTTTTTATTTTTTGTCACAAGTTAGCGGAAAATGATGATTTTTTCTTTTATTTATTTTTTCTTACAAAGTCTCATATTCCACTAACTTGTGACAAAAAATAAAAACTTCCATGAACTCACTATGCCCATCAGCGAATACCTTGGGGTGTCTTCTTTCCAAAATGGGGTCACTTGTGGGGTAGTTATACTGCCCTGGCATTCTAGGGGCCCAAATGTGTGGTAAGGAGTTTGAAATCAAATTCTGTAAAAAATGACCAGTGAAATCCGAAAGGTACTCTTTGGAATGTGGGCCCCTTTGCCCACCTAGGCTGCAAAAAAGTGTCACACATGTGGTATCGCCGTATTCAGGAGAAGTTGGGCAATGTGTTTTGGGGTGTCATTTTACATATACCCATGCTGGGTGAGATAAATATCTTGGTCAAATGCCAACTTTGTATAAAAAAAAAAAATGGGAAAAGTTGTCTTTTGCCAAGATATTTCTCTCACCCAGCATGGGTATATGTAAAATGACACCCCAAAACACATTCCCCAACTTCTCCTGAGTACGGAGATACCACATGTGTGCCACTTTTTTGCAGCCTAGGTGGGCAAAGGGGCCCATATTCCAAAGAGCACCTTTCGGATTTCACTGGTCATTTTTTACAGATTTTGATTTCAAACTTCTTACCACACATTTGGGCCCCTAGAATGCCAGGGCAGTATAACTACCCCACAAGTGACCCCATTTTGGAAAGAAGACACCCCCAGGTATTTCGTGATGGGCATAGTGAGTTCATGGAAGTTTTTATTTTTTGTCACAAGTTAGTGGAATATGAGACTTTGTAAGGGAAAAAAAAAATAAAAAATCATTTTCCGCTAACTTGTGACAAAAAATATAAAATTCTAGGAACTCGCCATGCCCCTCACGGAATACCTTGGGGTGTCTTCTTTCCAAAATGGGGTCACTTGTGGGGTAGTTATACTGCCCTGGCATTTTCCAGGGGCCCTAATGTGTGGTAAGTAGGTAAATGACCTGTGAAATCCGAAAGGTGCTCTTTGGAATATGGGCCCCTTTGCCCACCTAGGCTGCAAAAAAGTGGCACACATGTGGTATCTCCGTACTCAGGAGAAGTTGGGGAATGTGTTTTGGGGTGTCATTTTACATATACCCATGCTGGGTGAGAGAAATATCTTGGCAAAAGACAACTTTTCCCATTTTTTTTTTTTATACAAAGTTGGCATTTGACCAAGATATTTATCTCACCCAGCATGGGTATATGTAAAATGACACCCCCCTATAAGGCTCCATTCAGATGTCCGTATGTGTTTTGCGGATCCGATCCATGTATCCGTGGATCCGTAAAAATCATACGGACATCTGAATGCAACCTGACAGGGGGGGTGATCAATGACAGGGGGGGTGATCAATGACAGGGGGGTGATCAGGGAGTCTATATGGGGTGATCACCCCCCCTGGAAGGCTCCAGGGAGACGCCTGTATGTGTTTTGCGGATCCGATCCATTTATCAGTGGATCCGTAAAAATCATGCGGACGTCTGAATGGAGCTTTACAGGGGGGTGATCAATGACAGGGGGGTAATCAATGACAGGGGGGGTGATCAGGGAGTCTATATGGGGTGATCACCACAGTCATTGATCACGCCCCTGTAAGGCTCCATTCAGACGTCCGTATGCGTTTTGCGGATCCGATCCATCTATCAGTGGATCCGTAAAAATCATGCGGACATCTGAATGGAGCTTTACAGGGGGGTAATCAATGACAGGGGGGTGATCAGGGAGTCTATATGGGGTGATCACCACAGTCATTGATCACGCCCCTGTAAGGCTCCATTCAGACGTCCGTATGCGTTTTGCGGATCCGATCCATCTATCAGTGGATCCGTAAAAATCATGCGGACATCTGAATGGAGCTTTACAGGGGGGTAATCAATGACAGGGGGGTGATCAGGGAGTCTATATGGGGTGATCAAGGGTGAATAAGGGGTTAATAAGTGACAGGGGGGGGGTGTAGTGTAGTGGTGCTTGGTGCAACATATTACTGAGCTACCTGTGTCCTCTGGTGGTCGATCCAAACAAAGGGGACCACCAGAGGACCAGGTAGTAGGTATATCAGACGCGGTTATCAAAACAGCGTCTAATATATCTGTTAGGGGTTAAAAAAAAATCACATCTCCAGCCTGCCAGCGAACGATCGCCGCTGGCAGGCTGGAGATCCACTCGCTTACCTTCCGATCCTGTGAACGCGCACGCCTGTGTGCGCGCGTTCACAGGAAATCTCGCGTCTCGCGAGAGGACGCGCCGGCGCGTCCACTCGGAATGAATCAACCACCTCCAGGACGCGTCTGTCCGTACAGCGGTCCGGAGGTGGTTAAGTAAAAATTCCCAGCCGTTAGTCTTCTGACTTGATTCATTTTTCCATCGGATAATATACTGCTTGTTTCCATGGTTACGACCACCCTGCAATCCAGCAGCAGTGGTCGTGCTTGCACACTGTAGGGAAGAGTGCTGGCCTCTCTGCTACCCAGGACCGCAGGAGTGCGCTTTTTTCTATAGTGTGCAAGCACGACCACCTCCTCTGGATTGCAGAGTGGTCGTAACCATGGAAATGAGCAGTGTAGAATGTGATGGGAAAAAGCCGGAAGGAAGCAATATGGACAATCACAATACATTAGCAAATGCCTTGTATTAACTTTATCTACATGATAAAAGCCATGTGCTGAAATGAGACAACCCCTTAATCAATGATTTTTGTTGCTTGTGATAACGGAAAGAATCATGGCCATCGATGGCTGGATCTGTACATTTCTTTTTGCCGAGTGAAGGGAAAAAGAAAACAAAAAAACACAATGGGGGTCATTGTAGAGCTGGTTTAGTTGCCCATAGCAACCAATCCAATTCCACCTTTCATTTTGGACAGCTCCTTTGAAAAATGAAAGGTGGAATCCGATTGGTTGCTATGGGCAACAAGGCCAGTTCTACTTCCTACCAGTTTGATAATTGACCCCAATGTACTTTTAGCATAGATCATAAAAGTGATGAGGGCCGAACCCAATTTCGACAGAACTAAAATCTGCAGCACGGTGTGTTGCAATCCGACATCCTGTGTTCATGTGGCTGGGGGAGGGGTGCCGGGACATTTACTGAATGGCGTTACATCACTCGCTATTCACCACACAAGCAAAACAAGAAACGTGATGGTTTGTGGGGAAGAGTCTAATAGTAGCCACAGCGATTCCGCGGTCTCATTCCTATTTATTCACCCTCGCCTACCACATTTCTCGTAGGGTACATTGATTCTCTGTCTACTGGAAATTTTGTAGGGAGACCCCCTTATTATTTGGAGTGGTGAATCAGATTCATTTGATGTAGTCAATGGGAGCAGCTCTACCGTAGTGAGCTCCCTCCGGTACAAGGCTGAGAGGTGTAGAGGCCCCCTCCGATCAGAGAGTGATGGCCTATTAGGAGGATAGAGAAGGGCCTGCTTCCATCATGGGGTGATACGCACACATACCCATAGGCCTACATAAATCCTGGCCAGGTCTAGGTATTCCTTTTATCTACAGGGAACCCTGCTACAGGATGATCAGAGCTGGAGACTTCTTCTGACAACAAGACCTCTATTGATTGGATGTAGGGCATAAGGCGAGTTTTCCACGCGGGTGCAATGCGTGACGTGAACGCATAGCACCAGCACTGAATCCTGACCCATTCAATTCAGTACTGCATTGCGTGAAAAACGCAGCATGTTCTATATTCTGCGTATATCACGCAGCCCTGGCCCCATAGAAGTGAATGGGGCTCCAGTGAAAAACGCATTGCATCTGGAAGCAAGTGCGGATGAAATGCGTTTTTCACTGATGGTTGCTAGGAGGAGAGGTTTGTAAACCTTCCGTTTTTTTATCACGCGCGTGAAAAACGCATCAAAACAAAACTGAACACAATCGCAGACAAAACTGACTGAACTTGCTTGCAAAATGGTGCGAGTTTTCCTGAACGTATCCGAACCTAATCCGTCATGCTCGTGTGAAAGAGGCCTAAGAAGTTGAGCGGGATGCTTCAGTGCAGTTGTGGTCCTCCGGCAGGGGGCTAGAGACTCTTCTAGTTCACATACTGTATGCAGAGCACCCAGAGCGTTCTCATTGGTAAATACGGGGGAATGTCCACAATCCCACCCAGGACCGTCCAGACAGCACAGATTTCAGGGACTCTCTCGAAAAATAAATAAATAAAAAACTGCAAATTCAGGACTGCTGTCAACTATGCAAGGTGCCTGGATGTGGCCTGTGAGGTCCAGACAGGACTACGCTGCATCGTCTAAGCATAATGCGGAACCAGTGTAGTATCACTCAAGTATTATTCACCACGTCCCTATATTAAGAGTCTTGACATTACAATATAAGTACCTGTCACTGTAGGGCGTTATTAGTAGATGTCATGGCTGTTGCCTAGTTGTGCCCCCCGTTCTGGCTTTGCGCCCTGTATGCCAATAGACAGCATCGTTACAGGGAGGAGGAGACCCCGCTTTTTCCCCTGTGATTGGACCGCACCACAGCCAGGGAGGAGGAGACGCCCCATGAGAAAAGCTGGCTCTCTTCCTCCCCGTACCGATGCTACCTAACATACAGGGCACGAAACTAGAACAGGGGGCACAATGGGGCAACAGAGCAGCTGATCCAGGGGTGTGGAAATCGTATTGCCCGACGCCCGGGACATGCAGTTCCGGGCGCCGGGCAGGAAGTTTGCTCAGTAGCTTAGCCCGGCTGCGGGCAAGTAGCAGGGCTGAGATGGCTTTGTTTACCGGAGCAGTGGATCGGCGATGAGCTGGGGGCGTGGAGCGGCGGTGACCGAGCAGTGGGGCAGCCGCGGAGACAGAGCGGGGGGGGGGGGGCGCGTTGAAGAAGAAATGACAGAGCTGGAGGGGTGGAGCAATGAAAGTTTCTGTCACGTCTCCGGCTCGGGGGGAGGAGCAGTGACAGCCGTTACAGAGCCAGGGGCACTGATAGAACTCTCCTCTGCCAGCACCCCTCAGAGGACCCCCTTTCTGCAGGTGTTGTCCAACTGGGAAGGTGTGGGGGGTCCTTTCCATGCCACATCAGCAGCTAATTTGCCTAAACCACCTAGAGGCACGGGTAGTAATGTGCTAAGAGCAAGAGTGTGCCCTAAACTAATTGCTGTGATCACATTAAGGCCTCGTTCACACCGGCAGTGCGTTCCGGCCTGATTCTGTCCAGAATGCACTGCACCGCATTGCGGCCGGCTAACTATATTGTGGGGCAGGAGGGGGCGTAGTGGTCTGTTGAAGTGATTGGCACCATAACCATGCCCAACAGCTGCAATGCGATCGGCTGCACAGGATCGCAAGTCACATTATGCCTGCGGTCCGGTCCAAACAAAATGCTGCTTGCAGCATTGTGACCGGACCTCAGGCATAATTGTGCCTTGCGATCCTGTGCAGCCGATCGCCTGCGGCTGTGGCTACGGTGCCATTCACTTCAATGGATAGTCCCGCCACAACATAGTGAGCCGGCCGCAATGTAGTGCATTCTGGACAGAATCATCTGGTGTGAACGAGGACTAAACTTAGAGTCATTTCACACCACAAAGACTGGAACGTAAGCCAGCCACCTCCCGGCATGAGGAAGCGTGGCGGTGCATTGAAATAGGGTTTTGATTTAAAATTATTTTTTGTATCAGGACAAGTAGATTGTCATGACGGACAAGTAGATCGAGCCCCCGCTTCAGTCCTTCGACAAGTAGATTTTTTTTTAATTTCCACACCCCTGTGATCTAAAAAAAAAATATTACAGCCATGATACCTACTAATGCCCTACAGTGCCAGGTACCTATATTGTAATGTCAGGACGGTGAAAGGTCCTCTTTAAATAATAAAGTAAAAGTGCCTTGCCCCAGAAGAAGCACACATACAAGCGGAGACGTCAGTTCTGAACGAAGAGCAAGTTCTCAGATGTCCACTACGGCACTGCCTGTAGTAACAGCTCAGGTATAAAAACAGGAGAAGGACGAACACAGTCCAATATCTCTTTACTACAATCTCCTTGATGGCGTCTATGGCACAGCGTCACAACGACAATGTCAATGACAAAACCTCATCGGGCAGGTTTTGCTAGACAAGGAACCTGATGCCGTCTGACCACAGCTCTGATCTGTGTCACATGCATAAAACTCAGGGCACCTCTACCCAGGGTGGATTTGATTTCAATCAAAATTATTTAAATCACAATTTAAATTACTAGTCAGTAAGGCTTGATTTAAATCATAGTTTTCTACATTCTTGCTGGTATAACTTATAATATGCAAGTAGATACAACTTTCCATATTAGTTTGATTAGGTTGATTCTGCATTCATAGGTTTGTAGAAGTTAGGATTAAGGTCTTTTTCTCAACTCTGTTCATGTTATAACATTTTTGCTGTGAAGAAGAGGCATGTGATCTCTGCTGAGTCAAATTCAGTTTTGAGAACTGCAAAAGTAACCCAAGCATCTGTGATAATATCTTGTAGGCAGAGAAACTGCCCAATAATCTTACAAAAACCTCTGGAAGAGCATGACATTGTGAATGGATTAATGGAATTTATTTACCCAAAAAAATACACATATAGAAACATAGAATGTGTCTGCAGATAAGAACCATTTGGCCCATCTAGTCTGCCCAATATACTGAATACTATGAATAGCCCCTGGCCCTATCTTATATGAAGGATGGCCTTATGCCTATCCCATGCATGCTTAAACCCCTTCACTGTATTTGCAGCTGCCACTTCTGCAGGAAGGCTATTCCATGCATCCACTACTCTCTCAGTAAAGTAATACTTCCTGATATTACTTTTAAACCTTTGCCCCTCTAATTTAAAACTATGTCCTCTTGTAGCAGTTTTTCTTCTTTTAAATATTCTCTCCTCTTTTACCTTGTTGATTCCCTTTACGTATTTAAAAGTTTCTATCATATCCCCTCTGTCTCGTCTTTCTTCCAAGCTATACATGTTAAGGTCCTTTAATCTTTCCTGGTAAGTTTTATCCTGCAATCCATGTACCAGTTTAGTAGCTCTTCTCTGAACTCTCTCCAAAGTATCAATATCCTTCTGGAGATATGGTCTCCAGTACTGCGCACAATACTCCAAATGAGGTCTCACTAGTGCTCTGTAGAGCGGCATGAGCACCTCCCTCTTTCTACTAGTAATGCCTCTCCCTATACACCCAAGCATTCTGCTAGCATTTCCTGCTGCTCTATGACATTGTCTGCCTACCTTTACCGGCATTTTGTCACTGAAGCGCTCCGATTGGCTAGTCTCTGCAGACTAACCAATCAGAGCGCTTGCCGGCAAGGGACCACTCTGATTGGTGCCGGCTTCCCTGGTGCCTCTGCTCTTGGAGACATTTTATAATGTCACAGCCCCAGTAAGCAGTTTGGACGTCACTGTACGTCCAAATGCAGTAAGTCACTTGCAATTTGGACGTACAGTAACGTCCAAATGCGTGAAAGGGTTAAAAGGGAATGTCATCAGAAAATGACCTATTGTTTAAATCATTTTTATGTTTAAGATATTTAAGAATTTTTGATGATATTATTTTTAGTTTTCCATGTAAATATCTATATCCTGCAGTTTTCACACTGGCCACTAAACGGCCCTTTTTCACGGGCTGAGAATTATCGCTAACGAGCGTTCATAGTAATGCTCGTTAGCGGTGTAAATGCCCTGCCGATTACCTGATGAACAAGCAATGCACTCATTCATCGGGAAATACGATATGATCGTTTACCGGCAACAGATGCCATGTAAACACTATCTCCTTCCGGCAAATAAGTCCTTGCAGTGCTCCAGACAAAAAAAAATATGAAGGAGCCATTGGCTCCTAACCTGAAAAATTTAGGAGCCAAATGAAATTTTTAGTCGCCAAATTTAAAATATATATAATATAGCTGGGATGTTTAGGAGCATATAAGCCATCTAAGGCCTCATGCACACGAACGTGTATATTCTTTCCATGTCCATTCCGCTTGTTTGTTTTTTTTGCGGGTCGTATATGGAACCATTCACTTCAATGGGTCCGCAAAATAAACGTAAGTTACTCCGTGTGCATTCTGTTTCCGTATGTCCGTACTTCTGTTCCGCAAAAAAAAAATAGAACATGTCCTATTATTGTCCGCATTACGGACAAGGATGGGACTGTTCTATTAGGGGCCAGCTGTTCCGTTCCGCAAAATACAGAATGCACACGGACGTCATCCGTATTTTATGCAGAACCATTTTTTGCAGACCGCAAAATGCATACGGTCGTGTGCAAGAGGCCTAAGTCTGAGAGGACACACTAACCCCTTTAAGCAGATTTGATTTGGAAAAATATTAAAAGGAGTTGACAGGGGAGGCAAATTTTTAGTACAGTGCTCAGGGTGGTTTAAAAAGAATCAATACTCACCACCACTGATCCCCTGCCACTCCTATTTCAATGCTTAATGGATCTCCACTGGTCTCGGCAGCTCAGTCCATCACTGGCCGAGAAAAGTATAGCGCCATAGCTAGTGATTGGCTGAGCAGGCTTCTCCTGGCATTTCCTGCTTGTGGAGACTGGACCATTAAGTAGAGACCAGTTACCAGTGGGAACCCAAGGTCTGCTGGGAGCTTGACGGGATTTGCGATGTAGGAGTGCTGAATTCACATGACGTCTGTGAGATCCCGGCCCGGAGTCCTGCTGAGTGCAGGAGCGCATGCCGTCATTGGTTGCTATGACGCCGTGCGCTTCCTGCTGCCGCCGCAGTACAGTAATACACTGGTATGATCTATACCAGTGTATCACTGTACTGCGGCGGCAGCAGGAAGCGCACGGCGTCATAGCAACCAATGACGCCGTGCGCTCCTGCACTCAGCAGGACTCCGGGCCGGGATCTCACAGACTTGTGAATTCAGAAGCAGACTGCTGGAAGCGGAAGCACAAGATGCGGGAACCCAAGCCACGCCCACCCTCTATGCCGAGTAGTGTGAGCGAGCGGATCTTCATCCAGCAGACGGCTGCAGCGTGTCTCTGCTGGATGAAAGCCTTTTTTTCTTAGAGGCAGAGCAGCGGAGGGTTTAGGCGCAAATGGCGACAAGACTACAAAGTCTTGTCGCCATTTTGCAATTCCAAGTCGCATTGGCGACCATTTTGGTCGCCATCTGGAGCCCTGCCTTATGGGGAAGAGTAATGGGATTATTGATCGCTCCGCCCCATACATGTAAATGCACTGGTCTCCTTCGCTAGCAAACAGCAGACTGTTAGGAAGAAACGCTTCCTTCCCGACAATCTGTTGTAATACTGTTCCATGTAAATGGACCTTAGGCCTAATAGGCGTCATTTTTTGGTCTGTACAGATCACTTTACTGCAGCTATCTGCTTATCTGTCATTCTAATCCTGCCTGTAATGATACCACCTCTGCATACAGATAAGACAGAATCTACCATGCACAGTCGGTGATTGTCAAATCTTCTCTCTTCCTTCCATGTACAATGACCTCTGCCCAGGTCACAAAACTAGAAAACTCTCCCATAGAAGTCACTGATGTCCCTCCTGACCATTGTGTCTATGGACCATGGGGCTGCTGTAAAGCAGTTTTAGTAATGCTTCTTAAATGCTGTTAAAAACAACTCCGGTAAGATGGCTGCCCCATAATCATGTTCAGGGTACAGAAGAAAAAAATCTGTAATCAGATTAGAAAAAAAATGGATATATGTCGCTATCTGGTTTTAACTGGCAGATAACATTTTTTGGCGACATTTCCTCTAAACTGACGTAAAGGACATTTGGTCCAAGGAGTTTTCGCCTAGGTGCAATAACTCTGCTATCTCTGAACACCGTGCACGAGTACAAGAGAAGGATATTTCATATCGCTACCTCTAAACTGTCACGAGCAGTCCAGCCATTATCAGAAAGAAACAGGGCAGCTAGGAGATTCCCTTCTCATATACATCTCCATACACAGCAGGTGCCTCGCAGCGCTGGGGTCCAGCATGGAGTTTGGATGTTGTCCTCCGCTTTCCTCCCACACTCCAAAGACGTGTGAGCCCCAATGGGGACAGTGTGCAATATGCTATCCATGTACAGAAGCGTGTCATGGTCTCTGGATACCAAAAGACAATAACAAACATCTTGTAAACATGTGACTATATAGCAGATGATGAATACAGCCGGGGCGTCACCTCGGTGGTGACACTTTGTGAATTACAGAGTCATTACACTTGTATCATCCAAACTGAGGGAGCAATCTAGGCATCTGTAACTCATGATCTGTAAGGATACCATGAGGCACAGGTTCCCAACTAGTAAGTTTAAAGGGGGTTCCCAGTTTCAGGAGAAAATCTAACCATGCTCAGAATCAGCCTGCAACTGTTAAAGGGGTTGTCTCACTTCAGCAAATGAGATTTTTCATGTAGACAATGTTAAAGGGGTTATCTGGTAATAATAATGGATGACCTATCTCCAGGATAGGTCATCGATATCAGATCAGTGGGGGTCCAACACCCGGCACCCCGCCGATCAGCTGGTTGAAGAGGCTGGCACTCTTCCTAGGCCATGGCCTAGTTGCAGCTCAGCCCCACTGAAGTGGTAATGATGGCCTACTATCCTGAGGATAGGTCATCATAATATATTCCTGGATAATTCCTTTAACACAAGGCACTTATGTATTGTGATTCGCCATATTGCCTCCTTTGCGGGTTTGATTCATGTTCCCATCACGTTATAGACTGCGTGTTTCCATGGTTACAACCACCCTGCAATCCAGCAGTGGTGGCCGTGCTTAAACAATAAAGGGAGAAGCACCGTCCTAGGCCACCAGTGAGAGTTGGTACCTTTTCCTATAGTATGCCAGTACGACCACCAATGATGGATTGCAGGGTGGTCGTAAACCCTGGAAACCAGCAGTGTATAATATGATGGAAAAAGAAATCAAGCCAGCAAAGGAGACAATATGAAGAATCGCAATACGTTAGCGTTAACTTTCTCTACATGATAAATGCCATTTGCAGATGTGAGACAACCCCTTTAAGTATTTACCTAGCAGGTTCTGCACTGCTGTTCCGGTTCTACCAGCCAGGCTCTATTTACCCGACTGCAGCAGTGACGTCATGTTAACAATATGTGACTGCTTCAGCCAATCACTCTTCATTGCACCGCTGAAGACAGTGACTGGCTGCAGCGGTCAGATGTTGTAGAGCCCTGCTGGGAGAAGCAGAGTGGTGGAGCAGGATCTGCCAGGTAACTACCGGTACTTACTAGTTCTCTACTGCATGCTGATCCCAAGGATGTTTCCTTAAACTGGAAAAGCCCTTTAATGCAAAAACCAGCTCTCCCAACCTCTAGCTATGACCCAACCGGATTCTAAACAGGTTGACCAAGATTAACTTCCGAGAATGTTACTTTATTACAGAGTGACAATGCATGAGGAGCTGTGTGAGGGCACCTTCACACGGCAGGTTTTCTGCAAAATTTTGCGCCAAAATTCCACTTAAAAAGCTGCACTGTGAACTTCCCTAAGGGTCCTTGATACCTATAAAAGTGGGGCAAGAGGACCCCAAACAACCCGAAAGCATTAAAAGGGGTTGTGAAATGGACAAAAGTACAGTAGCCCGGACCATGGAGTCAGAGTCCGGCAGTAGAATATACCGTACTATAAAATATATATAATAATAAAAACAACAGATTTAATAAATGGAAAACTTACTGCAGATTTACTTTCATAGAAATCCAGTAAAAGTTCAGAAATTTCAATCATATAAATATCTTATATCTAGATAAGGCCCCTGTTTGTCAAAAAATGAGATGGTAGGTCATCCGCGAGGAGGATCTGACTCAGGAAATTTATAGACTTTATACAAATACTAAAGACGATCTGCCACCTCTCCGTCACAGTGTCGGACATGGGAGCCTAGGGCCCACCAGTAAAGTTCGGTCTGGGGGCCATTGTAAAGCGACATGAAAATATTACCTGCTCACACAGCGGTAGACAGCAGCAAGATGCCACAGACTAGGAGAAGGCAGGTCCCTGGGGAAAGAGGACACTGGCCTTCTTCTATACCTAGAAGGCATCTCAGCCAGCTTCTGCATCTACACAGACCAGGGCATGTCGACACCAGTGCTAGTCATTTTCACTGTTCTGCTTCATTAGAGGAGCAGAACAACAAAATAATAGAAGTGCTGGACACGGCACATAACTGACCAACCGCGCAGATCAGACCCCAATGTCTATAATGGGGTCTGTTCGGGTTCCTGCTTTTTTGGTGGAAAGAAAAAGCCCTGCATGCAGGACTTTTTGTCTGCTTTTTTTTTTTCCTGCAAAATCTGTGATGGAAGCCCCAAATGGAGCCTCCAACATAGATGTGAATCTTCCCTAAACTGGGTAGCTTTCTAGATAATCCACCCATTTTATAGGACCATAGGCTACGTAGTGCAGTCAGTCTACTGTACTATGTGCCAGTTGTGCAGAGGGTAGAGGACCAGGGGCCCACCTTGCTCAGGGTGTCATTGTAGATTTATTTTTCCATTTTCCAATTACCTGGGTTTTGACAGAGGGAAGGGAAGCTGTTTCAACACCTATATATTTTTTTTTCAGGCATGGGTGTCAAGTATACCAAGAATGGTGCGATCGAGGAAAGACCTCCAGCAAAAGGGAACAACATGCTGATGAAAGAGGTCAGAAGGGAGTCAAAAGTTGTTCTGAAGGACAGGCAGCGCACAGCCATCGCTTGTCCCCATACTGTCTAGCGGTTTGGCGGACGCACATCACTATTAGGGTCCATTCACGCATCCGTATGTGTTTTGCAGATCGGCAAAACACGGACACCGGCAATGTGCATTCCGCATTTTGCAAACCGCACATCGCCGGCACTCTCATAGAAAATGCCTTTTCTTGTCCGCAATTGCGGACAAGAATAGGACATGTTCTATTTTTTTGCGGAACGGAAGTGCGGATCCGCGGATGCAGACAGCACATTCCGGCCCTGTTGAAAATGAATGGGTCCGCACCTGTTCCACAGAATTGCGGAACGAACGCGGACCCATTTTTTTGCGGACGTGTGAATGGACCCTTAAAGAGCACGATCTGTCGCCATAGGTCAATGGGTCCACACCACCGAGTGCACATGTCCACTGAGCCAGCACGGTCGTGTGCATGAGCCCTTATGAGGAAAGATTAAGGCTCAATTCACACCTGAGCGTTCTGAAAGGAGCGCTCTGTATGCGCGATTGTACGGACGTTTACAAGCGCGCATACAGAGACAAGTGTGCACACAGTGTCGCGCGTTCCCGAAAGTCTATGTACGGGAACGCGCGACAAGCGCCCAAAAAAACGCTCCTGTACTTGTGTGAGCGTCGGGCGTTTTACAGCGCGATCGTACGCGCTGTAAAACGCCCAGGTGAGAACCATTCCCATAGGGAAGCATTGGTTTCTCCTTGTTGAGCGTTTTACAGCGCGTAGGAACGCGCTGTAAAACGCTCAGGTGTGAATTGAGCCTCAAAGAATTAAGCCTCATGCACACAACACATATTTTGTCCATGTCCGATCCGCATGTTTTGGGGATTGCACGCGGACTCATTCATTTCTATGGGTCCGGAAAAATATATAAATTAATTTTTTTTTAAATGATAGCACATGGACATCTTCCATATGTTGCCCACATCCATGTGGCCGACTGCAAATTATAGAACCTGTCCTATTCTTGTCCGTTTTGCTAACAAGAATTGGCGTTTTTTTTGTTTTGTTTTTAGTGCGTCCTGCTTACATTGCGGGATGCAGACGGACCGCATCTGCACTTTGCGGACTGTAAAACTGATACAGTCTTGTGGTGGAGGTCTTAAATTTATTTAGTCTTGAGAAGAGACATCTAGGGGGGACATGATTAAAGGGGTTCTGCATTTTCATTTAACTGATGATCTATCCTCTGGATAGATCATCAGCTTCTGATCGGCGGGGGTCCGACACCCGGGACCCCCGCCGATCAGCTGTTTGAGAAGGCAGCGGCGCTCCAGCAGCGCCACAGCCTTCTCACTGTTTACCGCTGGCCCACTGACGTCACAACTAGTATCACTGGCCTGGGCACGGCTAAGCTCCATTCAAGTGAACAGAGCTTAGCCCCGCCCACGCTAGTTGATACTAGTTGTGACGTCAGTGGGTCGGCGGTAAACAGTGAGAAGGCCGCTGCCTTCTCAAACAGCTGATCGGCGGGGGTCCCGGGTGTCGGACCCCCGCCGATCAGAAGCTGATGATCTATCCAGAGGATAGATCATCAGTTAAATGAAAGTGCAGAACCCCTTTAACCTATACAAATATATAAATAGGCCATACAAAACATACGGTGAAAAACTGTCCCATGTCAAATGCCCTCAAAAGAAAAGGGGGCACTGCCTCCGATTGGAGAGGAAAAAGTTCAGTCTCCAGAAGCGTCAAAGCTTCTTTACTGTAAGAACTGAGAAGCTGTGGAATAGACTTCCTCAGGACGTGGTCACAGCAGGAACAGTGGACAGTTTAAAAAAGGGTTTAGATGAATTCTTAAAAGTAAATGACTTTAATGCTTTTTAAAACGTGTATGTAGCAAACTCACCTTTTTGCCAGAGTTTGCCATTAGCTTTTGGAGTGGGCTGCGTGCCCGCCTCTTGCCCTGGGATTATGGTCCCTTAAGTTATTGGGTCTTAAGGCACTTGGGACTGAGCCCTCTGTCCCTGGATTGCATCATTTGCCTTACTTGGATTTTACTATTCACATGGTGAGAACAATGGATGGCGGCCATTTTAAACTCACAGACACTGTTCTGACTTTTCAACACGGTGCTATCTTGCCTGTATTTGGTGCACAGAGACATCATTCAGTAGTTTGAAACTACCAAACAGGGGACACATTTATTAGTGACTATTTTCTGTATAACTTGTATATTTTCGGTGTAACTGGCATAAAACTGTATCTTCCAAACTACTGAACGGATGTGGGTGAATTTTGGATATGTGGTTCACCCAGATCCCCCGGTTCCGAGGATATACTGGTTATGGGGTTATTGCATGTTTTGGGGTTCCTGTGATATGTTTTATAAAACTGTATTTCTCTGCCTTTGATAATTATATTCGCCATTGTGTTCAGTAATCATCACCGGCAGAGGGGAGGATTTTGTGTGGGAGTGTCTGTGTGTATTGTACGGATTGATTGCTTGTATTTCAAAACCCTGTGGGCAGTACTATGTTTGTGGATTGTATGTAAATTAGGCTGTTGGGGGGTTTAAAGTAGGTGTGCTGTGTCTAAATAAAGGGAGTTCCTGTTTTAACCCTCAAGGTGAAGTGTCGTCTCAATCTTGGGGGAGGATTTATTGCATGCTGTCCCAGTTTGACTGCTAGGAGTGTAAACCTATTCGTATGGTTTCCTATTCAACTGTCTACAGCATTCATATGCTTGAAGAGGATTTATATGCTTCTTCGGTTCGTTGATTGTGGTGTCTGCCAGAGTGCTTGGAAACCTCAGGAAAACGCTAGGAGCATCCGTCAACGGAGGTACTCAGTCTAGGGGTGCCAGGTGATCCGTTACAGTGTAGAAATCTGAGTCTCACTTCCTTCTGGGATTCACGTCCCCACCTATCCCTTTGTTGAACCTGATGGACTTATGTCTTTTTTTCAACTATATTAGCTATGTAACACACAGCATTATAAAATCATTAGAACGCTGTGATTTTGTATAACAAGAGCAGTGTTCAATCTGGGAAACACCTCTGACACACAGCATATTTCCCTCACTGAATACACTTGTAAGAAATTGCCTAAGGGCTCATGCACACAGCCGTAGCCGTTTTGCGGTTCGCAAAACACTGATACAAGCTGTGGGCCATAATTAAACAGTTATAACTATCCATTATGCGGACAAGAATAGGACCTGTTCTATTTTTTTGAGGGGCCACGGAACTGACATACGGATGCAGACACCACATCTTTTGCGGCCCCATTGAAGTGAATGGGTCCGCATCCTACCGGCAAAAAATGCGGATCGGATGCAGGCCAAAAATACATTTGTTTGCATGAGCCGTAAAGCGAATTGTACACAGACTGCGAAGCAGGCCGAGTATCGGGGATGAGCACTTGTAGTAATGCTTGTTCCCGATAATTAACCTGTAAAAGGTGCCAGCAATAATCCAGTACATAATTCAATGCTCGTTCATTTGGTGATCGTCGGGTCTTTTGGCCGCACCGAAAATTGTTGTTTCTGGACAGCAAAATGTTCTCTACAAATGGGGGTCTGTTGCCCAGAAACAATGAATGTGTATGGAGACATGGGGCTGCTGTTGCAATAGCTCATCCCCATAGATGGAGGCGATGATGGCCGTGTGCGCCCCACATCACGGTGCAGACCCATTGACGTCAATGGGTCTGTAACCCACATGTTGCAGACAAAGATAGGACACGCTCTTCTGCGGTGCGGCCACGCGGACCCAGAGGCACGTGGAAGGGGGACCACTGGAGCGGTGCTGCTGTAGCATTAGGGGATTTAAAGGATCAGTAATGGTTAGGCTTGTCCCCATCCAGAGGAGATGATTGAAGTATGTACCGGTAAATACAGCCTTCATCTTACTGACGAGCAGGCAATTATCAGGAGCGTTTTATTCATTCCTGATGATTGACTGAAACTTCTGTCTATGTAAAAGGAAAGGTCCTTTTACACAGGCAGATCGATGATTTAGGAAGTTGAACGGTGCTTGTTTGCCTCCATTTTGAAATGCAAGCATTGAATTTAGGTTCAGATAAAGGACTGTTCGCACCATCGTTGCGTGCAGTTTGATGTTGTCTTTGTCAGTCTTAATATAAACTATGCTGACACGCACGCCTCTAAGGCTACTTTCACACCTGCGTTAGGTGCGGATCCATCTGGTATCTGCACAGACGGATCCGCTCCTATAATGCAAACGCTTGCATCCGTTCAGAACGGATCCGTTTGCATAACCATGAACAAAAAATGCAAACGGATCCGTTTTGACTTTACATTGAAAGTCAATGGGGGACGGATCCGTTTGAAAATTGAGCCATACTGTGTCATCTTCAAACGGATCCGTCCCCATTGACTTACATTGTAAGTCTGGACGGATCCGTTTGCCTCCGCACGGCCAGGCGGACACCCGAACGCTGCAAGCTGCGTTCGGGTGTCCGCCTGCTGAGCGGAGCGGAGGCTGAACGCTGCCAGACTGATGCATTCTGAGCGGATCCGCATCCATTCAGAATGCATTAGGGCTGGACGGATGCGTTCGGGCCGCTTATGAGACCCTTCAAACGGAGCTCACAAGCGGAGCCCCGAACGCTAGTGTGAAAGTAGCCTAAGTGACATGGATTTCTAGTGTCATTTATTTCAGTTTTCTGGCACAAGTATTAGAGATGCCCACTTTTTTTTTTTTTTACAAAAGTGCCAAGTTTAGCACAAAAAGGGGAAATTTGCAATATTTTTTCCCCCCACAAAACAGGACTTTTCTAGACCAGAAAACTGACAGAGCAATAATAAGTTCCCCTCCATGGATTTCTGCCATCCCCAAACTGCTTAACTGTTAACTCCATTCTATATTCTAGGAACTGCTTTCTTTACCCATGGCAACAAACCTAAAAGGACAGACGTGAAACTCAGGAGGTGTAATAATACGCTGAGGAACCCTGGGCTACACCCCATCAGAAGTGACACGTCGGTTCAAAGTGTAACAGAAATGGCCTATTCTGCAATTCCCTGAAGTGTAATTACCTAAGAACACTTATCCCCAAGGCTACTATCACACTGGCGTTTTGGCTTTCCGTTTCTGAGATCCGTTCAGGGCTCCCACAAGCGTTTTGCCCTAATATATTCTGAATGGATAAGGGTCCACTCAGAATACATCAGTTTGCCTCCGTTCCGTCTCCATTCCGCTCTGGAGGTGGACACCAAAACGCTGCTTGCAGTGGTTTGCTGTCTGCCTGGCTGTGCGGAGGCAAACGGATCCGTCCTGGCACAGAATGTAAGTCAATGGGGACGGATCTGTTTTCTCTGGCACAACAGAAAACGGATCCGTCCTCCATTGACTCTTAATAGAGTTCAAGACGGATCCGTCTTGGCTATGTTACAGATAATACAAAAGGATCATGCGGTTGTATTATTGTAACGGATCCGTTTTTAGAGATCCATGACTGATCCGCAAAAACACTAGTATGAAAGTAGCCTAAGAGAACTGCGACGTAGAAATATTCCAGACCTATAGGCTTTAGAAATGTACCGCGCTCTGGAAATACACCTGCATACGGCTTTTAATAGGGTCCATTCACAAACTGCAGATCCAACCGGCCGTGTGCACCCCACACCGCAGTGCGGACCTGCTGACTTTAATGGGTCTGTGATCCACATGCTGTGGCACGGATCTAGAAGGGGGACCACTGGAGCGCTGTAACATTAGGGGATTTAAAGGATCGGTAATGGTTATTTTTTATGTTCCACCATTTCCGCTCTAAGGCTACGTCTACACGACGATATTTGTCGCGCGACAGATAGGGCACAACTACACTGCAACATTTGTTGCGTGACATTTTGTTGCGCAACAATTTTTATAATGGCAGTCTATGGTGTCGCACTGCAACATGCAACATGCTGCGACGCAACAGTCGCTGAAAAATTCATCTCGAATGGATTTTCTGCGACTGTTGCGTCGCAGTATGTTGCAGTGCGACACCATAGGCTGCCATTATAAAAATTGTCGCGCGACAAATGTTGTCGTGTAGACGTAGCCTTAGGCAAGTTTCTTAAAATCCTGGACAACCCCTTTAAGACCCTGAAGCTGAAATAGGGCTGGATCTCCAAGGCATTTCTATAGCTTGGAAAACTACGCAGCCCTGGAGAGTCACGGTCCGATGGAAGATCTGTACCAGGGACTCGGTTACCGCACTGATGTGCTATTATGCTGGCCTTGTTTCTCTTACAGTACATTCATATGGCGGATTTACATGCTGTCAAATTCCGCTATGTACACCGCAGCAGAAACCACCGCTTTTTCTGCCATGGTTGTTCAGTTTGGATGCCAGGGACCCGCTCGTGGCTTACCTTCACTGAATGCATCTAAACCATTAGCGGACAACCAAGGTGGCTTCAAGTGGCGTCTGTCTACACACCACGCCACGAAGGGACGTGTCTTAGCGCAGTTGCGGCTTTAAACCGCTGGCCCACAAACTGCAACACTGACTTCCCATTGAAAACAGGAGAGACACCACATTGCCGCTACAGGATTTTTGGCACAATGTCTGCCCCTAAGGCTACTTTCACACTTGCGGCAGGACGGATCCGACAGGCTGTTCACCCTGTCGGATCCGTCCTTCCGCTATTTCGCCGTGCTGCCGGACCGCCGCTCGGTCCCCATTGACTATAATGGGGACAGGGGCGGAGCTCCGGCGCAGCACGGCAGTGCATGGCGAAAGGCCGCCGGACTAAAAGTCCTGCATGTCTGACTTTTTAGTCCGGCGGCCTCTCACCGCGAACTGCCGTAATGCGCCGGAGCTCCGCCCCGTCCCCATTATAGTCAATAGGGACCGAGCGGCGGTCCGGCGGCACAGCAAAATAGCGGAAGGACGAATCCGACAGGGTGAGCAGCCTGTCGGATCCGTCCTGCCGCAAGTGTGAAAGTACCCTAAATTCTGGTGGAAAATTAAACCCAGTGGCTTAGTTGCCCATAGCAACCAATCAGATTCCACCTATCATTTTTGCCAGCTCCTTTGGAAAATGAAAGGTGGAATCTGATTGGTTGCTATGGGCAACTAAGCCAGTTCTACTTTACACCAGTTTGAGAAATGACCCCAATAGTTTTTTGGAGGCAGATTTTCCTGGAGGTTTTTCAGCTAAAGCCAGAAGTGGATTCTGTGGAATCGGAAATATAAAGGAAGGATTAATATGTCTTCTGGCTTTGGCAGAAACTAGGTGACCCCACCCTAAGGCCGCCTGCACATCCCGTAGATCACACGTGTTTTCAGGCGGCGTAATCCAGTACCAACACAGTGTATCCGATTAGGCAAATCTCATGTTCACGGAAATATGACTTGCCGTACAGATCCTGAAATCCCCAGCACGTCCATTGCTTGTGTGATATTTTATTTTGTGTGTGCGGATTTAACCCCTTTGCAATGAGAGTGTGAGATCCACAACTAAAACGTGTGCGCAGATGTGGTGCGGAAATCTGTGCAGACGGTCTGTAAACCTGGGGGCTCCTGCACACGACCGTATGTTCAGTCTCATTTTTTGGGGATAGGATGCGGACCCGTTCATTTCACTGTGTGCCGTCCGCATCCGCACGTATGTTCGCTGGCAAGTATAGGACATTTCTGCAGGATTTTAAAGAGAAATGGAGGCATGGACTCGGACGGGATCTATATTTTGTGGATCCGCAGTTTGCAGACCGCAAAACGGAGACGGTTGTGTGTATGAGCCCTAATAGTGACCCTCAGGCATCTAGTCCTAACCTCTCTACATCCACAGGCCGGTCCAGGCCTATGCCAGGTACTGGGGCCTCCTACCAACTGCTCTCTCACATGTGGTCACACAGACAGTGATGGTACCTCACCTGGGGTACACTGGGCATCTGGGTGATCTGCTTTGTTATTGTATGGGCCCCGCTCTACCGATCTTTATACCAGGACTAAGGGACCAGGCACCTCCCCACTGTCCCATAATCCATCATTACACTGGTGTGGGGAGACCTGGCAAGGCCTGGGCACCCCTGCTCTACCCACACAGTGCCAGGCCAGGTGAGCGCACTGCAGCAAGCCCACCGCACTGCATCACAGACCACACGCAGATCCCCGTGATGTCACTAGTCCTCCAGGTGACTTACCACTTGGTATCGGTTGGCAGCCTGAAGGTACTGATGATCCATGATGTACGGGGTGGTGCCCAGCAGATCCCGGAGTGCAGCTGTGTAGCCCCCGCTTCCTCTTGGCTTGCCGTACGGTTTCCTGTGTGACGGCCTATGGCGCTTTCTATATGTCACCTGCAGCCACTGTATACAGCGTTACAATATACACAGGGAACCTCAGTCAGCTAAGGTTCGCTCCGCCTACCGCGGTTACCTCTGCGCCGCCTCCTGGGCGTGGTTAAAATCGTGGGCGTGGCTTCCGGTTACTATGGAATCGCGATAACGCTGGAAATTCCGGATCTACGTCACCACGCATACGTGAGCTGAGGGGGAGGTGCGCTGTCCGGGAAGAAGCTTTATCTTATTCCTACCTCTTCCATATAGAATAGATAATCATGTAGTGGAGTACCTATGCACGGCAGCCAAGCTAATTGGTTGCCATGGGCAACTTCTCCACTTTTATTTGCACCGGTTTTAATAAATTGCTCCCATTTTTTTCTAGCTGTCTTCGTCTCCACTTCATCTGTAGCAGCCACAGTCCGAGTGCCCCTACTGTATGATAATCGCGCTAGTGCAGTGTCATGGCTATTGTATTCCTGTTATTGCTGAGCATATAGCAGGGAATCAAAGGCCCTCCAGCAAAACTCCCAGAATCCTCCTTTCACTTCTGTGCCAGTTACAAGAACAGCCAAGTTTGTGCATGCTGGGAGTTGTAGTTTCACAGCGGCTGGAGTGCCGAAGGTTGCTGATCCCTGCTCTTTAGTGTCCTATTAGGGCTCATGTACACAACTGTATGTATTTTGAAGTCCACAAAACACGGATCTGGAAAAAATACGGATGACGTCCGTGTGCATTCCATATTTTGCGGAACGGAACAAAATACGTTTATGTCTATGAGCCCTAAGGCTACTTTCACACTAGCGTTTTAGTTTTTCGGTATTGAGATCCGTCATAGGGGTTCAATACCGAAAAGAAAAAAAAACGCTTCAGTTTTCTCCCCATTTATTGTCAATGGGGACAAAACTGAACAGAACGGAATGCTCCAAAATACATTGCGTTCCCATACCAGAGAGCAAACCACAACATGTTGTAGTTTCCTTTCCGTCCTGGGATGCGGAGCAAGATGGATCCATCATGAGCCCCAAGTTATTGGGGACGGATCCGTTTTCTCTGCCACAATAGAAAACGGATCAGTCCCCTAT
The DNA here is from genome assembly GCF_905171765.1 of Bufo bufo. Classification (NCBI taxonomy): domain Eukaryota; kingdom Metazoa; phylum Chordata; class Amphibia; order Anura; family Bufonidae; genus Bufo; species Bufo bufo. The sequence goes on from NC_053391.1 coordinate 504,903,935, forward strand.
TGACTTTCAATGGAGTTCATGACGGATCCGTCTTGGCTGTGTGAAAGTGTTTTGGATCTGGTCAAGCTGCCAGTTCAGTTGATGTACTGCTCCAAATCAATGTTAAATGAATACGTGCACGGAAAGATCAAACTGAGACACACAGCTGGGGGTCAAAGCAAGATCTCTGGTTTATTGCGGAACAACAGACAGTATATAGGATAGGAAGGAGTGGTGGGTGTAAGGTGGCGTATATCTTTTCTATTGGCTATAAACTCTGTATTTTCTGTCAAATCTATGTGCAAGAGGAAGTCCCCCCTTCTAGATGGGGGAAGCTGCTTGCTTGAGATGAACAGAAGCTGTCTTGAGGTACATAATGAAGCATGAAAGTAAGATTCTTTTTCTAGGCGTTGGCTGGCTGCCATTTTAGCTAAAGTATAGTTCTCCACAAGCAAGTATCCATTTTGTCCCCCCTATGGAGACTTGATTGTGGACTTTCCCTTGCCTAGCGAATCCCCTGCGCATACCCTTCATATCCTCTTCACCCGCAGTGGCGACAATCTACCCCTTCTAGGTAGGCTCCCGGTTGCTCGGACTTGTGATAATACCCTGGGATTCATCTTACCCTATCTCTGCACGGCATCATAGCGAGGAGGGGGAACCATTCTGAATGGCGTTTCCTTTTGTTCTTCCTCATCGTAGAGAAGCATGATAGGGTGTTTATCAGTTTTCTTCATTCTTTTTGAAAGGCGGGTCACACAAGTAACAAGCTTAGTTAATATATATTACCAATAGTATTAGGGCTACCTGTAATATTCCTTGGACAATTCCCATGAGCCAACCCCCAATACCTTTAAACCAGTTGTCGGGGTTAAGGAAGGAGAAGGTATCAGACCACCATATCAGCTTTATGTGCGTCCAGCCATTTATCCCTTATATCCTCCATTTTCTCTAGAGCCACCTTAACTCGCAAATTACCCTGCGGGTCTATATAATGGCAACAAGCGGGTCCCACAACCTGGCACATACCTCCATCTTTAGCTGTAACATAGTCTAGAACTAATGTGTGTTGGTTGGTGACAACGATCAACTGGTTTTGCACGATGTTCGAGGTATTCATAAGTCTCATCACTTCCCATATTTGATCATCTAGATAATCAGTTGCCACCACCAAATGATCCCACATCTACACTATCATGGGATATATGAAAAGGATACTGAGAACTTTATTGGGAATGCTAATTTCTACAACATGTGGCTTGCAGTCTGGTCTGGGTGTGTTATCTTTGGCCCTGATGTACAAGGTGCATCTACACCAATACACTGCACATGGCTGTCTGTTTTTAAATCATTGCAACCTAAGGCCTCTTTGACACGGGCATTGCGGGAAAAGGTGCGGGTGCGTTGCGGGAACATGCACAATTTTTCAGCGTGAGTGCAAAACATTGTAATGCGTTCTGCACACACATGAGAAAAATCTGCATGTTTGGTACCCAAACCCGAACTTCTTCACAGAAGTTCGGTCTTGGGATCGGTGTTCTGTAGATTGTATTATTTTCATGGTTATAAGGGAAAATAATAGCATTCTGAATACAGAATGCATAATACAATAGCGCTGGAGGGGATAAAAAAAATAATTTAACTCACCTTAATCCACTTGATCGCGCAGCCCGGCATCTCTTCTGTCTTCATCTTAGGCTACTTTCACACCTGCGTTCGGGTGTCCGCTCGTGAGCTCCGTTTGAAGGGGCTCACAAGCGGCCCCGAACGCATCCGTCCAGCCCTAATGCATTCTCAGTGGAGGTGGATCCGCTGAGAATGCATCAGTCTGCCAGCGTTCAGCCTCTGCTCAGCAAGCGGACACCTGAACGCTGCTTGCAGCGTTCGGGTGTCCGCCTGGCCGTGCGGAGGCGAGCGGATCCGTCCAGACTTACAATGTAAGTCAACGGGGACGGATCCGTTTGAAGATGACACTATATGGCTCAATCTTCAAACGGATCCGCCCCCATTGACTTTCAATGTAAAGTCTGAACTGATCCGCTCAGACAACTTTCACACTTAGAAATTTTTCTAAGTTATAATGCAGACGGATCCGTTCTGAACGGATGCAAACGTCTGCATTATAGGAGCGGATCCGTCTGATGAAACATCAGACGGACCCGCTCCGAACGCTAGTGTGAAAGTAGCCTTAGCTGTGTGCAGGAAAAGGACCTGTGGTGACGTCTCTCCGGTCATCACATGGTCCGTCACATGATCTTTTACCATGGTGATTGATCATGTGATGACCGGAGTGACGTCACCAGAGGTCCTTTTCCTGCACACAGCTAAGATGAAGACAGAAGAGATGCCGGCTGCGCGATCAAGTGGATTAAGGTGATTTAAATTATTCTTTTTTTGACCCCTCCAGCGCTATTTTACTTTAACCATGTTATAAGGGAAAATAATAAAGATCGGGTCCCCATCCCGATCGTCCCTAGCAACCGTGCGTGAAAATCGGAAAATGCTTGCGATTTTCACGCAGCCCCATTCACTTCTATGGGGCCTGCGTTGCGTGAAAAACGCACAAAATAGAGCTTGCTGCGATTTTCACGCAACGCACAAGTGATGCGTGAAAATCACCGCTCATGTGAACCGCCCCATAGAAATGAATGGGTCCTGCTTCAGTGCGGGTGCAATGCGTTCAACTCACGCATTGCACCCGCGCGGAATACTCGCCCGTGTGAAAGGGGCCTAAGTGTATGTGCGGACTAAATGTTATGCCTTTGGTTTGTACTTGGAGACAATAACAGTGTGTCCAGCTAGGAAAACATGCGACATTAGCCCAATATCCCTCTTGCCAAGGGGTAGAGCTATAATTTATCGAGGGTCCTGATCTGTTTATCATGAGCCATGGGGCATCTGCCCACACTGCGGCAGGCAAGGACACTTCCCTGTCCTCGTCTTTACTGGATTTAACTTGGTATATGGGTCAAAGTCATGAAAAGTAGGTGGATCCTCATGGCTTATTGTTCTGGGGTCATCAGGACGGCCTTTACTCTTTTACAATGTGAGGCATGGATCCAGGTGGGTCTCCCTTCGAGTTTCACGGAAGTTGGGGTAGTCAACAGCACTTGGTATGGTCCCTCGTATCGTGGTTCGAGGGTGCTTCTGACGTGTTTCTTGACTACCACCCGCTCTCCAGGTTTCAGAGTGTGGCTTCCCTCTAGGGAGTCAGGATCTGGAATGGAAGAGAACTTGTGCATATATGTTAGACAATTGTTTGCTCAATGCTATCACATATTTTACAACAGATTCATAATGCATTTGTAGCTGCTGTGGAAAATAGTCCCATTCTTGGCCCTGTCAAAAAGAGGATCTCGTATGGAGTCTGTAAGGGGAGTGAAACGCTAGGTGTGACCCTACCATCTTCCAGACCTCTTGGATTAGACTGGCAGTGAATGCTGGGCCCTGATCACGCTCAATGACCTCAGGTACCCCGAACCTGCAAACAGTTTCCTGCATTTAAATCAATAGTAATATAGGCTGGCTCACAGTATTTTTGCATAAAATTTTATTAATGCACTAAATCAAACAAAAACGTACTTGATGTCAGCATATCAGCATACATACATGAAATGTGTAAGATAGGTATATGGAGTGCGGAGCTCACGCACAAACCTAAACACTGGAGTACTCCTAAAAATAAGACCTGATGGCTAGAGTGAGGCTGCAAGAGTTATTCAATTAGACCGCTCAAATGTTCATAACATTAAATGCCGGTTTACCGGATAGTTGGAACCGGAGAGGTTCAAAAGCATCCTTGCTATAATCTCCCACAAGGGAAACTCAGTATTCAGGTGTCGTCTGGCAAATAATGACCGCACCTTCTCCGATTGTCAGTGCTCCACTTACTTGTTCCTGCGGAGCAAAACTTCAGACCCGTTCCCTCAGCGTCCCACGTGTCCAGCTGGACAGTCAATCGCTGGTTTGTGACGTAGGCGCTTGGAGCAGTCGGGCTGACGGAAGCTGATGCAGCTGAGTTGGTAGTTGCCTGAACCTGTCGGACCAGCGGAAGTGGACACAGCAGAGTTTGCCTTGTATTTTTGGCAACGTTGAATGTATCAACACAGATTTGGTCCACCTTGTCAATGGTTGGTAAAATGGTTGGTAAATTCAATCTTTTAAAGCGGTATAAAACGTCTTCCAATGATTGAAGAAAATTAAAAAGTTGGATTAGCAAAAATCCTCTTCTTGCATATTTGTAAAAACAGCACCGATAGCCAGGTCTTTGTACAGTTCCTTCCTCAGTAGATAATTATAGAATGCTGGTTTCCTGCATTTGTTTCTTAGCAGTGGTGGTTGCGGATGGGGTAGGCTTCTGGCCACCCAGAGAACAAGTCTATCACTACTAGCACATATTGAAACCCTTGACACATTGGCATCTGGATGTGGTCAATTTGTATCCTCTAAAAAGGATATAAGGCCTTTGGGAGACATTTCCAGTGCGTGGGGTCGGTTCTGCCTGGGTTACATTTGGCACAGATGAGGCAAGACTGGGTATGTCTTACCAGGACCAGAGTGATTCCTGGGGCCACCCATATTTTGTCAATTAGTTCTTTCATGATGGTTTTGGATTGGTGGGTGGGCCCATGAGCTACTAAGGCTATTAGGGGATAGAGGGCTCTAGGTAGGCACACTCTATTTCCTTGTGTGCTACCATTATCTGGTTTGACTGGACTCTTTCCTCTTCCACTGCTGCTTTTCTGGCTGCTTGGTTAGCTAAGGCGTTTCCTCTGGCCTCAGAGGTGTCAGCTCGAGTATGGGCCTTTACCTTGATCACTGCCACTTGGGTGAGCAGGAGTACTGTTGCCATTAGAGCCGCTACTGCTAAAGCATTCTTGATTGGGGTTCCTGCAGCTGTGATGCAATCCCGGGCCTTTCATATTACTCCAAAGTCATGAACTACTCCAAAGGCATATCTAGAATCTGTGTATATATTAGCGGTAGAGTCTTTTGCCATGAGGCAGGCTTCAGTGAGGGCAATGAGTTCAGCCTCCTGTGCTGACTGGTCTGGGCGCAATTGTCTTGCACATAGCACCTCATGCTTACTAGTGACTGACATGCCTGTATGGAACTTCCCCTTGTCATCGGTGTACCTTGAGCCGTCCACAAAGAGAGTCCAATGTGGGTTTGTCAGAGGAGTGTCTTGGACTGATGGTGGGAGTCCCTACTTCAGCTTCCATCATTGTGATGCAATCATGTTCTTGTTCGTTGTAAAGAGAATCGGTTGTGCTCCATAATTCTTCTTCCTGAAGGTCCTCTTCAGCATGTAGATCAATAAAATCTTCAGAATCTCCAGTATACTCTCCCCTTGGAAGAGGAAGGAGTGCAGCAGGGTTGAGGATGTGGCATCTCTGAATGGTGACATTATCTGGCAGGAGCAGACTACACTGGTGGCGTTGTGCAGTGAGGTGTTTAGGTTGAGTCTGCTGAAGGATGGCAGAAATGTCTTGGGGAGCCAGAATAGTGAGTGGGTGACCAAGTACAACGTCAGATGTGACGTCCAGAAGAGAGCTGGCAGCATGGACGGCTCTGACACAGGAAGGGGCGGCTCTGGCTACGGGGTCAAGGCACTTAGAACAGGAACCCAGGGGTCTATCCCAGCACCATGGGTTTGAGTAAGGACTCCAGTGGCGTGGCCTTGGCGTTCCATGACATATAGTCGTAAGGGAAGGTTGTAGTTGGGGATGCCAAGAGCAGGGGCAGATGCAATGGCGGCCTTCAATGACTGAAAGGCTTCTCCAGCCTCCATTGTCATCTGGAAAGGTGTAGTAGCATTGCGGGGTATACAGTTATATAGGGGCTGCATGAGGACAGAAGCATCAGAGAAGAGCTGATGGCATGGGGCAGGCTGATGGTATAGGTGACTAATGGCATGGGGGGAGCTTATGGCACAGATGACTGATGGCACTGGGGGGAGCTGATGGCAGAGAGGAATGATGGCATTGGGTTAGCTAATGGCACTGGGGGAGCTGATGGCATGGATGGGGCTGATGGTGCTGAGGACTGATGACACGGGGGTCTGATGATGGCATGGGGGGTTGATGAGTTTTTATAAAGGAAAATGTTCTTTAATGGGGTTTTTTCTTATTACAGTACTTGATTAATCGTTGGATTAATCAATAGAATAGTTGATTACTAAAATAATCGATAGCTGCAGTCCTAATCAGAAAACACTGTGATGTCACATCATGGGAAAACTATAATGATGTCAGAGGGGAGTAAAGGCACACATGATGTCACAGTAAAAGGATAATGCAGTGATCTTGTACCACAAATATATGCCAAAAGTAATGATAACTGCAGCTTATGTATGAGGGGAAAGGGGCCCTGTGGGGCCCCATATCAGCTGCTTGCCCTGCTACCCTGGTTGTTCTGCCCACGCAAGTAATAAGAGTACTAGACAGACGGAGAAGTCAAAAACAAGCTGAAGTCATCAACAACTATGCGGTCCACACAGCCAACAAAGCAGAGCCAGGAAATGCTTCTACCTCAGTTACCAGGCAGTGAGGTTCAGATCTGACTGGGTCGGGCTGGGTTTCAACGTAGTTTTTTTCCACAGTTTTTGAAGCCAAAGCCAGGAGTGGATCATGAACTGAGTGCACATATAAAAGAAAGAGCAAGCCTTCTCTTTTTAGCTCAAATTCTGGCTTTGGCTTTAAAAACTGCATGAACGTGTTAATGTATTCACATAAAAAAATTAAACAGTATAGCAAAAATACATGGGGTTTTACCGCAGTTGCCGTGGTTATTGTCTATGTGGTTTTTACATGTGAAAACACGTAAGATAAATGTGTTACATCTGTACAAATCATATAGGCTGTTAGCATAATGCAAAACTGCAGTAAAAGCACATGCAGTATTTACAGTGCAGTTTTCAGTTGTTTTTTTTTTACTGTCTGAAATATGTATAAACCCAGGCTAAGGCTAGTTTTACACTAGCGGCAAGGAACTCCGACAGGCTGCTCCGGCGTGTGAGCAGCCTGTCGGATCCGTGCTGCTGCTAGTGTACACGTGCCCCTGGAGTTCAGGCGGCAGCACGGCAGACATGCCGAAAGGCGGCCGGAATAAAACAGATGGTGATACCTCATAAAATAGTTATTACTTAAAGGGGTATTCCGTTTGGGTAAGCTATTTTTTTAAACTGCACTGTTGCTCTGCAATGTCTTAACCCACACAGAAACAGTTTTCAGGGGTCCGGTGTTACTCCTCTAACCTACTACTGTTTTGATCTGTAATCCGCTCTTACCGTTATGACGCCTTACCTTACATCACATGAGCTGGAAACAAACATTCTGACTACATTGCCCATGATTCTCTCGCACTGTCCTGGGTCAAAATGGGTGGGGCTAATACAAACCCCACCCATAAGTGAGCGGAGCTTACATGTTCCCGATGTCTCTGTGCTTTACTTGAAGGCAAAGGCGCATCCTGCTTATGAGGAAGTAAGCTTGGCAGAGAATAACTGTGCATGCTCGACCACGCTACACAGAAAACTACAGGTCATATCCATGGAAAACTTTGAATAAACAAAAGGCTGGCTGCCCAAAAAAGCTACTTTTATTATAGTTAAAGACTGCAAAATTGGTAATAACATTATATTAGTGAGCCAATTGCATGGTAAAACTCTGTAACATAGATACTACTTTATGTCTACTTTATGTTGGCATCATTTTTAGGATGTTAGAAAGCTTAGAACTTTTGAAGCAATTTTTATAATTTTTAAGTAAATTTCCAAAGCCCACTTTTTGAAGGACATAACTTTATGAAATCACTTTGTGACGTTTACATAATAGAAACCACCCATAAATCACCCAATTTTAGAAGCTACATCCCGTAAATTATTCAAAACTGATTTTAAAAACTATGTTGCAGATTTTCCATTTTAATCCATTTTTTCCTGTGACACAGCAAGGGTTAATAGCAAAACAAACCTCTAAATTTATTACCGTGGTTCTGCAGTTTACAAACTCATCCCATATGTGGTAGTAAACAGCTGTATGGGCACATGTCAGTGGTCAGATTGGAAAGAGCACCATATAGTTTTTGGAGGGCAGATTTAGCTGGAATGGTTTTTAGGCGCCATGTAACATTTGAAAATGTTAACATAAATAAAATAAAAAGTATACATATTAGCTATCGCCACGTCCGTGACAACCTGCTCTATAAAAATACCACATGATCTAACCTGTCAGATGAATGTTGTAAATAACAAAAAAAACGGTGCCAAAAAAGCTATTTCTTGTTACCTTGCCTTACAAAAAGTGTAATATAGAGCAACCAAAAATCATATGTACCCTAAACTAGTACCAACAAAACTTCCACCCTATCCCGTAGTTTCTAAAATGGGGTCACTTTTTTGGAGTTTCTACTCTAGGGGTGCATCAGGGGGGCTTTAAATGGGACATGGTGTCAAAAAACCAGTCCAGCAAAATCTGCCTTCTAAAAATCGAATGGCATTCCTTTCCTTCTGCGCCCTGCCGTGTGCCCGTACAGCAGTTTATGACCACATATGGGGTGTTTCTGTAAACTACAGAATCAGGGCCATAAATATTGAGTTTTGTTTGGCTGTTAACCCTTGCTTTGTAACTGTAAAAAAATATTAAAATGGAAAATCTGCCAAAAAAGTGAAATTTTGAAATTGTATCTCTATTTTCCATTAATTCTTGTGGAACACCTAAAGGGTTAACAAAGTTTGTAAAATCTGTTTTGAATACCTTGAGGGGTGTAGTTTCTTAGATGGGGTCACTTTTATGGAGTTTCTACTCTAGGGGTGCATCAGGGAGGCTTCAAATGGGACTTGGTGTAAAAAAAACAGTCCAGCAAAATCTGCCGTCCAAAAACCGTATGGCATTCTTTTCCTTCTGCGCCCTGCCGTGTGCCTGTACAGCAGTTTACGACCACATATGGGGTGTTTCTGTAAACTACAGAATCAGGGCCATAAATATTGAGTTTTGTTTGGCTGTTAACCCTTGCTTTGTAACTAGAAAAAAAATATTAAAATGAAAAATCTGCCCAAAAAGTGACATTTTGAAACTTCATCTCAATTTTCCATTAATTCTTGTGGAACACCTAAAGGGTTAACAACGTTTTTAAAATCAGTTTTAAAAACCTTGAGGGGTGTAGTTTCTAGAATAGGGTCATTTTTGGGTGGTTTCTATTATGTAAGCCTCACAAAGTGACTTCAGACCTGAACTGGTCCTGAAAAAGTTGGTTTTTGAAAATTTCTGAGAAATTTCAAGATTTACCTCTAAATTTCTAAGCCTTGTAACGTCCCCCAAAAATAAAATGTCATTCCCAAAATGATCCTAAAATGAAGTAGACATATGGGGAATGTAAATAATAACTATTTTATAGGTATTACTATGTATTATAGAAGTAGAGAAATTGAAATTTGTAAATTTGCAAATTTTTCAAAATTTTTGGCAAATTTGGTATTTTTTCATAAATAAAAAAGATTTTTTTTAACTCCATTTTACCAGTGTCTTGAAGTACAATATATGACGAAAAAACTATCTCAGAATGGCTTAGATAAGTCAAAGCGTTTTAAAGTTATCACCACTTAAAGTGACACTGGTCAGATTTGCGAAAAATGGCCTGGTCCTTAAGGTGAAATAAGGCTGTGTCCTTAAGGAGTTAAAGGGCTTCTATCACCCCCAAAACTCTCGCAGGCGTGAGATTTAGAACGCAGACAGGGCCAGCCAGAGTAGGAGAGCGCTCGCTGGCCCTGTCAATCAACAGGAGGAGGGGGCGTTTTTTTAAAAGGAGGATGCGGCGGCTACCAGCAAGTAGACGCCCTACTTGCTGGTAGTGAAGTCATTTGCATATTTTAAAAGATCGATTTTTAATGAAACGAAGCCACAGAACAAGGTAAGAGCCCTATATAGGGAATAGTCGTCCAATAAGGATTTTAATATGCCCAAAAATGAAAAATGAGTTTTGGGGGTGACAGAAGCCCTGGACCAGGCCATTTTTTGCAAATCTGACATGTGTCACTTTATGTGGTGATAACTTTAAAACGCTTTTACTTATCCAGGCCATTCTGAGAATGTTTTCTCGTCACGTATTGTACTTCATGACAGTGGCAAAATTGAGTCGAATAGTTTTTTTTATTTATAAAAAAATTCCAAATTTACCCAAAATTTTGAGAAATTTGAAAATTTGAAAATTTCAATTTCTCTACTTTTATAATAGATAGTAATACCTCCAAAAATAGTTATTACTTTACATTCCCCATATGTCTACTTCATGTTTGGATCATTTTCTGAATGCAATTTTATTTTTTGGGGACGTAAGAAGGCTTAGAAGTTTAGAAGCAAATCTTGGAATTTTTCTGAAAATTTCTAAAACCCACTTTTTCAGGACCAGTTCAGGTCTGAGGTCACTTTGTGAGGCTTACATAATAGAAACCACCCAAAAATGACCCCATTTTACAAACTACACCCCTCACGTTATTCAAAACTGATTTTACAAACTTTGTTAACCCTTTAGGTGTTCCACAAGAATTATTGGAAAATAGAGATGAAGTTTTAGAATTTCACTTTTTTGGCAGATTTTCCATTATTTCCAGTTACAAGGCAAGGGTTAACAGCCAAACAAAACTTAATATTTATGGCCCTGATTCTGTAGTTTACAGAAACACCCCATATGTGGTCGTAAACTGCTATACGGGCACACAGCATTACGCAGAAAGAAAGGAACGCCATATGTTTTTTTGGAAAGCAGATTTCACTGGGATAATTTTAAGCTGCCATGTCACATTTAAAGACCCCCTGATGCACCCCTAGAGTAGAAACTTCAAACAATTGACCCCATTTTAGAAACTACACCCCTCAAGGTATACACCCCATATGTGGTCGTAAACTGCTGTACGGGCACACGGCATTGCGCAGAAGGAAAGGAACGCCATACAGTTTTTGGAACGGCAGATTTTGCTGGACTGGATTTTAGACACCATGTCCCATTTTGAAGCCCCCCTGATGCACCCCTAGAGTAGAAACTCCAAAAAAGTGACCCCATTTTGGAAACTACGGGATAAGGTGGCAGTTTTGTTGGTACTATTTTAGAGTACATAGGATATTTGGTTGCTCTATATTACACTTTTTGTGAGGCAAGGTAACAAGAAATAGCTGTTTTGGCACTGTTTTTATTTTTTGTTATTTACAACATTCATCTGACAGGTTAGATCATGTGGTATTTTTATAGAGCAGGTTGTCACGAACGCGACAATACCAAATATGTCTCCTTTTTTTGGTTGTTTGTTTCTTTTTTTCATAACAAAGCATTTTTGAAAAAAAAATGTTTTTTTTAGTGTCTCCACATTCTGAAAGCCGTAGTTTGATTTATTTTTTGGGTGACTGTCTTGTGTAGGGGCTCATTTTCTTCGGGATGAGATGATGGTTTGATTGGTACTATTATAGGGTGCATATGACTTTTTGATCGCTTGCTATTACACTTTTTGTGATGTAAGGTGACAAAAAATAGCTTTTTTTACACCGTTTTTATTTTTTTACGGTATTCACCTGAGGGGTTAGGTCATGTAAAATTTTTATAGGTTATTACAGACGCGGTAATACCTAATATGTTTTACACAATAATATAATTTTTGAAACAAAAAAAAAACATGTTTTAGTGTCTCCATAGTCTGAGAGCCATAGTTTTTTCAGTTTTTGGGCGATTATCTTAGGTAGGGTATGATTTTTTTCGGGATGAGATGAAAGTTTGATTGGCACAATTTTGGGGTGCTTATGACTTTTTAATCGCTTGCCATTACACTTTTTGTGATGTAAGGTGACAAAAAAATGCCTTTTTTTACAGTTTTTATTTTAAAAAAATTACGGTGTTCACCTGAGGGGTTAGGTCATGTGGTATTTTTATAGAGCCGGTCATTACGGACGCGGCAATACCTAATATGTATATTTTTTTTATTTACTTAAGTTTTACACAATTTTTTTAAATCAAAAAAAATATTATGTTTTAGTGTCTCCATATTCTGAGCCTAGTTTTTTTTATTTTTTGGGCTCATTTTTTGCGGGATGAGATGACTGTTCGATTGGTACTATTTTGGCGGGCTTACGCCTTTTTGATCACTTGGTGTTGTACTTTTAGTGATGTAAGGTTACAAAAAAATGGTTTATTTAGCACACTTTTTTTTTTTTTTTTTTACGGTGTTCATCTGAGGGGTTAGGTCATGTGATATGTTTATATAGCCGGTCGATATGGACGCGTCGATACCTAATATGTCTACTTTTCTTTTTTTCCCTATTTTTTACAAAAAAAATGTAACTTTATTTGGGGAAAATTACTTTTTTATTTTTTTACTTGCAACTTAATTTTTTTGGGGGGAAAACATTTTTTTCTTCACTTTATTTTTTGTCCCACTTTGGGACTTCAACTTTTGGGGGTCTGATCCCCTTTACAATGCATTTCAATACTTCTGTATTGGAATGCATTGGCTGTATGAGTAAGGCCTCTTTCACAAGAGCGAGTTTTCCGTGCGTGTGCAATGCGTGACGTGAACGCATTGCACCCGCACTAAATCTGGACCCATTCATTTCTATGGGGCTGTGCACATGAGCGGTGATTTTCACGCATCACTTTTGCGTTACGTGAAAATCTCAGCATGTTCTATATTGTGCGTTTTTCACGCAACGCAGACCCCATAGAAGTGAATGGGGCTGCGTGAAAATCGCAAGCATCCGCAAGCAAGTACGGATGTGGTGCAATTTTCACGCTAGGAGACGATTGGGATGGGGACCCGATCTTTATTATTTTCCCTTATAACATGGTTATAAGGGAAAATAATAGCATTCTGAATACAGAATGCATAGTACAATAGGGCTGGAGGGGTTAATGCCGGCATCTCTTCTGTCTTCTTCTTTGAGGAATAGGACCTTTGATGACGTCACTGCGCTCATCTCATGGTCCATCACATGATCTTTTACCATGGTGATGGATCATGTGACGGACCATGTGATGAGCGTAGTGACGTCATCAAAGGTCCTATTTCTCAAAGAAGATGTATGCATGTACTATGCATTCTGTATTCAGAATGCTATTATTTTCCCTTATAACCATGTTATAAGGGGAAATAATACAATCTACACAACCTTGAACCCAAACCTAAACTTCTGTGAAGACGTTCGGGTCTGGGTACCACATTCAGTTTTTTATCACGCGCGTGCAAAACACATTGCACCCGCGCGATAAAAACTGAACAACGGAACGCAATCAAAACTGACTGCAATTGGGTACCTACTCGGGTTTGCCGCAACGCATCCGGACACGCTCGTGTGAAAGAGGCCTAATACAGTGTGTATTACTCATACAGTTTCCTGCCTGTGAGATCCAGGGGGCTGGATCTCACAGGCTCTTCCCCGGAAAGCAGCCCCGATGCCTAAGGAAGGCATCGGGCTGCCTTCCATACCATCAAGTCCCCGTCACAGCAGCATGGGGACCCGATGGCAGTGCCGATCCCCGCCCGACATCGTACGTGCCGCGGTCAGCGCTGACCGCGGCACATAAAGGGTTAATTCGCCGTCATCGGTGATTTCACTGATGCTGGCAGCAGGGGTCCGGCTATCAGTGACTGCTGGACCCCTGCGGCGGGTGCAGCTCGATCCTCATGAAGTACATGTACGTCACGGGTCTTTAAGACCCGCAAAGAAATGACGTACATGATATGTAAAGTATTCTTTTTTTTTTCTTTTTTAGGGTACTTTCACACTTGCGTTGCTGGATTCCGGACAGCAGTTCCGTTGCCGGAACTGCCTGCCGGATCCGAAAATGTGTATGCAAACGAATAGCATTTGTAGACGGATCCGGATCTGTCTCACAAATGCATTGCAATACCGGATCCGTCTCTCTGGTGTCATCCGGAAAAACGGATCCGGTATTTCTTTTTTTCACATTTTTAAAGGTCTGCGCATGCGCAGACTGGGAAACCGGATCCGTTTTTCCAGAACACTGGATACGGCATTAATGAGTTTCAATGGGAGTGTTCCAGGATTTTGGACGGAGAAAATACCGTAAGAGTGACTGAACTGATGACATCCTGATGCATTCAGATTGCATTAGGATAAAACTGATCAGTTCTTTTCCTGGTATTGAGCCCCTGTGATGGAACTCGATACTGGAAAAGAATAACGCTAGGGTGAAAGTACCCTTAAAAGGTTGTTAATAAGGACTTGTCTCCTGAACTGTTTTAGTAAATACCCATATTCCCTATGAAATATCAATTCTGAGGCATCCTTTCTCCGGTAAATATATGAACATATTGACAACTGGGTGTTGTGTGTGTTTTCTTACACAGTCTGACATAGTCCAATCAGTGTTGACTGTGTCAGATTCTGACAAATGAGAAGATCCAACCGTCAATTTATTCATACATTTCTAGAAGGAATAACAGAGCCAAAACAAGGCACATTGCAGCAGATTTACTGTTAAAAATGCACCATTCTTTTGGGGCATTTTTCACCAAAAACTAGAGTGCATGTTTTGCGTCAGGTTTACCAACTGTTTTACACACTTTTCTAAGCTTTTGAGGCATAGCTTCACAGGAAAAGAGTGTGGCCCAAATGTATCCCGGTGCAGCAAAAAGGTGGATTTTTGGAGTCATAATATGCCAACTTATGAGTGGAGTAAACTGAGACACTCTGGCAGACTGACACATTTTTGGCACATGTACAGAATTCTGACGGAAATCTGGTGCAGGATTTATGATACTCCAAATTTTGGTTCATGTGCCAGGGTAAATTTGTCTAATATTAAAACTGTGATTCGTATTCTTGGACAGTACAAAGTGCAGCACTATTAGTAAATCTACGTAAAGATAATCCAGAATTGGTGTTTATTGGGGAATTAAACTACTCACTAAACAGACACCATATGAGCTGACAGACCTTCTTTAAATGTACTCATCTTATTCGTTGTGGTTTTAGAGATCCACAAATAGCCTTCTAGGGAAGCAAAAATGATGCACATTGGTGGTCAGTGGCAATTTATGACATTGCCCATGGTAGTGCCTACTATAGCATATAATAAAACATGAGACATCCACCCAACTGGCCCAGGTACAGGAGTACAGTCAGTATCACATCTATATTGAGTGTCCTGTGCATGTACCAGACAAGCTCGGGGCATATATAAAACATAGCTGCATCCACAAAATACCATTTTATCCGGCCTTCAGGAGACTTGAAAGCATATAGCAGTAACTATAGGGTAACATAGAAACATAGAATGTGTCGGCAGATAAGAACCATTTGGCCCATCTAGTCTGCCCAATATACTGAATACTATGGATAGCCCCTGGCCCTATCTGATATGAAGGATGGCCTTATGCCTATCCCATGCATGCTTAAACCCCTTCACTGTATTTGCAGCTACCACTTCTGCAGGAAGGCTATTCCATGCATCCACTACTCTCTCAGTAAAGTAATACTTCCTGATATTACTTTTAAACCTTTGCCCCTCTAATTTAAAACTATGTCCTCTTGTAGCAGTTTTTCTTCTTTTAAATATTCTCTCCTCTTTTACCTTGTTGATTCCCTTTATGTATTTAAAAGTTTCTATCATATCCCCTCTGTCTCGTCTTTCTTCCAAGCTATACATGTTAAGGTCCTTTAATCTTTCCTGGTAAGTTTTATCCTGCAATCCATGTACCAGTTTAGTAGCTCTTCTCTGAACTCTCTCCAAAGTATCAATATCCTTCTGGAGATATGGTCTCCAGTACTGTGCACAATACTCCAAATGAGGTCTCACTAGTGCTCTGTAGAGCGGCATGAGCACCTCCCTCTTTCTACTGGTAATGCCTCTCCCTATACACCCAAGCATTCTGCTAGCATTTCCTGCTGCTTTATGACATTGTCTGCCTACCTTTAAGTCTTCTGAAATGATGACCCCTAAATCCCTTTCCTCAGATACTGAGGTTAGGACTGTATCACTGATTTTATATTCTGCTCTTGGGTTTTTACACCCCAGGTGCATTATCTTGCATTTATCAACATTAAATTTTAGTCATCCATATGAGCATGTGCAGCCACCCAGAGGGAGTCGGAGCTGAAGATGGGAGTGGTAGTCCCTAAGGCATTGCAGTGAAAGGAGGATGCATCCTTTCTTCCCTCAGGGCACACCCTGGTTCTAGGGCTCCTGCCTAATGGTAGTTAGGGTGCCCGCGATGTTAAGTGTTTGTATGGGTGCAAGGCAGGGCGTTTGGAGTGCAATGGCCAGCATATGGTGCAGGAGTCAGAAAAACATGCCAAAGGTAGAAGAATAAATGTCTCTCAGTGTAAAATTGGAGTTGTAGTACATCCAACTATAGCAGACACAGTTCTAACTGTACACAATGCAATTCTCTTCCAGACAGCCTTATATGGATTTAGAAAAGGAAGGGAGTTATGGCAATCTCCCCTCTCTATCTTGCTAAAGTCTCTCTCAGTAGTCTCTATGGCTGGCAACAATACTCCTGCAATGGTGGTTGTAGTGCCCACAGTTTTTAAGGCACATCTGACAAGGACATGCAGGTGTGAAGGGTGTCTTAACAGTGTCCCTCACAGTAGCAAAGTCAGAATGGCTGTAGTAGCAGGTTACCTTGATGATTCCTATATTTAGCCATGCAAATTCCAAGTTCTCCTTTAGCTTCCCCTCTTTCTTCTCTTTGAGGCAACAACTTCCTCTATCTGTCACATCCAGTCTAGACTAACTCAAGCTAGGGGTTGAGCCAGCGACCACAAGGACTAAGCCAGGATTATTTACCCCGGCTGTGCCATCCATACATAGCTATACTGGTGGCAATAAATAATATAACATTACAATACATGACATAACAGTATGTAACAAACCATTGCTCTGGGGTACTGCACATGCCATAAAGCTGATCTAAATGGAGACATGCTGATGCAATAAAGATATTTGTCAGAAAACATATATTATTATACATATTTTTTATTTAAAAACTAACAAAAATGTAGGATTTGACTATGTTTTACTTGTTAGATTGCCCAACGTTGTTTTATTATTTTGGCTATATGATAATGATCACCATTCCTTAGTATAACTATACATGACCACAATTTGTCCTTGATCAGTATAACAAATGTTCTTCACCTCTGACATTTGCTTTCCACTCATTGAAGCAATGATGAAATATCAGCTGGTTTCAGGTAACATCTGAACTTCCTGGTGACATTTTCAACTGATTTCTGTCACTTGATGTTGGATCCATCACATTCAGATTATATATCACTCTTGCAGGAGAACACAGGCCCTCAGTGTGCTTCTAAATTTATAGCCCATTTCATCAACATCTGCTTGGGCAACTTCTATTTTTAGTTGAACTGAATGCTCCTGTTGAGGCTCAGTCCTAGGGATCATCTAAATACCAGAAATGCAGGTCCCTTTACACTGGATGACTCTACAAACAGTTGCACAAAATGCTAATAGTGAGAGCTCTCTAAAAAAGACCTTTGATTTCTGATCCAAATACAGGAAGCAGAGAGTTGTCAGTATGACCTCTATTATATGCAGAGTACAGGCAGGTGGCAAGAAGTCTGTGAGGGGCTGCTTCAGCCAATCGCTGCAGGGCAGGAAGTGATGTCAGAAGGGGCGTTCTTCTGACTTCTCCTGTACAGCCCAGTAACATGCAGCCATTTTGTTTTTGCCTGCAGTTTTCAGAACCTGTAGAGCACAGAGCACCCTGAGAACTTGCTTCTGAGTACTTTTAACACAGCAAACACTCTCTTGAATTTGTTTGTCAGACTAGGTCACTTTTTTGGACTTTCACTTTTTTGCCACCTCAAAAATAAAGTCTCCAATACATACATAAAAGTTATAGTGATACCGACCAAAGGAGGGGAGTCCTACCCCAACTCACGTTGTGCCTTAGCTTCTGGGAGTATCATTATGATGTTTGTTGTATAGGCTTTTTTTTCAGCCTAGGATTACTATATAGAATAGAGGGTATTTTCCTCCTTTTTGCTCCCTTACCATTATCCCATGTGGAATGATATACCTTTGACTGTGTATGTTGGGAGAAGGGCAGTCTGCATTTGTTTCTGTGTATAGATTAGTCCATGTTTTAATAAAACTATATATATATATATATATATATATATATATATATTATAGTGTCTAACAATAGAGATTACTTTTATTTGATTTATGGTGTACTGTTTAGTCATTTTTGTAGGAGCTGCAGTGTGAACATATCTTAATACTACCTTTCCCCTGCAGTGACCTTTTTTCAATTTATTAATTGATTTCCAAGTTAAAAAAAATTCAGTAAATTTGAATCCTATTCATCACCGAACCCACAAGGAAAATCCTGTATGTTTTACTGTCGGCTGCAGATGCTAATCCAACACTTCCAGGGGCACGGAGGGGAATTTATCATCTCCCTGTGCCAGTTTTCTGGGCTCAAATAGTCACAAACCTCATGTTTGCAACTTTTCTAAATCTAGCTGCAATTAGTGTTTCTACACCGACCTCATTACTTTCTGATAAGGTGGCAGTTCTCTAGTGTAAAAGAAGACTGGCATCTACAGCAGCTCCAACCTGCTGTAGATTTCAGTGTAGGGACACGGACTGCCGGAGGATGCTCCTAATTTATGACGAGGCCTGCATCTAGCCATAAATTAGGCGCATCCGCAGGGGAGGTCATAGATCGGCGTAAGGCACTCATCTATGATAAATTCCACTCACAGTTTTCCAGCGTGGACCAAAATTTTACTGCTTACATAAGCATTTTATGGGATTATCTGAGTTATTTTAAAATGTTTCCATGAAATTAATTGTGATAAAATAACAAATGAAGTTGTACTCTCTGGTCCCATGGTGAATATTTTTGCCCTATATGCCTTTTTTTCATGTCTGAACTTTCCTTCCTGAGCAGGATGTTTAGAAGCAGAACTTCCTATTTCCATCAGCTTCCTGCTGACTTTGCTAACCAAACCCAGCATGCTTTGCTCTGTAATGTTTCGCAGGGCGTGCTCCGCCTGCTGCAGTCATTCCCTGTACACCACCCCCTCTCTCCATGTCAGCCTGTATTACACTGCACGATTTTTCGACAGATAGTCACTAACCAGCATTTGCATGAATGCTTGTTAGCAATCGTCTGCCAGTGTAAGGCCTCATGCACACGACAGTGTTTTTTTACTGTCAGTGATCTGGCTTCAGTGGTCCGTGTCCGATTTTTCTTCAGTTGTGTTTCCTTGTGTCTTCCTTTTTTTTTGTCTGACAGGGATAAAAAAAGGAAGGTTAATGAAAAGTGTAATTTTATTGCACCAAGGTCTTGTAGAAAAAAAAAAACGGACACGGATGACATACCAGTTGTGCATCCGTTTTTTTTGACGGACCCATTGACTTGAATGGTTCCGTCCTCCGTTTTCCACTGACAAGAATAGGACAGGTTATATTTTTTTGACGGACTGGAATCACGGATCACGGACGCGGAGAAAAAACGGAGGACTATCAGTTTTTTTTCACAGCTCCATAGAAATGAATGGGACCTCCGCTAAACTGTGAAAAATGACGGAACGGACGCGGATACACACAACGGTCATGTGCATGAGGCCTAATACTGCTGCCGATTGCCTGATGAACGAGCATTAGGCAATCCAAATCTTTTGACATGTTAAAAAATTATCGTTTTCAGGTGGCAGATTGTGGTGTCTAAGGTCTCTTGCAGACGAACGTTTTTTTTTTTCCTGTTTCCGTTCCTTGCGGGTTCCATTTGCGGTCAGTATGTGGAACCATTCATTTTAATGGTTGCGCCAAAAAAACGAAATGTACTCCGTGTGCATTCCATTTCCGTTCCGCTAAAAGATAGAACACGTCCTATTATTGTCCGCAATATGGACAAGGATAGGACTGTTCTATTAGGGGCCAGCTGTTCCGTTCCGCAAAATACAAAATGCACACAGACGTCATCCGTATTTTTTGTGGATCAGTTTTTTTGTGGACCGCAAAATACATACAGTCGTGTGCAAGAAGCCTAATAGCAATCTGCTGCCAGTAAATCACTAGACAGTATAGGGACGAGCGATGGCATAGTGATCGCTCCTCCCCATTCGGCAGAAGAGACTGCTGCATGTAACAGCAGCGGTCTCCTCCGCGAGCAACGCTTCCCTCCCGACAGTCGTCTGCCACATCGGGCTTACTGTCACGACCGCTACCCCAGCAGCAGTCGTGTCGCACCAGACGGAGGGGAAGGGGGACCCTAATCTACGGATGGGAATAGTATGGCCACCCCTGACTAACCCTAAGCTGGCACCTGTCTGCCCTGATACCCTAGACGGGGTGTGAACCCGTGCGGCGAGCAGTATGCCTAAACCCTCAGTCACCCTAAAAAGCCTAGAGTGGGGAAAGGCCGATGGGAGCACTAGTCACCATCACTCCTGTCTAGGAGAACAGCAGGGGAAGACAGCAAAAAACAAACTATATCAGAGATAGACTTATCCAGTCACGAGCAGAGAAGGCGATCCCAATCATGACAGTCCACGCCGGACAAGAGCTCCACAGCAACACCATCAAACGATCTCCTTCAAAGGTCAGAATAGAACTGGAAGTAAGGACTATATCTGGCAATGACTGCAAGTGAAAGTGAAACTAATATAGTAGCTGGGAGTGGCAGACAGGAGTCACCTGAAAAGGATGCCTACAAACTCCCAGTCAGGACAAAAAGGTTCACAAGGCAAAACCCAGATGACATACCCTGAACCACGGAGCAAACTCACAAGCTATCGCGAGTAGCAAGTCGCTGCGACCTTCTCCTCCCAGACCTGTCTGGATCAGTCACAGTCGTGACAGTACCCCACTTTCTACGAGGGGCCCCTGGACCCTCAAGACCAGGCCTCTCCGGATGGGAGCTATGAAAAGCCCGAATGAGTCTGTCCGCTTTTATCTCTGATGCTGGAACCCACATTCTCTCTTCAGAACCATAACCTTTCCAGTGCACCAGGTACTGAAGAGAGCGGCGAACATATCGTGAATCAACAATCTTTTCTACCTGAAACTCAAGACTGCCATCAACAACCACCGGTGGAGGCGGTAGTGGCAATGGTTAAGGAGGTTCTACATATCTCTTAAGCAGAGATCTGTGGAAGACATTATGGATCCTTAGAGTCTGAGGTAGCTCCAGACGAAAAGCCACCGGGTTAATGATCTTAATTACCCTATAAGGACCAATAAATCTCGGACCTAATTTCCACGAGGGAACCTTCAACTTGATATTTCTGGTAGACAACCACACCAAGTCATTCACCTCAAGGTCCGGACCTTCAGAGCGCTTCCTATCAGCCGCACGTTTGTATCTACCACCAATTCTCTTCAAACTTTCTTGCACATTCTGCCACACTGAAGAAAGTGAAGACGCAAATCGTTCCTCCTCGGGAATCCCAGACGCCCCCCCCTCACTAAACTTACAAAACTGAGGATGGAAACCATACGCACCAAAAAATGGTGACTTATCGCTGGATTCTTGACGACGATTATTAATGGCAAACTCGGCTAACGGTAAATAAGATGACCATTCCTCCTGATTTTCGGAAACAAAGCATCTCAAATATGTCTCTAGGTTTTGATTGGTACGTTCAATCTGACCGTTGGACTGTGGATGGAAAGATGAAGAAAACGACAGATAAACCCCTAAACGAGAACAAAAAGCTTTCCAAAATTTAGAAACGAATTGGGTACCACGATCCGAAACAATATCGGAAGGGACCCCGTGAAGCTTCACGATGTGGTCAATAAAAACCTGAGCCAGTGTGTTAGCATTAGGCAATGCGGCAAGAGCAATAAAGTGCACCATTTTACTGAATCTGTCAACAACTACAAGAATAACAGTCTTCCCCGCTGATACTGGTAGATCCGTAATGAAATCCATTGACAGGTGCGTCCAAGGCCTGTTGGGGATGGCCAGAGGTAAAAGACGCCCTGCCGGACGAGTATGATCTACCTTAGAACGAGCACAGGTAGCACATGCAGACACAAAATTCAACACCTCCTGGCGCCATTTAGGCCACCAGAACCGACGAGACACTAACTCAGAGGTTGCCCTACTACCTGGGTGTCCTGCCAGTGTGGAGTTATGGTGTTCTTTTAGTATCTCCAGTCGTAAATTTTCTGGCACAAACAGTTTACCCGAGGGGCAGGAGGCCGGGGCGTCCCCCTGAGCTTCCAACACCCTCCCCTCTAAACCTGAGTGTAATGCAGAGACCACCACCCCCTTTTGCAAAATGGGCTCTGGTACCTCAACATCACCCCCTCCAGGAAAACTTCGAGACAATGCATCCGCCTTAGTATTTTTTGCCCCCGGTCGATAGGTTATTACAAAATTAAACCTAGTAAAAAATAACGACCACCGAGCCTGTCTAGGGGTGAGACGTTTAGCAGACTCCAGATATAATAAGTTTTTGTGATCAGTAATCACCGTGACAGGATGAACCGCCCCCTCCAAAAAATGATGCCACTCCTCAAAAGCCAACTTAATAGCCAAAAGTTCCCTGTTGCCAATATCATAGTTCCTTTCTGCAGTAGACAATTTCTTCGAAAAGAAAGCACACGGACGCCATTCACCAGGACACGGGCCCTGAGATAGTACCGCTCCCACCCCCACCTCTGATGCGTCAACCTCTACAATAAAAGGAAGCGAGACATCTGGCTGTACGAGACATAGGGGCCGAGGTGAATCTCTCCTTCAGAGATGCAAAGGCAGTTTTGGCTGCATGTGACCATTTGGAAAAATCGGATCCCTTTCGGGTCATGTCCGTCAGTGGTTTGACCACCAAGGAATAGTTTTTTATAAACTTTCTATAAAAATTGGCAAACCCCAGGAAGCGTTGCAATGCCTTCAGGTTCTCAGGTAGATCCCAGTCTATAATCGCCCGGACTTTCTCTGGATCCATGCGGAAACCTGAATCTGACAACACATACCCCAGAAATGGCAGTTCTTTTACGGCGAACACACATTTTTCTAACTTAGCAAACAATTTGTTGGCCCTTAATATCTGCAGCACTTGTCTCACATGGATCTTATGTGTATCCAGATCCGGGGAATAGACCAGGATGTCATCAAGATATATCACAACAAATCTCCCGATAAGGTGACTAAAGATATCGTTGACAAAATGTTGGAATACCGCAGGCGCATTAGTAAGACCAAATGGCATTCATAATGCCCTTCCGGAGTATTAAAAGCCGTCTTCCACTCATCCCCCTCTTTGATGCGAACCAGGTTATAGGCTCCTCTGAGATCCATTTTGGAGAACCATTTAGCACCAGCAACCTGATTAAAGAGGTCTGGAATGAGAGGAAGAGGATAGGGATCTCGGATAGTTATCCGGTTTAATTCCCGGAAATCCAGGCAAGGACGTAGGCCCCCATCTTTCTTTTTAACGAAAAAGAACCCTGCAGCCACAGGTGAAGAAGAGGGTCTGATGTGTCCCTTAGCCAAACTCTCCGAAATATAATCTTTCATAGCCTTCCTCTCCGGGCCGGAAAGATTGTATAACCGGGTTTTAGGTAGTTTGGCCCCAGGTAGTAGATTAATCGGGCAATCATATGGACGATGAGGTGGTAACCCCTGACAACCCTTCTCAGAGAACACATCCATAAAATCTGACAGAAAGGCAGGTAAAGATGTTACAGAGAGTGTAGAGCACCTACTACTCAAGCAGTTGTCCTTACAATGTTCACTCCACTCCACAATCTCCCCGGCCTGCCAATCCACCACTGGATTGTGAGTCACCAGCCAGGGAAGCCCCAATACCATAGGAGCTGGAAGACCGTCCAGGACATAACACGAGATATGCTCTTTATGGAGGTCCCCTACCTGCAGATGGATATTATGAATGATCTGAGTTAACTCTTTCTGAGTAAGAGGGGAGGAGTCGATGGCAAAAACAGGAATAGTTCTGCGTATCGGTTCTGGAGTAAAACCCAGAGCCTGAGCAAACCGTGAATCCACCAAGTTGACCCCCGCCCGACTGTCCAAAAAGACGGAACAGATCTCAGTCTTATTGCCCGCCTCAACGGTAGCGGACAACAAAAACTGAGACATGCGTATGGAGGAAACGAATACGCCCAGACTGTTATCCTCCGCACAATCTGGGGACTCTAGTTTTCCGGCGGCTCCTTTGTTTGTGGTCTCTTGGGTTCTGAGGGACAAACCTTTACAAAATGACCCCTCCCCCCACAACGAAAACAAACCTCTGACCTACAGCAGAACTTAGGAGGATTCACCCGTCTAGTGGCGCCCCCTATTTGCATTGGTTCGACTGGATCATAACAAACCGATCCCTGCCCTATAGAGGCCTCCGTAAAATTTAATAGTCTCTCCCTGAGTCGTCTGTCGATTCTTATGGACAGAGACATAGCAGCCTCCAGAGAGCCAGGGACCTCGTATACCGCCAGCGCGTCTTTTAATTTATCAGACAACCCCTGGCAGAACTGACTCCTAAGGGCCGAGTCGTTCCATAACGTATCAGTAGCCCACCTACGGAATTCGGAACAATATAGTTCAGCAGACCGGTTCTCTTGCCGAAGTCTACGTAGCTTAGACTCAGCCAGTGAGACCCTGTCCGGGTCATCATATACGAGACCCAGGGCTTCAAAAAACTCCTCCACTGATCGTAAGGCCAGAGAGTCTGATGGTAGGGAGAAAGCCCAAGCCTGCGGATCTCCTTGCAGGAGAGAAATTACAATACCCACCCGTTGTTCCTCACCGCCGGAGGATCTAGGGCGTAACCTGAAGAACAATTTGCAAGCTTCTCTGAAGGTTACAAATTGGTCTCTCCCTCCTGAGAACCTATCAGGTAAAGCCACTTTTGGCTCAGGAGTACCTTGGTTTCCCATAGCAACGGTGGAACCCAAGGGTGGCTGCTGCAGCACTGTTGCTTTTAATCCTGCCACTTCAAGGGATAATCACTGTAATTGTTTCGCCAAAACCGCAACCGGATCCATAGTGGAACAGAAAAATACAAAGCAAAACAGCAAGCAAAAAAAAAAAGGAAATGTCACTTTTTTTTTTTTTTTTTAAAAGGCCAGATATACTGTCACGACCGCTACCCCAGCAGCAGTCGTGTCGCACCAGACGGAGGGGAAGCGGGACCCTAATCTACGGATGGGAATAGTATGGCCACCCCTGAATAACTCTAAGCTGGCACCTGTCTGCCCTGATACCCTAGACGGGGTGTGAACCCGTGCGGCGAGCAGGATGCCTAAACCCTCAGTCACCCTAAAAAGCCTAGAGTGGGGAAAGGCCGATGGGAGCACTAGTCACCATCACTCCTGTCTAGGAGAACAGCAGGGGAAGACAGCAAAAAACAAACTATATCAGAGATAGACTTATCCAGTCACGAGCAGAGAAGGCGATCCCAATCACGACAGTCCACGCCGGACAAGAGCTCCACAGCAACACCATCAAACGATCTCCTTCAAAGGTCAGAATAGAACTGGAAGTAAGGACTATATCTGGCAATGACTGCAAGTGAAAGTGAAACTAATATAGTAGCTGGGAGTGGCAGACAGGACTCACCTGAGAAGGATGCCTACAAACTCCCAGTCAGGACAAAAAGGTTCACAAGGCAAAACCCAGATGACATACCCTGAACCACAGAGCAAACTCACAAGCTATCGCGAGTAGCAAGTCGCTGCGACCTTCTCCTCCCAGACCTGTCTGGATCAGTCACAGTCGTGACACTTGCAGAGCAAAGCATGCTGGGTTTGGTTAGCAAAGCCAGCAGGAAGCTAATAAAAACAGGAAGTTCTGCATGTAAACATTCTGCCAGAAAGAAGTGAAATAAATGTGCTAACATGAAAGTCAAGTATATGGGTCAAAATGAAGCAACATGGTACTAAAAAATAGTCAATATGGGAGCAGAGAATCTCTTTAATTCCCGTCCTTTTCTAGTGCTGCGGTTCTGTCCTCCCTGAGTGGTTGCAGCAGTCATGTGAGGTATACGAGCATGCCACTGCAGCCATGTAACCACAAACCAGCAGGCAGGATCGGGCATGGCGCTGGGACCACAGCCTATGTGTTTTTGTACATGTGAAAAAATGTGGGGGATTGAGTCAGCACAACCTGTATGTAGGTGCACATCACTATGGCGAAATACATATACAAACGGAAAAAAAATTTAAACGCCCCCCCCCTCCTATGCCGAATTCTTGACCAAACCCCTTCCCTCCAGCCAGAGGTGTAACTTGAAGATTCTGGGCCCCAGTGCAAAATCTATAACAAAGCCCTCCCACCTTCTATTATACCAGAGTCTTCTTATACAGCACAAGGATCTTTGGGCCCCCTCAGGCCCCTGGGACCGGTAGTGACTGCTACCTTTGCACCCCCTATAGCTACGCCCCTGGCTGTGCTGTATTCCAGTAAGGGCCGCAGCAGGCTATAATTAACAAAGACTGCACAGTGGATGTCAGGATAACGACAAACAGGGATAGTGCAGCCCTAAACTGCCCGGACCCACTATCCCTACCTACTTGCACGATCACCCACAAGTGGATGACAGTCCCTATACTGCAATATGTGAAGGGCGACACATGGTCAATACAAGCAAGCGAGAAAACCAAAACGGACCAAAGAGTCAGAACCAGATGAAATACAATACCAAAACGCCAGAAGCCAAAACCAGAAATGCAAAGGCGGGGAGTCTGCAATTCAAGCAAGGAACAGTAGGGGGAGCCGAAAATTCACCTGCACCTGCACACTGCTGGCCTTTATAATGATAGAAAGGCAGCTCACGCCGGCCTGCCTGCACCCCAGATGGAGCTGCCACCTTTGAACCCTGACGTTCAGGAGCCCCGGCACACCGATGTCAGCGAGGGCCTCCGTGCGATCCTGCTTCTGCTCGGAGGCAGCAGCGGCCAGGAGAACCATAACAGTGGATCTGTATTGTTAATGGCCATGCGGCACCATCAATACTGCGTGCCCATTAACCAACTGAACAGTATGGTCTTCAGAAGTTTAATTAGAGCCGACTGTGACCCTTTCAGCCACTCGGTACTCGAACGCAGACCCATGACATATACGAGCTGTGTGGTCGTACCATTATAATGATTTATTTAGCATAGAAACCGGCATAATTCCACTCGCTGCAGTGTACCAGCGCCATCCACGTTCTGCACATTCATGTGAATGGCGTGTAGTACTACACTATCTATGTGGCAGCCATGATCTGAACTTTCTCTTATGTCAGCAAAGCATTATTTTATTTAGGGCGCTGGGCAGTGTTAAATACCATAACTGCAAGTATTCTCTCCCCAGGGAACAAACGAAACTTTGTCTAGCCCTAATTAAATGTCCACAAAGCAATGAGAGCAGATCAGAAGTGTCTGCTCCTCCGCTTCACCTCTGTGCAGCTGAAGCATCTGGTTTCTTGTGATGACCCCTGGTGGTTAGCGCAATGTACTGCAGTCCCGAAGCTTTCTAGAAGCAGAAGGCTATGAAATAATGATTAGTGAAATCTCAGCAAACGACTGCATACATTATGAGAACTCTTCTGCATGAAGTGTGTGGTCACTTTCTGTTCAGGGCAGCTCAGTAGAAGTGAATGGAGTGGTGGACGGACTTGTGCACTAGCGCTCCATCCAGAGAGGGGACTTTGTTTTTTGGATCGCTAGAGGATTTTCCACATCAAATTTTTATCTATGATGTTATTTTTTGAGGCCGATTGTTCTTTAGTACACAACCAGTTAGTTTTTATTTTCAAACCCTAGAATACACGTACAGACATTTCTCTGTAATGCTGGTGATGACTTGTGACCACTACTGTCCCATGACAACGTACAGTACAGACCAAAAGTTTGGACACACCTTCTCATTCAAAGAGTTTTCTTTATTCTCATGACTATGAAAATTGTAGATTCACACTGAAGGCATCAAAACTATGAATTAACACATGTGGAATTATATACATAACAAACAAGTGTGAAACAACTGAAAATATGTCATATTCTAGGTTCTTCAAAGTAGCCACCTTTTGCTTTGATTACTGCTTTGCACACTCTTGGCATTCTCTTGATGAGCTTCAAGAGGTAGTCCCCTGAAATCGTTTTCACTTCACAGGTGTGCCCTGTCAGGTTTAATAAGTGGGATTTCTTGCCTTATAAATGGGGTTGGGACCATCAGTTGCGTTGAGGAGAAGTCAGGTGGATACACAGCTGATAGTCCTACTGAATAGACTGTTAGAATTTGTATTATGGCAAGAAAAAAGCAGCTAAGTAAAGAAAAACGAGTGGCCATCATTACTTTAAGAAATGAAGGTCAGTCAGTCAGTCAGCCGAAAAATTGGGAAAACTTTGAAAGTAAGGGCATTTTGACCATGAAGGAGAGTGATGGGGTGCTGCGCCAGATGACCTGGCCTCCACAGTCACCGGACCTGAACCCAATCGAGATGGTTTGGGGTGAGCTGGACCGCAGAGTGAAGGCAAAAGGGCCAACAAGTGCTAAGCATCTCTGGGAACTCCTTCAAGACTGTTGGAAGACCATTTCAGGGGACTACCTCTTGAAGCTCATCAAGAGAATGCCAAGAGTGTGCAAAGCAGTAATCAAAGCCAAAGGGGCTACTTTGAAGAACCTAGAATATTACATATTTTCAGTTGTTTCACACTTGTTTGTTATGTATATAATGCCAAATGTGTTAATTCATAGTTTTGATGCCTTCATAGTCATGAAAATAAAGAAAACTCTTTCAATGAGAAGGTGTGTCTAAACTTTTGGTCTGTACTGTATGTCTTATGCACAGAAGGGGGTCCAGGTTCCCCTGTTTGGATGGAGTCAGGCAGGCATGCGAGCCCACCACTCCAATCCACTCTATGGGGCTGAGAAGGAGCGTTCTAGTGATCAGCGGGGGCCCCAGACACTTAGCTCCCATCCTATGGATAAGTTGTCGTGGGACAAAGCCAAGCAAGGGGGAGCCAAAGACCCAATGCTTAACCACCTCAGCCCCCCTAGCTTAAAGAGGACCTTTCACTTGTAATACTATGTGAACTAAGTATGCTGCCATGTAGAGCGGCGCCCGGGGATCTCACTGCACTTACTATTATCCCCGGGCGCCGCTCCGTTCTCCTGTTATGCCCTCCGGTACCTTTGCTCCTTAAGTTATAGTAGGCGGGTCTTCCCTTGTCCTGTGGGCGTCTCCTTCTCCTAGGCTGCAGTGCTGGCCAATCGCAGCGCACAGCTCACAGCCTGGGAGGTTTTTTTCTCCCAGGCTGTGAGCTGTGCGCTGTGATTGGCCAGCGCTACAGCCTAGGAGAAGGAGACGCCCACAGGACAAGGGAAGCCCTTTAATGCGTGAGAAGAAGTCTGGAATCCAAATGTGTAAAAAATGCCCTGTAAAATCCTAAAAGTACTCATTGGAATTTGGGCCCCTTTGCCCACCTAGGCTGCAAAAAAGTGTCACACATGTGGTATCGCCATACTCAGGAGAAGTAGGGCAATGTGTTTTGGGGTGTATTTTTACATATACCCATGCTGGGTGAGAGAAATATCTCTCTAAAAGTTAACTTTTCCCATTTTTTTATACAAAGTTGTCATTATAGAGATATTTCTCTCACCCAGCATGGGTATATGTAAAAAGACACCCCAAAACACATTGCCCAACTTCTCCTGAGTACAGTGATACCACATGTGTGACACTTTTTTGCAGCCTAGGTGGGTAAAGGGGCCCAAATTCCAATGAGTATCTTTTAGGAGGGCATTTGGATTCCAGACTTCTTCTCACGCTTTAGGGCCCCTAAAATGCCAGGGCAGTATAAATACCCCACATGTAACCCCATTTTGGAAAGAAGACACCCCAAGGTATTCAGTGAGGGGCATGGCGAGTTCATAGAAGTTGTTTTTTTTTTTGGCACAAATTAGCGGAAATAATTTATTTTTTTTTCTCACAAAGTCTCCCTTTCCGCTAACTTTTGACAAAAAATAAAATTTTACATGAACTCGCCATGCCCCTCACAAAACACCTTGAGGTGTCTTCTTTCCAAAATGGGGTCACATGTGGGGTATTTATACTGCCCTGGCATTTTAGGGGCCCTGAAGCGTGAGAAGAAGTCTGGAATATAAATGTCTAAAAAATTGTACTCATTTGGATTCCGTGAGGGGTTTGGTGAGTTCATGTGAGATTTTATTTTTTGTCACAAGTTAGTGGAATATGAGACTTTGTAAGAAAAAACAAAACAAAAAAATAAATATCAATTTCCGCTAACTTGTGCCAAAAAAAATTCTGAATGGAGCCTTACAGGTGGGTGATCAATGACAGGGGGGTGATCAGGGAGTCTATATGGGGTGATCACCACCCTGTCATTGATCACCCCCCTGTAAGGCTCCATTCAGAGGTCCGTATGTGTTTTGCGGATCCGCAAAACACATACGGACGTCTGAATGGAGCCTTACAGGGGGGTGATCAATGACAGGGGGGTGATCAATGACAGGGGGGTGATCAGGGAGTCTATATGGGGTGATCACCCCCCTGTCATTGATCACCCCCCTGTAAGGCTCCATTCAGACGTCCGTATGTGTTTTGCGGATCCGATCCATGGATCCGCAAAACACATACGGACCTCTGAATGGAGCCTTACAGGGGGGGTAATCAATGACAGGGGGGTGATCAGGGAGTCTATATGGGGTGATCACCACCCTGTCATTGATCACCCCCCTGTAGGGCTCCATTCAGACGTCCGTATGTGTTTTGCGGATCCGATCCATGGATCCGCAAAACACATACGGACCTCTGAATGGAGCTTTACAGGGGGGTGATCAATGACAGGGGGGTGATCAGGGAGTCTATATGGGGTGATCACCACCCTGTCATTGATCACCCCCCTGTAAGGCTCCATTCAGACGTCCGTATGTGTTTTGCGGATCCGATCCATGGATCCGCAAAACACATACGGACCTCTGAATGGAGCTTTACAGGGGGGTGATCAATGACAGGGGGGTGATCAGGGAGTCTATATGGGGTGATCACCACCCTGTCATTGATCACCCCCCTGTAAGGCTCCATTCAGACGTCCGTATGTGTTTTGCGGATCCGATCCATGGATCCGCAAAACACATACGGACCTCTGAATGGAGCCAGCCTTACAGGGGGGTGATCAGGGAGTCTTTATGTCATTGATCACCCCCCTGTAAGGCTCCATTCAGACGTCCGTATGTGTTTTGCGGATCCGCAAAACACATAGGGACGTCTGAATGGAGCCTTACAGGGGGGTGATCAGGGAGTCTAATATGGGGTGATCAGGGGTTAATAAGTGACAGGGGGGGGTGTAGTGGTGTTTGGTGCTACTTATTACTGAGCTGCCTGTGTCCTCTGGTGGTCGATCCAAGCAAAAGGGACCACCAGAGGACCAGGTAGCAGGTATATTAGACGCTGTTATCAAAACAGCATCTAATATACCCTTTAGGGGTTAAAAAAAAATCGCATCTACAGCCTGCCAGCGAACGATCGCCGATGGCAGGCTGTAAATCAGCTAGTTTACCTCCGGTGTCTGTGAACTCGCGCGTTCACAGAAAATCTCGCGTCTCGCAAGAGGACGCGCCGGCACGTCCACCCAGAATAACAGGGCCGCCACAAAGATGCAATCCTACGTACGGCGGTCCTGTAGTTAAAGAGGTTATCCAGGAATTAATATTAATGACCTATCTTCAGGACAGTGGTAGATAGCAAAAAGGTTCACAGCAGCATGTCCGGTGTGACTATTTATTAGGAACCAAGAGTGCACACGCAAAGAGATACGACGTTTCGTTACTTGATAAAGGCTACTGCGTAGCCGAAACGTCGTATCTCTTTGCGTGTGCACTCTTGGTTCCTAATAGTCACACCGGACATGCTGCTGTGAACCTTTTTGCTATCTACCACTGTTCCTGGGACTGCTGTGGATCGGTGGTCCTATCGCGGCTGGTGCATTCCGGATTGGTCAGGAGGTCCATTTGTGCTGCTCTGCAGTTTTCTTTTATGGCTAGCTTCAGGATAGGACACAATAAGAGATTGGGGGAAGGGGGGGTTCTGACATCTGGGAGCCCTGCAGATCAACTGTTAGAAGAGCTGTACATTGTATAGCAGCTCAGCTCCATTGACTTGAATGGGACGGAAGCTGCAACTAGGCCACATGTGTGATGAATTATGAAGTCACGTGGCCTAGTGGCAGCTCAGTCCCATTGAAGTGAATGAGACTGAGCTGCAATACCTAGCACAGCCACTAAGCAATGTACGGCGCTGCAGCATTCACCAAAGCCCAAAACAGCTGATGACCTGTGGCTATTCATCAATATTATATAACCCTTTAGGCCCCTTTCACACGGATTGGCTCCGGATGTGTTCAGTGAAACTCGCCCCATTTGCAAGCAAGTTCAGTCAGTTTTGTCTGCGATTGCGTTCAGTTTTTTTCCACGCGGGTGCAATGCGTTTTGCACGCGTGTAATAAAAAAGTGAAGGCTTACAAACAACATCTCCTAGCGACCATCAGTGAAAAACGCATTTCATCCGCACTTGCTTCCGGACGCAATACGTTTTTCACTGAAGCCCCATTCACTTCTATGGGGCCAGGCCTTCGTGAAAAAAACGCTCATGAACACAGACCCGTTGAAATGAATGGGTCAGGATTCAGTGCCGGTGCTGTGCCTTCACGTCACGCATTGAACCCGCGCGGAAAACTCGCTGGTGTGAAAGGGGCCTTTAGCTCGATGTGACACCTGCAGCACTTTTGCTGGTTCTGTTACCTTGTACAAACAGA
This sequence comes from Bufo bufo, assembly GCF_905171765.1. Taxonomy (NCBI): domain Eukaryota; kingdom Metazoa; phylum Chordata; class Amphibia; order Anura; family Bufonidae; genus Bufo; species Bufo bufo. Next base: position 504,936,686 of record NC_053391.1, read on the forward strand.
AGACACATATATGGCATAAGATGGGCACCAACACCCCAAGGCTCCAGCAGCAGAGCAGGACTAAATCCCGCTGCGTGCTGTGGTACTTGGTCCAGCAGAATGGAGTTTTCTGGGTGTCCCCCACCACTCAGATAGTGAGGACCCCCTTTAAACCCAACAGATGCCTTTGAAGAGGTCTGTCGGCGCCATTGGTGTCAGTCACATGGCGGATCCTGCGCTTCCCTTCTTTTTTGTTTGAATGTGCAGAAGTGATTTTCCACCCCAGGATGACTATGTAATAGTACTCTCCCACTGAGGGCATCCCACTGCACAATGACGGCGCCTCTCCTCCACAGCGCATGCGCGCGCTTCTCCCGTGCGTGTTCTCCACGCGATGACGTAGAATCCTGGTGTCGCGAGCTCTGGTGGCGGCCATCTTACACCGCTGGCTTCATCCTTGCATTGGAGGAGTTGTGTTTTACCATTGGTAACGTTACCGGGCCGGGTAGAGTTTTATTCACCGCTGGGACCACAGGGGAGGCGACCTGTCTGCGCGGTGACACGAAGTGCTGCCCTGAGCCTGACGCGACACCCGCAGGCCTGACTTCTGCGTTACCGCTCCAGCTCCTCTCCGGCCCCGGGAGAGAGGCACAAACATGATCATAGAGGACGTCGAGGCCTTAAAGCACTGGCTGTCTAAGACCTTGGAGCCCATGTAAGTGCTCGTGTGTGCATGTAATGGGTTAATGCATCATGTGACCTCCCCCCAAGAGCCTGAGCTGCCTGCTCTCCTCACTGTAGAGCCGAGTGCTCCTGTGTGAGGTGTGCGCATGTAATGGGTTAATGCATCATGTGACCTCCCCCCAAGAGCCTGAGCTGCCTGCTCTCCTCCCTGTAGAGCCGAGTGCTCCTGTGAGGTGTGTGCATGTAATGGGTTAATGCATCATGTGACCTCCCACGAAGAGCCTGAGCTGCCTGCTCTCCTCACTGTAGAGCCGAGTGCTCCTGTGTGAGGTGTGCGCATGTAATGGGTTAATGCATCATGTGACCTCCCACGAAGAGCCTGAGCTGCCTGCTCTCCTCACTGTAGAGCCGAGTGCTCCTGTGTGAGGTGTGCGCATGTAATGGGTTAATGCATCATGTGACCTCCCACGAAGAGCCTGAGCTGCCTGCTCTCCTCACTGTAGAGCTGAGTGCTCCTGTGAGGTGTGCGCATGTAATGGGTTAATGCATCATGTGACCCCCCCCAAAAAGAGCCTGAGCTGCCTGCTCTCCTCACTATAGAGCTGAGTGCTCCTGTGAGGTGTGTGTATGTAATGGGTTAATGCATCATGTGACCTCCCCCCAAGAGCCTGAGCTGCCTGCTCTCCTCCCTGTAGAGCTGAGTGCTCCTGTGTGAGGTGTGCATGTAATGGGTTAATGCATCATGTGACCTCCCCCCAAGAGCCTGAGCTGCCTGCTCTCCTCACTGTAGAGCTGAGTGCTCCTGTGAGGTGTGCGCATGTAATGGGTTAATGCATCATGTGACCCCCCCCCCCCCAAAAAGAGCCTGAGCTGCCTGCTCTCACTATAGAGCTGAGTGCTCCTGTGAGGTGTGTGTATGTAATGGGTTAATGCATCATGTGACCTCCCCCCAAGAGCCTGAGCTGCCTGCTCTCCTCCCTGTAGAGCTGAGTGCTCCTGTGTGAGGTGTGCATGTAATGGGTTAATGCATCATGTGACCTCCCCCCAAGAGCCTGAGCTGCCTGCTCTCCTCACTGTAGAGCTGAGTGCTCCTGTGAGGTGTGCGCATGTAATGGGTTAATGCATCATGTGACCCCCTCCAAAAGAGCCTGAGCTGCCTGCTCTCCTCACTATAGAGCTGAGTGCTCCTGTGAGGTGTGTGTATGTAATGGGTTAATGCATCATGTGACCTCCCCCCAAGAGCCTGAGCTGCCTGCTCTCCTCACTGTAGAGCTGAGTGCTCCTGTGAGGTGTGTGCATGTAATGGGTTAATGCAGGGATGTCCAACCTGCATCACTCCAACTGTTGCACTTGAATGGGTCTGCAATCTGGAACATATGGTGGGGAATAGCGGCATGGATCGGAAGCACTATGGAGTGCTTCTGTGGGTTTTCTGTCTGTGCCTCCAAACCGCAAAATAGCGCAGATTTTGGACCTCATCCAAGTTAGTGTGTCCGAAGATGGCGGGCAAGCGGTCAGTGCCTGTGCATTGTGGACTGCAGTCTTAGGCTGGGCAGTGCCACCATTAAACTGAATGGGGTTGCAGACGACTCGCTAATTACCACAACCCAAGAATAGCAACAAAAAAAAATCTAACACTACTGGATTATTTTGTGATTCTGTTCAGTTGACGCAGTGCTACACAGCGATCCTTAAAGGGATTCTGTCACTAGATTTAACCCTATTAAGCTAGCTGACATTAGCGATGTGCTAATGTCAGCTAAACCTGTCTGTCTGCCAGCCCTGTGCTCTGGTGAAATCTTATGCCGTTGAGTATTCGGCGCAGCCGCGGTGTGGAAGCTGGCAGCCTTCGAGAGTCTTTCACTCACCGCGCCTGCACCAAATTCTGAACGGCGCAAGATTTCACCAGAGCACAGGGCTGGCAGACGGATGCGAGCGCTGCTTGGCCCTGTCAATCAGGACTTGGAGGGAGGCGACAAAGGTGGGAGAACAGAGCCTCTAGGAGCAGGAACAACACCCCTCCTGCTCCTAGAGGCTAATTAGCATATTATAAAAGTAAAATGTCTGGCGTAACGGTGGCATAGATAAAAGTAGGAATAGGCTAGTTAGGTTTAGCTGACATTAGCACATCGCTAATGTCAGCTAGCTTAATAGGGTTAAATCTGGTGACGGAAACCCTTTAATTGTGTGATGGATGTCACGTGTGCCCCCAGCTTTCTAGGGCGTGATGGGTGCTGCCTGTGCCCCCAGCCTTCTAGGGCGTGATGGGTGCTGCCTGTGCCCCCAGCCTTCTAGGGCGTGATGGGTGCCGCCTGTGCCCCCAGCCTTCTAGGGCGTGATGGGTGCCCCCCCCCAACACCCCAGTATAATAAACATTGGTGGCGCAGTGGGCAGTGACAATGAGGGTTAAAAAATATAAAAAATTATTAACTCACCTCCTCCAATTGATAGAGTAGCAGCTGGTCTCCTGTTCTTTCTTCAGGACCTGTCAAAGGACCTGTGGTGACATCACTGAGCTCATCACATGGTACATGTGATGAGCTCAGTGACGTCACCACAGGTCCTGAAGAAAGAACAGGAGACCGGCAGCTACGCGATCAATTGGAGGAGGTGAGTTAATTTATTATTATTTTTTTAACCCTCATTTGCACTTCCCACTGCGCCACCAATGTTTATTATACTGGGAAGGGGGGGGGGGGGGGGGGGCGCACTGCGCCACCAATGAAGATAACTGACCTGTTAATACATATACAGGAGGCGGGTGCCGGAATCAAATAGCCGGAACCCGACCTCTATGACTGGGATACTGGGGAAATGGGGTAACGGCATAAGCCAGGTTCCAATGCCAGTCCTGCCCTAGGGCATCCAGACCTGTGGGGGAAAACTCACCTGTTCAGGGAAAAGAACAAGGGGACCTTTCTGTTTTCGCTGGTAGCGAACAGGTCCACCTGAGGATCACCCCAGTTCTGGGCTATCATCTCGAACGCAGCCCTGTGAAGCTCCCACTCCCCTGGGTCTACTCTCCTTCCGCTCAAGAAATCTGTCTGGACATTGTCCACTCCTCTCAGGTGTACAGCAGTGATGGAAAGGACTGTCTTTTCTGCCCAGTAAAATATCTCCTTGGAGAGATTCTGAAGATGAGGGTGACGCTTCCCACCCTGATGCCTTATGAAGGAGACTGCTGAAGGGACCTTAGTGCTTCCCAATCAGCCCTGAGTTCCTTGTAATTGGAGGACCTCCGACCTATCTCTGATATCCAGACACCCTGAACTGAGCCCCATTGGGACACTGCTCCCCAACCTGTCCTGCTTGCATCTGTAGTTACTGTCACTACAGGAGAATGGGACCAGAAGATTCCTACAGAGAGATTTCTCTTGTCCTGCCACCAATTCAGGTATCTTTTGGTGACTGAGGAAATTGGAATCTTTTTGTCTAGGGACGATTGACTTCGGTCCCAGTGGGAGAGAAGATTGGCCTTCTCTAACTGGGCTGACTCTGCCGGGGAGGAGAAGGTTGTGACCTGAAAATTGATGGGGGAAAGACTTAAAAACTCTATTTTTAACCCTTGTCGTACTACTTGCAGAGCCCAAGGGTTTGAGGTCACACTGGCCCATTGGACCCCAAATTTGAGGAGTCTTCCCCCAACCTGATCGCTGTCATTTGTTTTTTCAGGGGCGGGGTCAGAACTAAAGTTCGAGTTGAGGATAAAATTTTTCCCTTTACCCCTTTTGGGTAACTCCAGTGCCCTGCTTTTCCTTTTTCAGCAGAATTTCTGGAAGGACGTTTGTTGCCGCGAAAGGACTGGGTTTCCCTAGGAGCTCTCTCAACTGGAAGCCCTTTCTTTTGCGGCATCTTCCAAAATCTTGTCCAACTCTGGCCCGAACACCAGGGACCCCTTAAAGGGAATTGAGCAAAGTCTATTTTTTGATAAGGTGTCCCCCAACCAAGGCTAAAGCCAGAGTGCACGGCGGACAGAGTTAGACAAGGATGAGGATCTGGCGGCAAACCTCACAGATTCTGCGGAGGCATCAGCCAGAAAACCTGTGGCCATTTTAAGGAGGGGAAAGGACTCTAAAATCTTATCCCTAGGAGTACCCTTCCTAAGATGGTCCTCAACTCATTGATCTTGCAACAGAAGTGGCTGCCACATTAGTTTTAAAGGGAACCTGTCACCGGGATTTGATGTATAGAGCTGAGGAAATGGGTTGCTAGATGGCCAATAGCACATCTGCAATACCCAGTCCCCATAGCTCTGTGTGCTTTTATTGTGTAAAAAAAAACGTTTTGATCCATATGCAAATTACCCTGAGATAGGTCCAGCGTGAAGGAGCCCAGCACTGCCCCGCGTCCTCAGAATCTCCTCCTTGCTCCCCGACGTCAGAAAGACAGAGCGCCGTAATCTCGCGATGCGCGAGCTAGCGCATGGGCAGTTCCTTCCCTGAGGCTGTTGCCAGCACAGGGAAGGAACACTGTGACGACACTGCGCATGCGCTAGCTCGCTCATCGCAAGATTACAGCGCTCTGGCTTTCTGGCGCCGGGGAGCAAGGAGTAGATTCTGAAGATGCGGGGCGGTGCTGGGTTCCTTTTACGCTGGCTTGTCTCGCATACAGGACACATCTCAGGGTAATTTGCATATGGATCAAAACGTCTTCTTTTTACACAATTTTGCAGATGTGCTAGCGGCCATCTAGCAACCCATGTCCTCAGCTCTATACATTAAATCCCGGTGACAGGTTCCCTTTAATGGAAATGGCCCCGTTCTCCCATAGTTTCTTAAGTAACCCGTTCGACCTACGGTCCATGGGGTCCTTAAGTTGGGAGGCATCCTCAAAGGGAATGGATGTACGTTTGCCTACTTTAGTGACCTGTACATCTATTTTAGGGATTTCATCCCAGATTTTTGCATCTTCAGGACTGAATGGAAGTCTATTCCTGAATTCTCTTGGGACCAAGGACCTTCTATTAATGTCCGCCCACTCATCCATGATGAGTTCCTTCAGATTTGGGTCTACAGGAAAAACTTTACGCTTCCTAGCTCTCAAACATCTGGTCCTGAATTGAGTGAGGTTGTACCTCCTCTTAAATGTTCATGGTATTACGGACGGCGGACAAAAGAGTCCTCCCTTTCCCCTTCCTCACATACTATGCCTGAGGAACCATCGACAGCCATAGGGGTGTCATCAGCATCGGAGGAGGATTCAGCGGAGATTCTAGGGCGCTTAGCGGGAGCAGCGCTAGGGCACGGTTCAGCAAGGGGATGTTTTTCGGCCATAGAAGAGCAAATCTCTTCCCTAATCATGGACCTAATGTCCTGCATCATAGCTGACCGTTCCTCCCTAACTACAGTCCCTATACAGGTGTTACAGATAGGGCGCTTATATGAGTTAGGTAAGGGAATACAGCACATAGAACAAAACCTGGGCTGCCTCCTATCTCCTTCCCTCTATCACAGCACCGCCCTCCGCTGTAATTGCACCCACCTGCCTGGCAATTAGCTTCATTCAGGCCGGCTGCTGCAGCAAGCCGCAAACAGAGCCTTAAGCCCTGCGGCCACGTGACACCGCCTGAAAACAACGCGGGACACGGCTGCATAAGCAAAGGGCTCGCAGAACTGGTTCGGGGACAGGGGACTCCCAAACAGTGAGAGTACTGGTCTGGGGGGGTTAGCGCCAGGAGGAAAGAGACCACAGGAGGACCCGATCGACCGGCCCCTTTCATCCGTGCATCCTCTCGTCCTGTGGGGGGTGTGTGAGGGGAGGGGCCCTTTTAACCCTTTCTGTTTCCTGTCCCTAGAGCGACAAGGGGAGCAACCTCCATTTTGGTGCCGTCATGAAGGGGGATGCCGTGGAAATTAGTAATAAAATTACTGTGTGAATGGACAAACTGGGGTCCTGAGACCAGAGGAGGGACATACACTATGTGGACACTACAGGAGCTTTCCCCCATTCTAAACCCATAGACATTGATGCGCAGTTACTTCCACCAGCTTTCTCCAAGATTTTGCGTGTCTGTGGGAAGATGTGCCAGTTCACCCAGAAGAGCATTTGTGATGAGAGGGCCTGGCTCACAATTTCTAGTTCAGGGCTGTCGGCAGGGCACCAAGCTCACCCGGCCATGCCGCTATGGACCGTGCGGGAACAGGAAAGTGCCTTCCTCCAACTGTTCCCACCCAGGTGGAAGCACACAATTGTCCAAAATGTGTCGGTGTGCTGAAGCATTGGCGTATGTCCACGCGTGGCTGAAATGTTGCATTTCTATTGGAAATCTGCAGCAGAAGGAAATGCACCGGATGCTGCGCTTTGTGTTCAGGATTTAGGAACAGAAATGCTGCTGATCTAATGCCGATTTTTCCTCTCTGCTTTGTGAAATCCACAATGAAAACCCTCAACATAAATTGACGTGCTGCAGATTTAAACCTGTGCCGTAGCCAATTTCCACTGCACATTATTTTTTTTTATTGCAGCAAGTGGATGAAAATTGCTAAAAACTCATTCACTTTCCTAGGACTGTTCGGCGCTGTGGATTTGCTGCACGAAATTACTCAGCGGCAAATCTGCAGCATTTCTTATCAGGTAAGGCCTCTTTCACACTTGCGTTGTTGGGATCCGGCGTGCACTTCCGTTGCCGGAGGTGCCCGCCGGATCCGGAAAAACGCAAGTGTACTGAAAGCATTTGAAGACTGAGCCGTCTTCAAAATGCGTTCAGTGTTACTATGGCACCCAGGACGCTATTAAAGTCCTGGTTGCCATAGTAGGAGCGGGGGAGCGGTATACTTACAGTCCGTGCGGCTCCCGGGGCGCTCCAGAATGACGTCAGAGCGTCACATGCGCATGGATGACGTGTCCAATGTGATCACATGATCCATGTGCTTGGGGCGCCCTGACATCACTCTGGAGCGCCCGGGGAGCCGCACGGACGGTAAGTATACCGCTCCCCACTACACTTTATCTTGGCTGCCAGGACTTTAGCGTCTTGGCAGCCATGGTAACCACTCTGAAAAAGCTAAATGTCGGGTCCGGCAATGCGCCGAAACGACGTTTAGCTTAAGGCCGGATCCGGATCAATGCCTTTCAATGGGCATTAATTCCGGATCCGGCCTTGCGTTAAGTCTTCAGGATTTTTGGCCGGAGCAAAAAGCGCAGCATGCTGCGGTATTTTCTCCGGCCAAAAAACGTTCCGTTCCGGAACTGAAGACATCCTGATGCATCCTGAACGGATTTCTCTCCATTCAGAATGCATTAGGATAAAACTGATCAGGATTCTTCCGGCATAGAGCCCCGACGACGGAACTCTATGCCGGAAGAAAAGAACGCAAGTGTGAAAGGGCCCCCAAGGGACCTAGGCCAAGCCCCACAGCATTAGGGCTCATGCACACTAGCGTAGTTTAGGACCGTATCTGATCCGCATTACAGGTCGGATGTGGACCCATTTACTTCAATGGGGCCACAAAAGATGCGGACAGCACACCATATGCTACAGCCATGTGCATGAGCCTCCAGGCGGCGATCACACAACCATATTTTCAGTCTGCATCTGATCCACACACAATCACAAAATAGAGCATGTCCTATTCTTATTGCAGTACTGAATAGGACACACATGGCTGGTATCCATATTTTGCGGATCCGCAATTAGCAGACCACAAAACAGATATGTTTGTGTGAATGCCCTCATTTTCCTCCTCCACCAGACATTACACTTTGCCAGACTCATCCATCAGACTGCCAGATAGAGAGCATGGTTCATCGCCCCAGGGGCGGCGTGCTTTACACCCCTCCATCTGACACCTGCCATTGTGCTCGGCCATGGAAACCCATCTCATGAAGCTCATTTTGTGCTGATGTTAATGGCGGCGGAGGCATGGACTCTGCAGTTATGGAGTCAGCAGAGCCTTTGGGACTTGTGCACTTATTCGCCTCAGCACTCGGTGCCCCTGCTCTGTAACTACAATATACAGCACGTCATGGCTGCACTGGTGGCATGGATCAGAGGGAACTGGGAAGTATAGCTTGTGTTATTATTTTAACCCTGTCACTGCCATTTAAAGTGTACCTAAAGTTTATTAAAACTAATTATAAAAGTGCTAAAAAGCATTTGTACTTCCATTTTTTTATTTTATTTATATATATTTTTTTTACTTGGTGAAATAGGTTCCTTTTGCAGTCTGCGCTCCCATACAGCGCTTTGTATGGGCATTGTGGGGATTCGCTCTGGTAGCGGACGCAGTATAGAGGCAATCACAAAGTCTCTAACGTAAATAGTTCAGTGTTTATTTACACAGAAGCAAAACAAAATAACAGTTCGTAGTCTTGGTGTTTGTTCACACCATGGAAAGTCCACAGAACACAAACATTCACCTTGTTAGCAGTTTTTCATCAGCGGTCCTCAGCAGGCTTTAGGGGCCTGTTTTCCAGCATGCGGCACTCAGCCCTTTTGCACGGCACACATCTACAGATTCCAAACTACAGAGACTTCACTGTGAGATGGAGGATAATACACACCACCTGATTTATGGTGACTGCTTTTTATAAGCCTCCCAAGACCCAGCCTGGAACGTGGGGAGTAGCCACCCACCCAGCACTTTGGCTACTCCCAGTAAGAGCCGTCCCGGGTCGGCTTTATAGCAAACAGCTGAAGTGTCAGACTGCAAAGCAATAATGACACTTCAGGAAAAAAAACTTCTCTTACCTCACCGAGGCCTAGAACCTCGGTGACACATTCCGACCATCAATGATGGCCCCTTGTTCCTTCCTACATACCTCCCTCCCCTTTTGTTCAACCCTGAGAGGGTGGACACACATTAAACAGTGTACCCAGGACAAGGCATCGACGTTTCCTGGTAACCGGCCTGCCCTGTGTTCCACCGAAAATTAGAAATTTTGCAAAGACAGAAACCACCGGGTGACCCGGGCATTTCTGTCCTTGGTCTGACAAAGCTTTCTCCCCAACAAATAATAACGGTGAGACTCGAGTGCCCACTTGATAGCCAGTCACTCTCTCTCCACTTATACTATACCTGGTCTCGGCTCGGGTAAGCTTCCGGCTGAGGAAGACAACGGGATGCTCCTCCCCGTTGACCTCCTGAGAGAGTACAGCACCGAGACCCACCTCGGAGGCATCGGTCTATACTATAAACTCCCTTCTGAAGTCGGGCGTCACCAAAACCGGGGACCCACACAGGGCCGACTTCAAAGAAGAGAAAGCCTTTTCTGCCTGCTCATTCTAGTGGACCGTCACTGACTTGCGACCCTTCAAAAGGCCTGTCAATGGTGCGGGCATTTGTAGCAAAGTGGGGGACAAACCTCATATAGTATCCCACCATTCCCAGGAACGACTTTACTTGCCGAGTAGTGACGGGTCGGGGCCAATGCCGAATTGCCTCAATTTTGTTCGCCTGAGATTTGATAACTCTGCGTCCAATTGCATACCCAAGGTACTTGGTCTCTTCTAACCCTATTGCGCACTTTTTTGGGTTAGCGGTCAAGCCAGCCTTCTTAAGGGAGTCCACTACAGCCTGTACTTTAGGTAGGTGACTTTCCCAGTCGGTGCTGTGGATAACTATATCGTCCAGTTATGCCGAAGCGTACCGTCAATGTGGACAGAGTACAATGTCCATTAGCCTTTGAAACGTGGCGGGAGCGCCATGTAGACCAAAGGGTAATACCTTGTACTGATACAGCCCCTCTGGTGTGATGAAAGCCATTTTTTTTCCTTGGCAGCCTCCATCAAGGGTACCTGCCAGTACCCTTTGGTGAAGTCCAACACAGAAAAATACCGGGCTTGGCCTAACTTCTCAATAAGCTCATCCACTTGGGGCATGGGATATGCGTCAAACTTTGAAACCTCATTAGGTTTGCGGAAGTTGTTACAGAATCGTAAAGTCCCGTCCGGCTTGGGTATTAAGAGTATCTGACTGGCCCATTCACTTTTTGACTCCTCGATGACACCTAGCAGTAACATCAGCTGCACTTCTTCCAAGATGGCTTGTCGCTGCGACTCCAGTACCCGGTATGGTTTCATCCGGATTCTGGCCTGAGGCTCAGTGACAATGTCATGTCGGATGATAAAGTGCGTCCAGGGAGGTCCAAAAACATATCCGTGTTCCTGCTGACTAAATCCCTGGCCTCCTGAGTCTGTTGAAGAAAGGTTGTCAGCAATCTTTACTGTGCTTCCCTCGTATCAGACCGCGGGACTGGAAACTCTACCCCCAGAAAACCCAGCCGGGGGCTGTTGTCTGTACTGGTCTCCCTATCTTTCCATGGTTTTAGCAAGTTTACATGGTACACCTGCTCCGGCTTTCTCCGCCCAGGCTGTTGTACCTTGTAGGTTACCTCCCCAACTTTTTCGAGCACTTCGTAGGGACTCTGCCCTCTAGCCAGGAACTTGCTGTCCACCGTCTGCACCAGAACCAAAACCCGATCTCCCGGGTTAAAACTTCGAACCCGAGCCTGGCGATTATAGACCCTACACTGGGCTTGCTGAGCTGCCTCCATATGTTCCCTAACCAGCGGCAACACTGTCTCTATCCGCTCTTGCGTTTGAGTGACATACTCAATCACACTTTTATGCTGTGTGGGTTGTTGTTCCCACGCCTCTTTGGCTATGTCCAACAACCCACGCAGATGTCGGCCATACAACAGCTCGAAGGGCGTGAACCCCGTAGAGGCCTGGTGCACCTCTCGCACTGCGAACATGAGATAGGGCAGTAGCAGATCCCAATCCCTTCCATCTTTAGACACCACCCGCTTTAACATGTTTTTCAAAGTTTGATTAAACCTTTCTACCAGGCCATCCGTTTGCTGGTGATATAAGGACGTCCGCAACAGTTTGATCTGTAGTAGTTTACGGAGTTCCCTCATGACCTTCGACATAAAATGGGTCCCCTGGTCTGTCAGAATTTCTTTAGGCAGGCCCACTCAGGAAAACATTTCCACTAACTCTTTGGCTATGAGTTTGGCCGAGGTATGTCGCAGCGGCACCGCCTCCGGGTATCAAGTGGCATAGTCCAGGGCTACCAAGATGTGTTGATGCCCTCTATAGGACTTCGGTACTGGGCCTATGAGATCCATAGCGATCCGCTCAAATGGAACCTCAATAATCAGGAGAGGGACCAGGGGACTATGGAAATGTGGCTGGGGGCTAGTTATCTGGCAGGTTGGGCAAGACTTGCAATACTCTTCCACCTCTCTGAACACACTGGACCAGTAGAACCGCTGTAGAATCCTGTCCTGCGTTTTCTGCTGGCCCAGGTGTCACCCAAGAACAAGTTGGTGGGCTAACTCCAACACAAGCTTGCGATATGCCTTGGGCACCACCAACTGTTCAATATGCTCACCCCGTAGTTTATTTACCATGATACAGCATCTCCTTTTGAACCACAAAACGGGGGAACATAGATTCGGCCTCCAGTTGTTGCGGCTCACCCTCAACTACTACCACATTTTCCCAGGCTCGAGATAGTCAGGTCCTCGTGCTGTGCTTTGCCAAAATTATCTCCGGAGACGTTAAGGTCTGCCAACTCCGGACCCGGCGGCAAGTCCTCCACGTCTCCGACCATCACACTTAGCGGGGTTGTCTCCTCCTCTTCCACCGAAGTGGCGGTCACCTCTACCGCTGGTTCTTCGGTCTCAGGTTCCCAGGGTTCTGGTCTCCCCCCTGCGCCGGGCCACTCTGCTAGGCTTATTCCTGTCTCATGTGTGTTGGTGACTCTCACCTCAGGCCACAGTGACGGGAAACCGGGTAAGTCTCTCCCAATCAGAGGTCGCGCTACATTTTTTCTGGAACAGTAAAAATACTCCTCTTACCATTTTTGAGGAGTATTTTCCGCCGATGAGGAGTACGAAAGTTACAGTAATTCAAATAGTTAATACGAAGGCCTACATAACATTAAGGGGTTGCTATTTATGCATGAAAACCATTACTAGTATCTAGAACTGTCTTCCATGCATAAATGGCAAATTTAGACAATTTTACATTTAGCGGAGGTCGGCACCACTGAGGTCACTTGCTCTGAGGGGGTCGGCACCACTGAGGTCCCTGTTGCGCTGAGGGGGTCGGCACCGCTGAGGTCCCTGTTGCGCTGAGGGGGTCGGCACCGCTGAGGTCCCTGTTGCGCTGAGGGGGTCGGCACCGCTGAGGTCCCTGTTGCGCTGAGGGGGTCGGCACCGCTGAGGTCCCTGTTGCGCTGAGGGGGTCGGCACCGCTGAGGTCCCTGTTGCTCTGAGGGGGTCGGCACCGCTGAGGTCCCTGTTGCTCTGAGGGGGTCGGCACCGCTGAGGTCCCTGTTGCTCTGAGGGGGTCGGCACCGCTGAGGTCCCTGTTGCTCTGAGGGGGTCGGCACCGCTGAGGTCCCTGTTGCTCTGAGGGGGTCGGCACCGCTGAGGTCCCTGTTGCTCTGAGGGGGTCGGCACCGCTGAGGTCCCTGTTGCTCTGAGGGGGTCGGCACCGCTGAGGTCCCTGTTGCTCTGAGGGGGTCGGCACCGCTGAGGTCCCTGTTGCTCTGAGGGGGTCGGCACCGCTGAGGTCCCTGTTGCTCTGAGGGGGTCGGCACCGCTGAGGTCCCTGTTGCTCTGAGGGGGTCGGCACCGCTGAGGTCCCTGTTGCTCTGAGGGGGTCGGCACCGCTGAGGTCCCTGTTGCTCTGAGGGGGTCGGCACCGCTGAGGTCCCTGTTGCTCTGAGGGGGTCGGCACCGCTGAGGTCCCTGTTGCTCTGAGGGGGTCGGCACCGCTGAGGTCCCTGTTGCTCTGAGGGGGTCGGCACCGCTGAGGTCCCTGTTGCTCTGAGGGGGTCGGCACCGCTGAGGTCCCTGTTGCTCTGAGGGGGTCGGCACCGCTGAGGTCCCTGTTGCTCTGAGGGGGTCGGCACCGCTGAGGTCCCTGTTGCTCTGAGGGGGTCGGCACCGCTGAGGTCCCTGTTGCTCTGAGGGGGTCGGCACCGCTGAGGTCCCTGTTGCTCTGAGGGGGTCGGCACCGCTGAGGTCCCTGTTGCTCTGAGGGGGTCGGCACCGCTGAGGTCCCTGTTGCTCTGAGGGGGTCGGCACCGCTGAGGTCCCTGTTGCTCTGAGGGGGTCGGCACCGCTGAGGTCCCTGTTGCTCTGAGGGGGTCGGCACCGCTGAGGTCCCTGTTGCTCTGAGGGGGTCGGCACCGCTGAGGTCCCTGTTGCTCTGAGGGGGTCGGCACCGCTGAGGTCCCTGTTGCTCTGAGGGGGTCGGCACCGCTGAGGTCCCTGTTGCTCTGAGGGGGTCGGCACCGCTGAGGTCCCTGTTGCTCTGAGGGGGTCGGCACCGCTGAGGTCCCTGTTGCTCTGAGGGGGTCGGCACCGCTGAGGTCCCTGTTGCTCTGAGGGGGTCGGCACCGCTGAGGTCCCTGTTGCTCTGAGGGGGTCGGCACCGCTGAGGTCCCTGTTGCTCTGAGGGGGTCGGCACCGCTGAGGTCCCTGTTGCTCTGAGGGGGTCGGCACCGCTGAGGTCCCTGTTGCTCTGAGGGGGTCGGCACCGCTGAGGTCCCTGTTGCTCTGAGGGGGTCGGCACCGCTGAGGTCCCTGTTGCTCTGAGGGGGTCGGCACCGCTGAGGTCCCTGTTGCTCTGAGGGGGTCGGCACCGCTGAGGTCCCTGTTGCTCTGAGGGGGTCGGCACCGCTGAGGTCCCTGTTGCTCTGAGGGGGTCGGCACCGCTGAGGTCCCTGTTGCAGTGATTTTATGAGGTTTAAAGGGTTTTTCCTAAGATGGATATTTATCACCTGTCGTTAAAAAAGGACCCCTCACCTCTCCTGATTTGTCTGTTTTGGTAACTACTTGCACCCCCACATGTAATAACAATCCTGGAGGATCTATTCTTATGACTTTATGTTGCACCATTGCTCTGTTATTCCTGTTATTAGTTATGAATGACTTGCTGGTAGTTTGCAGTGAAGGTCCAGATGGGGGTGTCCCTGCACAGCCTGATATTATTCAATCAGTGCTGTCAACTGGTAACATCCAGCTGGACCTTTATTGCAGACTACTAGCAATTAGTTCATAAGTTCTAGTAGGAATAATAGAGTAATGGTACAATATAGAGTCACAAGAATTGACTCCCCAGATTTGTTATTGCATGGGAAATGCAAGTCGTTACTAAAACAGACATGTCCCCTTCAAGTACATGATCGCTGGGGGTCCCACCTTGGTTACCACGTTCTAGTGTTCTCTGGGTCAAGTATGGAGAGGTAAATAGTGTTGATCTTGGGACAATCCCTTTAATTTTTGCTGCTGTTTCTGTGCCGCTGGTCACTGGGGTTTGCCATCCATTACGTGGCCATTGCTGCCCACCCAAGTTACGTTCTTGTAGATGAGCTCTCAGGTGGGTATGTCGGTGCCACTGGGGCTGTTTGTAGACTCTGAAGAGACCTGAGGCACTGGCGGAGCAGGACACAGGCACAATGGATGGTGGTGCATGCAGGTGCCAAGGGCACAAGCGAAAGACCCGGGCACATACCTTGCACCGCCACAGTCACATGTTATGGACCTGGGTGATGTCATCACGCAGTGATAACCACTGATCTAGGGAGCAGCAACCTTTGGCACTCCAGCACTGCTGTGAAACTACAACTCCCAGCATGCACACTTGCTCAGCTGTTCTTGTAACTCCCAAAGTGAAAGGAGGATACTGGGAGTTGTAGTTTCAGCACAGCTGGAGTGCCGGAGGTTGCTTATCCCTGATCTAGAGGCTGTCATTTTGTGTTATGCTTCATCTTGCTATAAAGGGGAGTTTGTCTTCCATGACCCATTGCCCTATCTCATTCCACAAAAAAGCCACCACCGCTGTGGTTATTGGATTATACTGGATTATACCGTTATACAGTGAAGACTTCATGTGCTTGGCAGAGGGACTATGTCCTGGAGGCTGTAAATGGCCACATGCGGCACTGCATTACAGAAGAAATCCTTATAGCAGCGTCTGATGGAACATGCTGCAATGAATCCTTGATGGATTCATAAGAAAGCTGACAGGCGACAGAGGTCTTTGGGTGACAGGTCTGTCGTTATGGAGGTCTCCTGTTGGCGTGTCCAGCGCTGGGACCCCCGCTGACTTCTATAAGCAGGAGTCTGAAGCGCTCAGCCACTTTTCCTCACTGCTGACTGCGGTAGTGAAGACTGTCCCCTAGACCTTCTATTGAGGCCGTCTTCACTACTGCGCTCAGCAGGGAGGAGCGCTTGAGACTCATCACTATAGGGTAAAAACAAGGCGCTCAGATCACCACTTACCCCGCCAGTCAGGATCGCGCGCCTCCCTCTTCAGAGCGGTGTGTCCTAAGCTCCGGCAGCCCGCTCAAACTGACCAATGACAAAGCTCCTTACTGTAAGGAGCCTTGTTATTGGTTGTCTCCGGCAGCAGCAGCATCGCTGCGCTGCCTGCGCCGTTCGCATTCACTACACTTATGAATAGCAGGGAAAAGTCTAAGGCGTATCGGTACGCCTTAGACTTTTTCCAGGGAGTAAAATGGCCTGAACAGGCGTCTATGACGCTTGTACAGGCGTTATTGCGACCTCTGCTCCCAATTAGTAGTTCATACTGTAATTTTGTGGCGACGGCCACCTCATGAGTCCACCTGCCGGCCACCGTTGACAGACAGACCAGGGCGGTGGGATAGTTCTTTAAGTCTCCATGAATGCACACCACGCCGACGCCAGTGATGGCCAGTTCGCCGTGTTCGCACGCAAACACATGCGGGCTGCCATCTTAACTCACAAGTCCGGCGATGCACAGGTAAGTCCTTACCTGTGCCTGTGCGCGAGTCGGTCTGAAACAAATGCGGTCACCGGGAGCAGGCAGTTCCGAGAACAGCCGCCGGGGGCCTTCTTCGGGCTGTTCTCGGAACTGTCTGCTCCTGGTGACCGCATTTGTTTCAGACCGGCTCGCGCACAGGCAAGGACTTACCTGTGCATCGCCGGACTTGTGAGTTAAGATGGCAGCCCGCATATGTTCGCGGGCGAACTGGCCATCACTGTATACCACCAATCCGTCCACGTGAATGCTGGGTATACTAGCATCTGGACCCCGGTGATTATACATTTCTCGCTGGCCGTCCCATGAAGCTGGATGGGTTCAGAGCCCCCGTTCTGCAGTTAGGTGCTGCTCCTTGCTCCGGGACCTGCATTTATCAAACATTTAATGGAGTATGCTGTCAATGTGCAATACATTCCTAAGATGGGGTTACCCCTTAATACTTTGACATTCAGCCTGCAGTGAGGAGAATGCTGTGGTGGGAGTTCAGTGGAATAACCCTTAATTATCTTATATCAGTAATATTTTATGTATATTGCTTGTATATAATGTAGAAAACCAAAACATCTGAATGTGATTTGTAAAGCTGGTTGTGCTTGTCTGTTTGTGTGATAGAAGTTTTGTGCCGTCTTTTTTTTTAACTTATTTTTTTTTGTCAGTAGAAAATAGGAAACTTTTGAAAACTTTACTGGATTGTTTTCTTATTTCAGCTGTGACGCTGATCCATCAGCCCTTGCAAAATACGTTGCTGCGTTGGTGAAGAAAGATAAGAGTGACGGAGAGCTGAAGGCCCTGTGTATAGATCAGCTGGATGTTTTTCTTCAGAGAGGTAAGGCCGCACAATATACAGACTGCCCATTGTTGCGGCACATTGCACCAGACGCCACCTTTCATTTGCGCCTCATTGGCTAACCCTACACTCGTTTCCCTGTGGGTTGATACGGAAGGCTATCCCCAGACTACTCCAGGCTATACAAAGCCTGAGGCCGTACCCTACTAAGGGACCCCTTACCTGCTGGGACTCCCACCTGTGCAACTGCAGGAGGTACCACACTCACAGACTATCCTCCACAAATCTTTCAGTAGGCAAGCACATTCTATATTTCCTTTGCCCAATCGGATATGTCCTCCCTCCAGCCAATCCATTTGGTGACTGGAACTAGGAGGTTCCAGGTTCACTTTCACTCTCTTTAAACAAAGGCAAGATGGAGCCTAACAATCTCATAATCCTCCACTCTCCTTGTCCAGCTTCAGAGAAGTAATGTGAAGCCATAACCCAGTAGGAGGTCATCAGTAGGCCAGCAGACTACAATTCTGCCATCAACTCTCTGAAACACAGAGCATGAATATAAGAAACACAAAAATGTCATATGTTTGTCCACTCCCACATGCACGGTCTCCCACCATATGAGGTGAAGGCGTATTATTGTCATGCGCTATCACTTCCTGATTAGTGGGCGTTTGATCCTCGGGGTGCTGCCACACGTTCAGGTTTTTTAATGCACTTTTTGAAGCCAAAACCAGTAGTGCATTGAAAAAAGTGGAGAAGTTGTATCTGTCTTAATACTTTCTCTCCTGTTATGATCCAAAAACTGCCTCAAAAAGCCTGAGTGTGTGGCAGCACCCTAAGGGGCCACACACTAGTTGAAGGAATGTTCCTGTAAAGATTGAATGGGCTCAGCTGCGCATAGAAAAGCAGCCAAGGATCATGAGGATCTTCAAGAGTAGACCCCACCAGTCATAACGTGATGGCATACCCTAGATTTACACCATCACTTTACCAGATGGCAGTAAACTTCTTCAAGAATGTCCCTGTTCTGTGGTCTTCCTATCCATCCACTGTCCAGAGAACTGCAGTTTCTCTCCTGCTTTAGGGTTTGGCAGTTTCTCTCCTGCTTTAGGGTCCATTCACGCGTCCGTATGTGTTTTCCGGATCCGCAAAACATGGACACTGGCAATGTGGGTTCCACATTTTGCGGACCGCACATCGCCGGCACTATCAAAGAAAATGCCTTTTCTTGTCCGCAATTGCGGACAAGAATAGGACATGTTCTATTTTTTTGCGAAACGGAAGTGTGGATCCGGAAGTGCAGATGCGGACAGCACATTCCGGCCCCATTAAAAATGAATGGGTCCGCACCTGTTCCGCAAAATTGCGGAATGGATGCGGACCCATTTCTCGCCCATATTCATTGGGGGACACAGGAAACCGTGGGTATAGCTATGTCCTCTAGGAGGCGTTTACACTAGATAAAGCTGTTAGCTTCTCCCCTGGCAGCTATACCCCCTCCAGCCTGGAGAGAGAGCTTCAGTTTTTTCTAGTGTCAATAGGAGGCAAGAACTCCCTGCTCTGCAGGGAATCTCCTGAAGATTTTTTATTTTAGTTTATTTTTTTCCCCTTCTTTTTCAGATGGGAAAACAGTGGACGCCTTGCCTCCCTGTTCTCCCAGGGTCGAGTTGCGCCAGTGCTGGTCACCCGCACTGCTGCCTCCCCCACAGAAGACAAGGTGGACCAGGGCAGCCTCGCTCCCTGCATCCTGCCAGCCAAGGGGTCACCCGTCGAAGTCCCTTAATTCCAGCGTCCTGCCACTACGGTGCCAGTGGCTGAAGGGGTGACCCTGCTGGACCAGAGGAAGGGTGAAAATGGCGACAGGGACGTAAAGAGGATGAAGAGAGGTGAGTACACGGGACTTAGGTGAGTATGTCCCTCCTGGGTCGCCCCCTCCCTCCCTACCCGGTGGCAGTAATGCAGAGGTTAACAAGGCACAGGGGTTAGCATTCACAAAAGGACCTCTGATATTCCCAGCACCCTGTAGCCATTCCCTTCTTCCCCCTTTGGCAGGTTTTATTCAGCCAGAAAGCCGGCACTCTTTCCCTAGCAGGGCGGCACATAGCGGGTTAATGTCGGTACTCCCCCAGAGACTAACCGCCTGACAGGCGTTTTTTTCTATTGCGGCCGAGCGCACGGCCAGACCTTGTTGTGCACTCAGTGCAGAGGGGGCGCTTGCTGGCGGAGATCAAAAACTATTGGGACGGCACTTGCTGCATGACCGGAGATCCAGAGCGGACGCCGAGCGCGCCGCTCCGGAAGGGGTTAAAACGGCACCAGTAACGACCCGGCCGTGCACCGCATGGTGTTCCGGCCGCCATGTTTTTTTGCCCGGCCTGCGGGGTGGAGCCCCCGTCCGTTGCCGGACGGGCTCATTTTGCGGTACCTTGTCCCTCTGCGGTCCTGCCGATGCGATGATCGGCTTGCGCAGGGGCTTTGGATTGCCGCCTTGTGTCTTGCTGGGCGGTACTTCGTCCCCTGGGGGGGGAGGGAAGGGGGGTGCGCTCCCGCGCGAAAACTTTGCGCCCTTCTTCCTCCTCCCCCAGAGACCTGCTAGCTCCGCCCCTGGTCATGAAGATGACCTTAACCCTTCCTGGCCGGCATGTCTGGGGAGGAATAGAGTTCTAATAGGGCGTGGCACTCCCAGTGCAATGTTCCTCGTGGAGGAATTTAACCCTTTCCTGCCTCTTGTGCTTGAGGCTGTCATCTTGTTTAAAAAAAAAAAAAAAAAAAGGGATGTGCGTCCATATGGCCCCCTCCCCGCCCCTCATTACCGCAAGACCACCCTGTCTGTGCAGTACCACACTGGGCTATTTCGGATAAGGAGCACCTCTCATGGTTCCCAATCCTCCCTTCGAGCCGTTTGGTTGATAATTCTCCTCCTCTGCTACTCCCGTGGAGGACAGCTGATGTTCCCAATCCACCCTCCGGGTCGTTTGGTTGATAATTCCACCTGCGCAATTAGTGACGGACCTCTGAAGGATTCCAATCCGTCCTCTGGGGCCGTTGATGATTCTCACCTCCGCAATACAGAGGAGAACCTCTGGAGTTCCCAATCCAACCTCCGGGTCGTTTGGTTGATATTTCTCCACCAGCACATTCACTAAGGACCTCTGATATTCCCAATCCACCCTCCCGGGTCGTTGGGTTGATAATTCTCCACCAGCGCATTCGATAAGGG
Organism: Bufo bufo; assembly: GCF_905171765.1. Classification (NCBI taxonomy): domain Eukaryota; kingdom Metazoa; phylum Chordata; class Amphibia; order Anura; family Bufonidae; genus Bufo; species Bufo bufo. The sequence continues at coordinate 504,957,122 of NC_053391.1, forward strand.
ATCTCTGACATTCCCATCCACCCTCCTGGGTCGTTTGGTTGATAATTCCCCACCTGCGCAATCGAGTAGGGGTCCACTGGAACTCCCAGTCCACCCTCTGGGGTCGTTTGGTTGATGTTTCTTCGCCGGTGCCATTCAGTTAAGGCCCTCTGACATTCCCAATCCACCCTTCCGGGTCGTTTGGGGGATAATTCTCCACCTATGCTTCCACATCCGGAGTCGCTTGATTGATACTGCACCGCCTGCGCAATCCGGTAGACGGACCTCTTCAAGTTCCCATCCCACCCCCTGGGTAGTTTGGTTGATAAGTCCCCGCCTGCGCAGTCCACTCCTGCCAGGGGCGAGATTCTGAGGAGTACACCTATGCGCGAGCGGAACACAGTGCATCTTTTTCCTCGCAACCCCACCCTTCCTCCCTGGGTCATGCTCAGATACACCCTCCCTCACTGGGGAGGATCCGTCTGGAGGGGAGTGGGGGAGAATCACTGATTCAGACCCTGACATGAGTCTGACGCAATCTCTTAGGATTAGTAGTACTTGGTATGCATTAACCCTTACTTAGGTGGAGTAATTGCACTACTTCGGGATAAGTACCTGCCTTATACATTATCCCCTGCCATAGGTGGACTCAGTACAATGCCATGAGTTTCGGGACCTGCTATGCATATCCATGCATGGCGCGATGACATTATCACTGGTACATTGTGTGCTGTATGCATTACCCCCTTACTTAGGAGCAACAATTGCACTCCCACGGGGTACAGGACTCTCCATGTGCACTAGTTTTTCGCCGTGGGCATTCGCCCCCCCCCCCTTCATAGGTGAAGTATTCTCTTAGTACTTGCCGCATGCTTCCACCTTTTTTAGGTAGATTATTGCACTACCATTACATACGGTTCCGACCGTCACACTATCCTTCCATAGACGGACTGTTGCACATCACCGTGCTTCCTGTCGCATTTCCCCCTTCCGCTAGTGCTCCACTAGCAGGGAATAACTAAACCTCTTCGGATGCGGCAATTCTGCGGCACCACTGCTCTAGGTGCCTTCGCTTATTTCCTAGGGGGCGTGGCAACAGTCGGTACTCGCAGGTGCCCGGTACTCTTACCCTAGTGCTGACTATGGGTGCCACCAGTGGACGCGGTGGCTGTTCCTTCCTTTGGTGCTGGTTTTGTGCATGGTTAGAACATCCTCTGTCTTCTCAGGGGGTTCCTAGCATCACTTGTGTCCTAAAGTACCCCCATCTCCATGGGCCTACGTTGTTCCAGTCGGTCATGATATTGTCCGCATCAATAAGTAGTGCGTACTCCATTGCACATATATGGTGAGTACGTTCCAGCGAGTCGAGTATTTCACTGACTCTGTATTCTCTATCCTCCACTCCCCCTTCTCTGGGAAAGGGGTTATGCTGGCACTCAGGTTTAGCTCCTACAGCTTATTCTACTCCGCAGGTGCAGCTTTTCGTTAATACTCGAGTTCGTGGTCACTCCATTCGGTGGCCTCTACGGGGACCTCCTCCTCTGCTGGGGTATGGGGCTAGCAATACAGTGTGACTCCCCTTGCTTGGCTTCCTCCTCGGGCAGTGTTTTTGCACAGCCACTTAGTCCTTGGCTACTTCGGTATAGTGCCGGTCTCAGACGGGGAATGGGCTTACACCTAGCCTATTCTTCTCCTGTCTTTCCCCCCTCTTGCTCAGGATTCATAGCCGTCCCGCATGCTTTGGTAGTTCCTACTTTGCTGCCTTCCCTCATCTGCATTTGCACAGGGTATTAGTTTGGTGGATTTCCTTTCCAGGCTCGTTCCGGTCCAGACTGGTGGGCTGTGGCGCCCTCCACATTTCTCCTTCTACAGGGACTCTTCCATTGGTCCGGGTGTGCTAACGGTATCTACACAAAAGCTTCCCACCTTTCTCTCCAGAGCCAGAGTTCCGGAAGCGTGCGACGGGACCCCCTGATTCTCCTTGGTGGGAGTTTTCCCTCCTTACGTGTTTCTTCTCCTCCTTCCCAGGGTTCTACGGAGGATCCAGATGGAGGACATTCCGACAAATCCTAGTCGCTCCGAGTTGACCCCGTAGCGCGTGGTATGCTGACCTTGTTCTCCTTCCTGGAGACGTCACTGCCACTCAGAGACTACCTTCTTTCACGGGGTCCGATCTGACGTCAGCATTTCGATGTCGGCGTGGCTATTGAAACCTCCATTCTGACGTGGAGAGGGTTTTCAGCGGATGTCTTCCGCACAATGATTCAAGCCAGGAAGCATGCATCGCCCAGGGTCTATTGTGGGACCTGGAGGTCCTTCCTGGGCTTCTGTGAGTGCCGGGACATCCCCTCTCTTCCTGTTTTTTTCTCTCCCCATGGTCCTATCCTTCTATATTCAGGGTTGGACCTTGGTTTAGCCCTTAGTTCCTTGATGGGTCAGGTGTTGGCGATTCGGTCCGGGGACAGCTTCCAGTGTACTCTGGGTCCCCTGGTGCCCATGGGAACCTTCCTTCAGGGAGCGGTTCTTACGGTTCCTCTGTACTGTCCTTACAGCCTTGGGATCTGTACGTAGTTCTCTGAGCCTTCCAGTCTTCTCCACTTGAGCCCTTGCGGGAGTTCTTACTCCGGCTCCTGTCCTGGAAGGTAGTTTTTTCTTGTGACTATCACATCCATCAGGCGGGTGTCTTAGTTGGGGGTGCTCTCTTGCAAGATCCCCTTCCTTGTTCTTCACAGGGATACGGCAGTTCTCCGGCCATTCCTGCTTTTCCTGAAGGTGGTCTCTGACGTCCATATTAATGAAGTAATTGTCCTTCCTTCCCTGTCCCTTTCCTTCGCACCCTGCGAAAGGGAGTTACATTATTGGACGTTGTCAGAGTTCTACTTCTTGTGAGCAGCCTCCAGTCCCTCTCGGCGTACGGACCCCCATTTTTCTCCGGAGGGTCCTCGCTAGGGGTTGGCGGCCTCCAAAGGGCGATTGCACGTTGGATTCGGTCTGCAAGTGCTGACGCATACCGCGCCCGGAGCAGGGTTCCACCCTTAGGTGTCACAGCTCGCTCCACTGAGCGGTGGATGCTTCTTGGGCTCTGAGGCATCGCGCCTCGACTACGCAGTTGTGTAACGCGGCTACCGGTCCTCCTTACACACATTCACAACATTTTTCCAGGTGCTTTCTTATGCATCGGCGGCCGCTGCTTAGCCCGCAAGGTCTTGCAGGCGGCAGTTTCTTAGCTACCAGCAGGGACGCTTGCTTCCATGGGTCTGTGGTTTTTCCCTCCCCGTGGACTGCTCTTGAACATCCCACGGTTTCCTGTGTCCCCCAATGAAGAGCGATAAAGAGATTTTACTGGTAAGTTATACAAAAATCTCCTTTTTGCAGACGTGTGAATGGACCCTTACAGAGAAAAAGTAGGAAGGGAATTTGCCATTGGGGCTGGACCCCCACTGATGATGAAGTGATGGCATATCCCAATAATACCCACTTTCTATGAGAATGCCATGTTAATGTGAAAATAACTTTTGTGTGTGTTTTTTACCATTTGGCTCCTATGTTAGTTTTAATGATATTTAGTTTTCGTTGTATGAATTGTACTTTTTAAACTTTCTTTTAGAAACACCAAGCTTTGTAGACAAATTATTTGAAGCTGTGAACACAAAGAGCTATCTCCCACCCCCTGAACCTACATCCACAGTAATTGTTAAAGAAGACCCCTTAGAAAACCAAGAAAAAGAACCAAAGATAGAAGAGGTATACATGAGGAAATGCGACTAACTGCAAGTTGTTTAGACTACTATATAAGGGATGCAGAAAGGAAAATTGTTCACTTCAGCGAAACCCCTTAAACGGCTTGTCCAGCCTTTTTAAAGGGGTTTTCCGAGACTTAAATACCGATGACCTATGCTCTGGATAGGTCATCAGTATCTGATCGGTGAGGGGCTGACACCCGGGACCCCGCCGATCAGCTGTTTGAGAAGGCAGCAGTGCCGCGACCTTCTCACTCCTTTCCCTAGGCCAGTGACGACACATTCATCGGTCACCTGACGTAGGCGCAGCTCAGCCCCATAGAAGTCAATACTAAGCACAGCAGCTATGCTTGATGAGCACATAGAAGGCCATGGTGCTCATGGTGATCAGCAAGGGTCCTGGGTGTTGGACCCTCGCCAATCAGATACATTGTTGGAACTGTATAGCACTGTCAAGATTGTAGGGGGTAGCGTTCGTAACCGCAGTGCTTTTCCCGTTCACTTCACTGGGAGCAGCACTGTAGTTGGAAGCTCTATCCACTATATTGACAGTGCTATGTGGTTTTAGCAATGGAGCTACACAAAACTGAAGATTGGCAGGTGTGCGAGGTGTTGGACCCCTGCCGATCAGCTAGTGATAGCCTATTAAAGGCTAGAAAATCCCTTTAATGCTTTTTCATCTGCAGCCACAGCATTAAATGTATGGCAGATTGATTGCTTGGGCTCAGAAGCTCCAATTGTGTCCTCGCTCATAGGAGAATGTCTGTGATTGACAGCAAGCCTCTTACAGAGGAAACGTCAGTCTCGACCGCTTAACCCTTTAGATATCTTTGTACTGGGAAAGGCCCCCAAGAATGTCTAGTAGCTGCCTACTAGACCGTACCTTAGACATAGCATAATTGGTATCTTTCAATTTTCTACTGACAGACAATAATGCATTGGAATACTAAATAATGGTGGATTTATTTATTTTTTGCATTCTCCCTAAAATGTTTTTATAAAAGTTAAAACATGATTATATATTGGTGCTATTGAATGATACAACTTGGCCTGCAGCAGACAAGAATACTCCACTATCCATGTGTTCAGAATCCCTGCATCATTAACATCCATACTGCGTTAAATTCTACCATGCTGTAAATACTGACTGCTGATTTTTTTTCGTGTGTATGTGTCTGGATTAACGTGTTCATTGCTTTTATCTCACCATTTATCTCAGGTACCCAAAGACGATGAAAAAGAAAAAAAACCTTTAAGAAGAGTGACCCATAGCCCGCAGCCATCTACTGCACGACACAGAGAAAATAAGTAATTGCACTTTTCTTTTTCGTATTTCTTAAAGGGGTTGGACACTTTCTGGCTATTAGTGACCAATATGTATAGAAGATCATTATATGTCACTTACTAATCTAGCCTTTGTTGAAATACTGCACCATTTTCTATATTTCATAAGGTATGCTCCTTGTTTGCCAAGTCTTTTGTGCCATCTGCACAGAGGTCCTGTCCATCAGATGGCCACTGATGGAGGGTCATGTGACCACGCAATCACCTCCATGCGATGTCTTCTCCATTCAAATACACTACACCTGCCACCTGTATTTGTTCTGTTGGACATTTAGAGCAGATGCAGTGTGTCTGAATGGAGGAAACCTCACATGGAGGCGATTTTGCCTGGTCACATGACCCTCCATCAGCGGCCATCTGATGGACAGGACCTCTGTGTGGACAGCACAAAAGACTTGGCAAACAAGGAGCATACCTTTATAAAATACAGAAAATGGTGCAGAGTTTCCACAAAGGCTATATTAGTAAGTGCCATATAATCATCTTACATACACACAGTAACCAGAAAGTGGTTTAAACTACTTCTAGTATTAGAAATAGTGCTGCACTATTATAGCACTCTGACTCTGTGCCTGTTTCATCAGGAACAGGACCAAGGCTGTAATACACAAAGAAACTTCTGTTCTCTGTCGTTTAACTCCTGGAATGCTACGATCAAAGCAGATCACAGCATACAAGAGTAAAGCAAAGGTGGGATCCTCCCTTGATAGTATCCTATGACTTTATTTATCCCATATGCAGACAACCCAGACTTAAAGGGGTTCTCCTGGAGTAGAATATTGTTGACATTTCCTCCAGGATAAGTTATCAATATCTGATCAATGGGGGTCCGACACCTGGCATCGCCTACAGCACAGTGAGTGCTTTGTCCTCCTCACAGGTTACCAATCACAGCACCGTACATTATATTTCGGCTGTGCTTGGTATTGCAGCTCAGTGCCATTCACTTAAATGGGACTGAACTTCACCTAGGCTCTGATAAACATGACTTCACTGGCCTAGGAAGAGGCTGCTGTCCTCACTGGAGCATCACTGCCTCTTCAAACAGCTGATTGACAGGTGGAGATCTGATTCCCGGCACCCTATCTGATATTGATGACCTATCCTGGGGTTAGGTCATCAATATTCTTCTCCCAGAAAACGCCTTTAATATGTAAGCATAAAGGCTAATGTACTTACGTTTTATACATGTACTGTAATAATTAATAGAACTTTTATTATGGTATTAAAAATGAAAATCTGTAAATTTAAAAATTTGGGAGAAAAGAATGTTTTTCAAGGTGAATGCTGTTTAAAAAAAAAAGTAAAAAGTTCAAAAATCTTTTACTTTTCTATCAAAATATATTAAATATAAATTCATAACTGACAGATATGTAGCCAAAATGATACAAAAAAAAGAACAATTAGTCACACAAAAAACAAGGCCTCATTAAAGTACTGTACAGTATGTTGTCCTAAAATTAAAAAAGTTATGAGTACTGGAGGGTAAAACAAAAAATATCTAGTAACTTCTTTTTTAAGGGGTCTGAATGGCCTAAAACTGGTCATACTCACCTCACTGGTTTCTTGATGCTCCTGCTCTGGGATTCCTCTGGTCTCTTCTTCATGCTCCCACCTGTCACATTGGAAATGACTGCTCAGCCAATTGCTTGCGGGGGGTGACCCACCTCAGCCAGTGATTGTCTGTCTGAGAGATCATTTCCTGTGCCTCAAGAGGGACAGACTAGAGAGCTTCAGGGACCTTAGTAGTGATGGATCGGTAACAGTGGAGGGTTGGTAAATATGAATTTAGTTTTTTTTTTCTTTTTGTTCCTCCAGCATTCTGCTTACATCGGCCTGTGTAGTCAGGCTGTTGCAGACGAGCGTCGATGGATGTGTTCTCATCCATCGGTGCTTGCACTGCCTGTGTATTGGGCAGTGTAATAGCACCTAACACTGGGACCCTTACTTACCACTGTAGGAAGGTACAAGGGGTTGTCATTGATGGTAGGTATTTGTCACCGAGGTTCCTGGCCTCGGTGAAGTAAGAGCCGATATTTTCATGTGTCAACGGTAGCTAATGCTGATTGACACTTTTGCTATTTAGTATGGCTGTAAATATTTGATCCGGGACGGATCTTATTGATAGTAGTCAAAGTGCTGAGTGGGTGACTTCTCCCCACGTTCCAGGCCGGGTTTTGACAGCACCCGGCTATCCTTAAAAAGGCAGCTGGGCTCAGCAGCAGAGAACTCCGTGTGTGTTGTGATCTGAGCCCTGTGCTGGGCTGAAAAGCTGAGACCCGTGTGTTGGGAGTTGCCACCTAAAGCCTGCATTTAGACTGCTGGATGCAGAACCGCCAACAAGGTGAAATTTTTTTGTTATGCATGAACTTTCTACTCAGTGTGAACAAACACCAACTCTGCAAAGAGTATTTTTGTTTGACCTTATGTGTGAATAAACATGGACATTTGAATTACGAACTTGTACTTTGCCTCTGTACTGCACCCGCTTAACCCAACTACTAGAGTGAATCCCCTCACCACCATGAGTTCAAGTAGCTGCTCTGCACCAGATTGGGAGCGGCGATAGGAAAAATCTGTCCTTTTCATTCTAATGATTGGTCAGATTCCTTTGGATTTATAGGTGATTGTAGATACTATCGATATATCATTTATGAGAATGATCATTAATGGGGCAGATGTCTTTAACCAAAGTACCATTGAACTGTATTTTTTCCCTCTGTCCATTTTTTTAAACGTTGACTGTTTAATGTCCCTAAACAGGGAAAATAATAGAAAACGAAGTAACTCTGACAGGGAGAGCACGTCTGTTACGTCTTTTAGATCAGGAGGTCAGGAACAGAAACCAGATATTGATACTACATCAGGCCGCCTAAGTGGAAGCAAAGTGCAGACTTCAAAGAATACAAGGTAAGAAAGTCAGTGTACACTGCTGTTTCAGGGTCACACATGAGCAAAATAAAAATATGGAGGCTGTGATAGTAATTCTCGTCATGGGATGGGATTTAAAGGGGTTGTCCAAGTTATATTTATTGATGACCTATCCTCAGGTTAGGTCATCAATATCAGATCGGCGGGGGTCATCAATAAATAAAACTTAGACCCATCCTAAAGCGGTTGTCCGTCAGCAGAATATACTGCCTTATGTTAGAATTCATATCACAGCTACAGAGGCGGGCTCCTAGCAGCCGAAAGGGTTCAAAAATGTTGTTCCAGTTGGCTAATATGTACACTGAAAGAATACAGCAGACCTAAAGGGGGTTATCTAGGAATTTAATATCAACAGTTGAGGAAAAGCAGCACTCCAACCCTTAATAGGGTAAAAAAAAAAAATGGCGCTCCGTCACCGAGTGAGTAACCCAGGGTATTCTGGTGCATGCAGCACGATCCTGGCTCTGGATCCCACTATGAACACAAGTAGAAAATCTGCAGCACTCGTCCAATTCAGAAGGGGTTTTATTAGCTAATAGGCATGAGAAAGACTTTATATAGTAGAAACGTTGCTATGTATGGTGCTTTTTAGTTAATAAAACACCTTCTGCTTGAATTGGACGAGTGCTGCAGATTTTCTACCCTCTACTCCTCAGGATAGGTCATCAATAGATCGACTAGGGTCTGTCTCTCCTGTGTCTCTCCACAGCTTGCCAAGCACAGTGCCGTACACGGTATAGCAGCTGTGCTTGGTATTGCAGCTCAGCCCCATTCACTCAAATGGGACTGAGCTAAGCCTAGGCCATGTGATAGTTATACAGTGAAGTCACTGGCTTAGGAAGAGGCCTAAATTCCCACAGAGCACCACAGCTTTTTCGAATAGCTGATTGGCAGGGGTCCCGGAAGTCATTTTGATTAAAGGGGTTCTCCAGGAATAAAAAAAAATACCTTTCATTACTTAGAATGGCTCGTTTTGTCTAGGGAACAATCATTAGGAGAAATAAAATGGCCGCCCTCCTATCAGTACACACAGAACCTGTCCTATTCATACAGGAGGACAAGTTACTTCACCACGATGAGCCCTAGTGCTGCCTCATCCTCCTCTCTGCTCTACTTGTCAGGAATCATGATCCTGAATACAGGTGAATGTCTGTGGTAATGGAGATGATGAGGAGACATGAGAGGAGGGTGAGGTGTGGCTAATGAGCAGCAGCACTTGTTTACAGTCTCCATTACCACAGCCTGTCCTGTCCGTCCTTTATGTACTTCATGTCTCTTCATGAACTAAATTCCCCAGAGATTCTTATCTGTATTCAAGATCCTAATCCCTGACAAGTAGAGAGGAGGAGGATGAGGCAGCTTTTTTACCTCCAGTGTTGTAAAATAACTTGTCCTCATGTGTGATCAGGACAGGTTTTGTGTGAACTAATGGGACAGCGGCCATTTTGTTTTCCCCGATGATTGCTCCCTAGACAAAACGAGCCATTATAAATAATGAAAGGTATTTGAGAAAATATTTATAATAAAGTAATTTCTCACCCAGTTTCCTTGGGGGACACAGAAGACCTTGGGTATAGCTCATCTCCATAGGAGGCGTGACACTAAGTGAAGACTGTTAAGCCCCTCCTCCACAGCTATACCCTCAGCCTGGAGAGAGAGACTGCCAGTTTTTTGCTTAGTGTCCAAGGAGGCAAGACACTCCCTGCTCTGCAGGGCTGGTTTCTCCTTGTTTAAATTTTAGATTTTTACTTTTTTCTTTTCTTTTTGTTCCAGATCATCAGGGATAACAGAGACGCACTAGACCTCTCTGTTCTCCCGGGGTTGAGCTGCGCCAGTGCCGGTCACCCGCACTGCTGCCTCCCCCACAGAAGACAAGGTGGATCAGGGCAGCCCAGCTCCCCTACATCCCGCCAGCGCAAGGGTCGCCCGCACGCCAAGTCCCTCTTCCAGCGCCCTGCCACTACGGTGCCAGTAGCTGAAGGGGCGACCCTGCTGGAATGGACCGAGGGTGAAGACGGCTGTGGTAAGAGAGAGGCTTCTCCAGCCCTACGTCCCCCACCCCCCCACCCTGGTCTCCTGCGTGCCTGACCCCCATACTGGGCCTCTAGTCCCCTGCTGGATCTATGCTGGGCCCTGGGGTGCCGCAGAGCGGCAATCTCCTTCTGCCCCCTCCCCCCTGCCTGGCTCCCATAGACATGCAGCCAGTGGCTGTCTCCACAGCCAGCTACAGAAGCGGCAACATAGTTTATTTCTCTATCAGCACAGGCACCCGGTACATCTCCTACCGGAGTGTTGCTCCAGGCCTGAGGCTCCTGACGGCTTTGGAGTAAGGCCTCGCCTCCGGCCGACATCGGTATTCCGGTGCGGCCGGGCGCCGCAAAAATCTTAGCCCAGGCTCCGCGGCCTGCTAGGCCGCCATTCCGGGTCCCTGACTTTTCCGGCCGGCGGGGTGGGCTCCCGCGGCCGGCAAGCCGCCATTCCGAGCCCCTGACTCTTCCAGCCGGCGGGGTGGGCTCCCGCGGCCGGCAAGCCGCCATTCTGGGCCCCTGACTCTTCCGGCCAGCGGGGTGGGCTCCCGCGGCCGGCAAGCCGCCATTCTGGGCCCCTGACTCTTCCGGCCGGCGGGGTGGGCTCCCGCGGCCGGCTTTGGGCTTGACTTCTAGGCCCAGCAGGCCCCGGCCGACCGTCGGTGCCGGTCGGTGGGGCTCCGCAAATTTTGGCCCAGGCTTCGCGGCCTGCTGGGCCGCAATTCCGATCGGCCCACGGGGTGGGCACCCGCGGCCGGTTTGATGCGCTGCTCCGCCTCAGGTCCCTGCGGTACATACCGGGCGCCGCAAAATTTAGACCCCGGCTTCACGGCCTACTAGGCCGCAAAATTCCGGCCTCTGGTGGAGGGGGCGGGAACTTCTCCAGGCGCGAATTCTTCCCGCCGGGAGGTTCCTCCGCCCCCGGGGGATCGCAGCGCCGCCCTCCAGGCCGGATCCATGTTAACCCTTTGGGTACAGGCCGGATCCCAATGGGCCTGTATGGCTGGCCCCCCTTTTTCCTGACTACTGTGCCCCTATATGGTGGCCCCCTTTAGCCTCAGAGAGGCTGTGTTTTTAAAAAAAAAAAAAATAAAATAATAATAAATATATATATATATATATATATATATATATATATAATAATAATAATAACAGATTTATTTTGGACTGCGCAGGACGCTGCAGCCTCATCAGTAGTGCTGCATGTCTGCATGCCCTCTTTCCACAGGCGGCATAGTGTTGCGCTCCCAACCTGCGTCGCTGCTAGGGCATTTCCCCTTTTAGGCGGTTTTCCTGCCCTCTTCCAGGATACGGCGCCGGCCAAGTGCATGCGGCCCTTCCGTAGGCAGCATTCATCATCTCTCCAGTTATGGTGCCTGCCATGTGCATCCCCCCCTCCTAGGCGGGATACTGCACTCTCCCTGGCTGCCGGCTGGCCATGTGCATGACCCCCTTTTAGGCGGAATAATGCACCTTCACCGGATACGGTGCTGACCATGTGCACGACCCCCTTCCATAGGCGGAATGCTGCACTCTCTATGGATTTGCTGCCGGCCATGTGCACGACCCCCTTCTCTAGGCGGAACGCTGCACTCTCACTGGATTCACTGCCGGCCATGTGCGTGACCCCCTTCCATGGGCGGAACGCAGCGCTCTCACTGGATTAGTTGCCGATCATGTGCATGACCCCCCTTTTTAGGCGGAATACTGCACTCTCACCGGATACGGTACTGGCTATGTGCACGACCCCCTTCCATAGGCGGAACGCTGCACTCTCTCTGATGGGCTATGATGTACTTATGTACTATGTTACTATGCTGCACTCTCACTGGTTTCGCTGCCGGCCATAGGCATGACTCAGGCAGCATACATACATCCCTCTGTCTGTGGTTGTTTTCTCGCAGGTACGTTACTGGCCATGTGCATGTACCCCATACATGGCGGGGTGCTTGCACTCTCGCTGGATCCGCCGTCGGCCATATGCATGACCCCTCTTCCGTGGGCGTTGTGATTCGCTGCCTGCCATGGGCATGCCTTCCTTCCTCAGGTTACATACACACATTCTCACTGACTGTGTTTGTCTCTCACCAGTACGTTGCTGGCCATGTGTATGACTCCCATACATGGCGGGTGCACGCACTCTCCCTGGATGAGATGCTGGCCATGTGCATTACCCCCCCCCCTTTTTTTTTTTTTTCTGGGCGGCATGCTACACTCTCACCGGATACCTTGCTGGCCATGAGCATGGCCCTCTAACATGGGTGGAACGCTTGCACTCCCATTGGATACGGTGCTGGCCTTGTGCGTGACCACCCCACATTCCATGGGCAGAATTTGGCACGCTCATGAGATTCACGGCTGTCCTTGTATGGCTGTGCTGGACTTGTACATGTCCCCCTTCATTGGCAGAGTAGTTGCACTCTCGCTAAGTCAGTGTTGGGTGTATTATTGCACACTCACTTAATGCTAGGATAACCCTGTGCATGTTCCCCTTTCACTAGGTGGACCTCCTGCGTTCCTGCTGGATTATAGGGTATGTCCTGCTTCTCTGAAGTAGGTACGGCCTTAGGCATCACTCCCTTTTGGGACCGGCCTTTGCACTCTTGCCGACTGCAGTTTGCCAGATACAATTTTCCCCCCTTTCGGGGTGGACTGCTTGCGTTCCATCGCATGCTATACTAGGCTTGTGCATAACTCCCTTGCAGGTTGCACTTTGCAATTACGTACATGCTGTGGCACTCTGTGGCGAGCCCCCTTTTTCGCTGAATTAACCTTTTTGCAGTGAGCGGACGTTCTTGTGCGTTGTTTGGGCCGTGTATGCCTTCTCCTCCTGTAGGTGGGTTGGCCTTCTCACTGCTTACGGGCTGCTCGTACGTATGCCTCACCTGCTTCCTGCGGCATACTTTTGTTTTCTTGGGATACGATGCTTGCCGCAAGCCTTGCACTTGTCTCTAAGGAGTTCATTCTGTCCACCTGACCCGGACGGGCTCTACTTGCTCTCTGCTGCACGGAGCTGGGTGGTACTCATTCATTTAGTTGGCCCTTCATCCCAGGGAGTGTTCGTGGTTCCTAGATGCGTGCCCATTCGTCCTTCCGCGGTATTGTTTCCCTGCGCTAGTGGTCACATGGTCGAGAGTGCTGTTGTCTGGAGCGCCCCTCGAATTCTTCGTTGGCTCTGGCAGGACTGCGGTTCCCTTGCCTGCTGCAATTTCCTCCTCTTCGGATGTAGTGTGGTATGAGTCCTTCCTCTTGGCGCCTCTACGCTTCAGTCTGATCTGCTACCAGGTGCGGGCCGCTTTTCTCGGGAAGGTCACCCAAATTCGCTTGGGTGCTCGATTACCCAGGTCGGAGGACCTCCACCTTGGGTTCTTCAGGGTATTCGCCTTCTGCGAGGCGGTGAACCGGGCATCTCACAGTGTAGCAGGGTTCTGCTTTTGAGCTGTCCTATGGCTTCCCTGTTGCCCACTCCTCCGTTCGGTTGGAGGGGGTTATGCCGGCCTCTGTCTCGACTACCTTATCTCGCCGGCTCTGTTTGGCTCCCGCTCGGTACAGATCACTCCGATGTGGCTTCTGTCCCGCCAGACTTCAGAGGCTGTTCTTTCACTGTCCTCCCCTCTGGGGAGAGCATGGTTGTTCATGTGGATGGTTCCGGTGTTCCTTTTGGCCTCGTACTGTCTCCCTTGTTCACACTGGCTGTATTAGCTGTGCCTATTTACCGAGTCTACCGCGTTCTGTCCTCCCGCTGAGTGCAGATTGCGTGGTCCATTCTAAGACAATGGTCCTGCTGTAGACTTACCTTCTCGGTAACTTGGGGGGACTACCTTTCGGTCCAGATTGTCCTTTGATCTCCCACACCGGGACTGTAGAACATGGCTACATCAGCATGGACTTTAGCCTGTCTTGTCCTGGCATCTGGCGGATACTGGGCGGACCCTTTGGTTCCGTTCCGTCTGTCCTTCTGCTCCCCCACTCGGGTGGATACGGGACCACGTTGCTCGGGGGCCGACGGGACCAGTTTTGTCGACTTCTGCCCGTGTTACTGGTCTGCGCCTGATCACATTGGGTTTTCGCCCGCTTGCCAGGCGACTCCAGCGGGTTCGCTACTGTCCGCTCCTGGCTGTATTTCGTCCAGGATCTGTCGTAAGACTTATGGTTCTTTTGTCTGGGGTTCTGTGGGAAGCTGTGCATTCCCCACTCTGACTTTTTCTCTCTGCATGGTTCTGTCTTTTTTCCAGTCCGGCCTGGACCTGGGACTGGGATTCCTTTACTTGAGGTGTCAAGTGTCAGCGCTGTTCTTCCTCTTCCAGCGTTCCCCGGCCCTCTGGGCCTGTCAAGACCTTCTTACTCAAAATGGCTCTTTGGTTCCTCTGTACTGTCCTTCGGTACCGCCCTGGGAACTACATACTGAGCTCTCGGCGCTCCAATCTTTTCCTTGGAGCCGTTACAGAAGTTCTCTCTACCCCGCCTGTCCTGTACGGTTGTGTTTCCGTATCAGTCGTGTCTCTGATGGGTGCCTGAATGGCCCCTTTTTGTTCTGAGCCTTCTGTCTTTTCCCAGGACAGGGCTGTTTCTACATCCCGTTCCTTCCTTCTGAAGGTGGTGTTGCCTTTCGCTTCAACACTTCACCGATTTGGACGTTGTTTGGGCCTTGCCGGTTTTACTTGGAGATCTCCGACTCTTGTCGACGTTCGGTCTCTTGGGTTTCCTGGAGGTCCGCGCTTAGAGTTGACGGACTCCAGGGTGGTTTTCCTCCGCTTTATCAGATTGGCTATTACTGAGGTTACCGCACCGAGGGCAGGATTCTGCCTTTGCTGTCACCGTTCATTTCACCAGAGCGGTCGGTGCCTCCTGGGCCGGAGGCTTTGGGCTTCGGCCATGCATTTGAGCAAGGCGGCCACAGGTCTTCCTTGCGCGCTTTACAGAGTTCTACAGGGTGCATACTCTGGCTTCGGCGTATGCTGCCTTGGTCCGCCTGGGTCTGCAGGCGGCGGTTCCTTGATGCCTTCGGGTGCTTCGCCTTGGAGCTGTGGTCCCTCCCCTTTTGGACTGCTTTTGAACGTCCCAAGGTCTTCTGTGTCCCCCAAGGAAACTGGGCGAGAAAACGAGATTTTTGTATAACTTACCAGTAAAATCTCTTTCTCGCTCTTTCCTTGGGGGACACAGCACCCACCCATTCATTGTTTTTCTCTACACGGTTTCCGAGTTTGTGTTACCCGTTGGGTAGTTGGCTTGTTGGTTCCTTGTTGGACTTTGCCTTTTCCCACTGCTTGGATACGCAACTGGCAGTCTCTCTCTCCAGGCTGAGGGTATAGCTGTGGAGGAGGGGCTTAACAGCTTTCACTTAGTGTCACGCCTCCTATGGAGATGAGCTATACCCAAGGTCTTCTGTGTCCCCCAAGGAAAGAGCGAGAAAGAGATTTTACTGGTAAGTTATACAAAAATCTTGTTATTTAAGTATTTTAATTTTCTTAATTCCCGGAGAATCCCTTTAATGACTGAGGATACGCCATCAATATGAAATATCCAGATAACCCCTTTAAGAAGAGAGTGCTTCCTTGGCAGCAATGATTGATGGCCGACTGCTGAATATACACTGTAGATATATAATATACACATGTGCTGTTACGTAGGGCAGTTAAAGGGGTTGTCTCACTTCAGCAAATGCCATTTATCATGTTGAGAAAGTTAATACAAGGCACTTACTAATGTATTCTGATTGTCCATATTGTCTCCTTTGCTGGCTTCATTCATTTTTTCCATTGCATTATATACTGCTCATATCCAGGGGTTACAGCCACGATCTACATCTTTAAAAACATTTAAAATTCTTAATCCGAAGTCAGAAATGGTACCTCGGTACCAAACCTGACTTTGGATTGCTATTTTAAAATGTTTTTAAAGACGCAGAAGTGAATACTGAATTCATTCACTGAAGTCTTGCGCGACTAGGGCAGAAACAAATTTTGCCTCCACGGAGGCAATACATTTTAATGCTGTACGGAGAAAGGTCTCTGTACAGCATTAAAACGAAGTGTTTGAACGAATCGACTTCGCATCTATGATCCGAAGCTCGATTCGCTCAACACTAGTCATAACCCCTGGATACAAGCAGTGTATATTGTGATGAAAAATGCATCAGGACAGCAAAGGAGACAATATGGACAGTACCACATTAGTAAGTGCCTTGTATTAACTTTCTCTACATGATAAATGCCATTAGCTAAAGACAACCCCTTTAACCGAGCTATACCAGCGGAATAAAAAAAAGCATGTCACTGTGCAAATTCTTCAACAAATAGCAGCAGAAACAGCTGTGAATGCCTTTCAACCGATTATTGGCTCATGTGGGTCATTGCTCCAGCCAGTAATTTGTCGAACAGCATTTTCAGGCATTACCTGTGCATTGGGGCCTCTGCATTGATAGAAAGGCGGCAGCAGCAGGGGAGCCTCAAAGAATGTACAGCCCATGGACAATGCTAACACATTTATTTAATTTTTTTATTTCTTAGCACATTACTTGTCTTATATTTAATAAAATGGAGCCAGCTTAATATTACTGCAGTAAAATGTCATCTTCATACGTTTTTCACTTCATTATGCTATATGTGTTTCAATAATTTTTACACTAGGAGTAGGGAAGACCGAAAAAAAGATGACCGTTCTCGTAAAAGGGAGCATGAGCGGATC
This sequence comes from Bufo bufo, assembly GCF_905171765.1. Classification (NCBI taxonomy): domain Eukaryota; kingdom Metazoa; phylum Chordata; class Amphibia; order Anura; family Bufonidae; genus Bufo; species Bufo bufo. The sequence continues at coordinate 504,973,830 of NC_053391.1, forward strand.
CTGCCCCGGAGAGATTCCTACAGGGATAGATACAACAGACGAAGGGGGCGAAGTCGTAGTTACAGCAGAAGTCGTAGTCGCAGTTGGAGTAAAGAAAGGCAACGTGATCGAGACAGGGATAGAAGCCGGAGTCGAACAAGAAGTAGAACAAGGAGCAGAGGTGGGTGTAGAGTCCGATAAAACATTCAGGAAGGATCTATAGAACTTTTGTTTGCCTGTGACAGAGCCTACGTTTCATGCTTGGGTTGCTATTAAGTACAGTCAGGTCCATAAATATTGAAGACAGTTGCAGTAGAGGCCTGGCAGAGCATCACCAGGGATGAAACCCAGCATCTGGCGATGTCTATGCGTTCCAGACTTCAGGCTGTAATTGACTGCAAAGGATTTGAAACCAAGTATTAAAAAGTGAAAGTTTGATTTATGATTATTATTCTGTCCCATTACTTTTGGTCCCATAACAAGTGGGAGGCACATATGCAAACTGTTGTAATTCCTACATCGTTCACCTGATTTGGATGTAAATACCCTCAAATCTGACAGTCTGCAGTTAGGGCTCTTTCACACCTGCGTTATTGTCTTCCGGCATAGAGTTCCGTCGTCGGGGCTCTATGCCGGAAGAATCCTGATCAGGATTATCCTAATGCATTCTGAATGGAGAGTAATCCGTTCAGGATGCATCAGGATGTCTTCAGTTCCGGTACGGAACGTTTGTTGGCCGGAGAAAATACCGCAGCATGCTGCGCTTTTTGCTCCGGCCAAAAATCCGGAACACTTGCCGCAAGGCCGGATCCGGAATTAATGCCCATTGGAAGGCATTGATCCGGATCCGGCCTTAAGCTAAACGTCGTTTCGGCGCATTGCCGGAGCCGACATTTAGCTTTTTCAGAGTGGTTACCATGGCTGCCGGGACGCTAAAGTCCTGACAGCCATGGTAAGTGTAGCGGGGAGCGGGGGAGCAGTGTACTTACTGTCCGTGCGGCTCCCCGGGCGCTCCAGAGTGACGTCAGGGCGCCCCAAGCGCATGGATCACGTGATCGCATGGATCACGTCATCCATGCGCATGGGGCGCTCTGACGTCATTCTGGAGCGCCCCGGGAGCCGCACGGACTGTAAGTATACCGCTCCCCCGCTCCCCGCTCCTACTATGGCAACCAGGACTTTAATAGCGTCCTGGGTGCCATAGTAACACTGAAAGCATTTGGAAGACGGTTCCGTCTTCAAATGCTTTCAGTACACTTGCGTTTTTCCGGATCCGGAGTGTAATTCCGGCAAGTGGAGTACACGCCGGATCCGGACAACGCAAGTGTGAAAGAGGCCTTAAAGCACATCTTGTTCGTTTCATTTCAAATCCATTGTGGTGGTGTATAGAGCCAAAAATGTTAGAATTGTGACGATGTCCCAATATTTATGGACCCGACTGTATGTTCACATTAGCCATTGACAGCTTCAGGCACAATATTCCCCAGTGGCCCTAGGGATATAAAAACATAATTCAGAACCATATGTGACACCGAGGTCACACTGCCTTGGAACAGAACTTGGGAACTGGTTGCAAAATCACCCGCCCACTTAAAATTGTTGTAAATTACTCAAATTGTAAAGGGGTTCTCCAGCTTTTTAACAAATTTTGACTCCTCTCTGGAGGACCTGTGGAGGGAAGCATTCTTCCCCACTACTGTTTCCCATCTTCTTTGGTCCACCGCTTCCGGGCTCAGATGGGGGTCCCGTGGACTGAGGCCAGTCATTGGAGAGTAGCACTGCAAACCGAGGAAGCCAGAACCAAGCAGCAAGTAGTTTGCTCCACAGGTCTGGTTTTAGCAAGTATGCTTTTCTCCACAGGTCTGGTTTTGGTTCCGTTTTTAGGCCTCTTTTACACGACTGTATTTTTGCTCCACAACCGATCAGCATTTTTTGGGGCCACAAAAAATGCTGACAGCACACCGTATGCTTTCTGCATCCATATGTCTGTTCCGCAGTCTCGCAAAAAAATAGACCATGTCCTATTCTTGTCTGTTTTGTGGACAAGAATAAGCATCGTTACAATTGATCTGCCAAAAAAACAACTGGATGTAACTGCAAAATACATTACTTACAGTTGTGTGAATACAACCTTAGGATGTGTGTTTTTTGATAAAACACCCAAAAAAGAGTAAGGGATATTTATGAAGACTGACGTTCACATATGCCTGTCTTGATACTTGTGCCCAGGGGTGGGAGGCACCTGCTTTGTTAGATGCCTCTTAATAAACTAGTTGCATCTCTTGCAGTCTATGCCAGCTAGGGGCTGGTGTAGGCTTCAGCTATAGCTTACTCCAGTTTCTGCCATAAGTCGTAGTAAACCCAGCAGGCTGTGACGCTCCATCCTCCAGCTAAGCGCTGCCCCTTTTACTCTCCACTTTAGAAAATAGTAGAGTAAAAATTGCAAATTCTAGTGCAAGTATGGCATGCTCCATAATTTGTGACTTTTTTAACACCTCAGTAGTGATGTAAACACATTAGTAAATGCCCCTCACTGTGTTTCCTTGCTTTTTTGGCCCCTTGGAGTTTTTCTTATAGACCATGGGCGGGGAAGTCTGAAAAAGAGCAAGTAAAACATGTGACTAAATATTGCCATTTCCTAAAAAAGACTTGTTTAAAAAATGGCATTGTTTTCTAGCCAAAAAATAAAACGTAGTGTGGCAGCGCCCTGAAGAGTTTTTCTGATCTCGACAGAATGTGGCCCAGGAGTTTTGATCACCGCTGGTCCTGGTTCAGAAGTTCCAGACAAATGGTTATTGATGGGTTGAGATGGCAATGCACTGCAACTGTTCTTGTATGTACTTTATTTCAGCATGTCTGAACTTAGGTGTATCTATGCGTTCAGAGCTAGATTATCATTTAGTTTTAATGTTAATATTTTTATGTTTTTTGTTAGACAAGGATTCCGGAAGACCTAAATATAATCTTGAGCGGTCAGATCCCTCAGATGACGGTTACCAGACCACTACCCCGGTACCTCACATTGGATCGGCACATTATCCTGTACCGACGCTAAGCAGCACTATCACAGTGATAACACCTTCACATCATGGCAATAATTCAGCGGAAAATTGGCAAGAATTCCATGAAGACCAAGTGGACCACAGCAATTATGGAAGACCTCCCATGCCCAAGAAACGCTGCAGAGACTATGATGGTATTGAGTTATAAAATGTTCTTTATAAAGTCTGTTATTTCCTCTTAGGCCATGTTTACTCCTGCCCTCTTTATTTCCATTGTTCTGCTCTGTTATACGAGCAGAACAGCGAAATGAATGGAATCATTGGATCCTTCACATGGCGGACTCAAACAGATCCGGACCGATCTGATTGTGCCAGTCAGGTCTCTGTCATGAGACGTGGCTTTTTACCAGACGAGATAGCATTGAGTGCTGTGCTATTCTGTCCTCTATTTATTTTTTACAGAATCTGTGACCGTGTCCTAATGGAGCCTCCAACGCAGATGTGAACCAGTAGTGTGTATATACCTTCACATGTGACTCACAATTGGGGAGGTTTATTCTGACTGCAATGGCAGCTTTACAGTCACATTAAGTATGACTCACTGATTTTATTTCAAGATCTTCTCCAACAAGTGGCACCTGTTGGAAGTTTATGGCACACTCCACACTAGGAGTGAACCGAATATCTAAAAGCAGGCACTTCAGTCTTATTCAGTCTCGAGCAACTATAGACCAGTGAGTCTGACATCAATAGTAGACAAATTAATGGAAACCCTATTAAAGGATAGGATTGTGGAACATCTAAAATTCCATTGATTGCAAGATGAAAAACAACATGGGTTTACTTCAGGGAGATCATGTCAAACAAATCTTATAGATTTTTTTGACTGGGTGACTAAAATAATAGACGGTGGAGGTGCAGTAGACATCGCATATCTAGATTTTAGTAAGGCTTTTGACACTGTCCCACATAGAAGACTTATCAATAAACTGCAGTCATTGAGCATGGACTCCCATATTGTTGAGTGGATTAGGCAGTGGCTGAGTGACAGACAGCAGAGGGTTGTAGTCAATGGAGAACATTCAAAACAAGGTCATGTTACCAGTGGGGTTCCACAGGGATCTGTACTGGGACCAATTTTGTTTAATATTTTCATAAGTGATATTGCAAAAGGCCTCGATGGTAAGGTTTGTCTTTTTGCAGATGACACAAAGATTTGTAACAGGGTTGATGTTCCTGGAGGGAAACGCCAAATGGAAAAGGATTTAGGAAAACTAGAAGAATGGTCAGAACTCTGGCAACTGAAATTTAATGTGGATAAGTGCAAGATAATGCACCTGGGGCGTAAAAACCAAAGGGCAGAATATAGAATATTTGACACAATCCTGACCTCAGTATCTGAGGAAAGGGATTTAGGAGTAATTATTTCAGAAGACTTAAAGGTGGGAAGACAATGTAATAGAGCAGCACGAAATGCCAGCAGAATGCTTGGATGTATAGGGAGAGGTATAAGCAGTAGAAAGAGTGAAGTGCTTATGCCGCTGTACAGAACACTGGTGAGACCTCACTTGGAGTATTGTGCGCAGTACTGGAGGCCATATCTCCAGAAGGATATTGATACTTTGGAGAGAGTTCAGAGAAGAGCTACTAAACTGGTACATGGATTGCAGGATAAAACTTACCAGGAAAGGTTAAAGGACCTTAATATGTATAGCTTGGAAGAAAGAAGAGACAGAGGGGATATGATAGAAACTTTTAAATACATAAAGGGAATCAACTCGGTAAAGGAGGAGAGCATATTTAAAAGAAGAAAAACTACCACAAGAGGACACAGTTTTAAATTAGAGGGGCAAAGGTTTAAAAGTAATATAAGGAAGTATTACTTTACTGAGAGAGTAGTGGATGCATGGAATAGCCTTCCTGCAGAAGTGGTAGCTGCAAATACAGTGAAGGGGTTTAAGCATGCATGGGATAGGCATAAGGCTATCCTTCATATAAGATAGGGCCAGGGGCTATTCATAGGATTCAGATATATTGGGCAGACTAGATGGGCCAAATGGTTCTTATCTGCCGACACATTCTATGTTTCTATGTTATTAAAGGTTTATTGCTATGACTTCATAACCTCTGGTACCCCAACCGAATGAGTGGGCCATTGCAGCACAATCACAGTGACTCCCACCTAGACAGTGGCACCCCAACCACCCTCTTTAAATGGGAACCGCAGCACATCCCCGTTCAAGTGAATGGGGCCTGCTGCATTTCCCCTGCACAGCTGGCCGTCCAGGAGTAACATACCTACGGACACCTATACCTCCAGTTCAGCCTATTCAGAAGCCATTTGGGGGGGGGGAAATCTTTCCTGGCTTCCTATGTGGCAATCAGAATAAATTCTATTGTTCCTATCAAGAAATGGATCCAGGCCCCTATTGAACTCCTTTAGTGCCATGACCACCACAACCTCGTCTGGCACAGAGATCCATAGTCTCACTGCTCTTGCAGTAAAGAATCCCCTTCTTTGTTGGTGGAAAAACCCTTCTTTCTTCTAGACATAATGTATCAATTTAAAAATTCCATAGTAAATAGTTTTTTTTATTTAACTTTTAACATGTTTGTGGACTTAATATAATCTTCTTTTTTCCAGAGAAAGGATTTTGCATGCGAGGTGATCTGTGTCCATTTGATCATGGCAGCGATCCTGTAGTTGTTGAAGATGTGAATCTACCTGGAATACTTCCATTCCCTGCACAGCCACCTGTTGTAGATGGACCACCCCCACCAGGACTTCCACCTCCTCCATCACTTTTAACCCCTCCCCCTGTAAATTTACGACCGCCAGTTCCTCCACCGGGTCCTCTCCCACCCAGCCTTCCACCTGTTACAGGTAATGTTATATATATATATATACATGGTGATTATACAAGGAAAGAAGAAATGGTAGATATTTTTCGTTGTTCTTCCTTTCTTTTCTATTGGGATCTGTTCCCAGTTTTCCTTAAAAGAACGTTAAAACAACTTCTGTAAGGGTCCTTTCACACTAGCGTTATTCTTTTCCGGCATTGAGTTCCGTCCTACGGGCTCTATACCGGAAAAGAACTGATCGGTTTTATCCTAATGCATTCTGAATGTAGAGCAATCCGTTCAGGATGCATCAGGATGTCTTCAGTTCAGTCTTTTTTCCTTTTCAGGACGGAGATAATACAGCAGCATGCTGCAGTTTTATCTCTGTCCAAAATTCCAGAACACTTGCCAGAATGCCGGATCTGGCATTTTTTTCCCATTGAAATGCATTAATGCCGGATCCAGCCCGAGTGTTCCGGCAAAACGGATCCGGCATTGCGGTCTTCGCACGCTCAGACCGCAAAAAATGTGAAGAAAAATAAATGCCGGATCTGTTTTTCCGGATGACACCGGAGAGACGGATCTGGCATTTCAATGCATTTGTCATTCAGATCAGGATCCTGATCTGTCTGACAAATGCCATCAGTTTGCATACGTTTTGCCAGAATCCTCTGCCGCAAGTGTGAAAGTATCCTAAATACAACACTTCTTAGGAACGTTCTCCAGAAAAACTTATTAGACTCTGTTCACATTTGTGTTGTATTTTTGTAAACTACTATGCTTTGCCAGATCCATCAGATGGTTGTCGCTGGCAACGACCAATAGATCTTACTGACTTACAAAGGGTCAGTCAAGTTCCACCATGCCAACTTTTGTTTTGACAGGAAAAAGTTTCCTGTATCCTTTCCGTCAGGTCCCTCTGCAGCTGTATTATGGCCTTTAAAAGAGTTTTCCGACATTTTAAGGCCCTATGCACATGAACGTATTTGGTTTCCGTGTCCGTTCATTTTTATTTTGCGGATAGGATGCGGACCCATTCATTTCAATGGTTCCGCAAAAAAAAATGCGGACACCACACCGTGTGCTGTCCGCATCCGTATGTCCGTTACCGTAGCCCCACAGAAAAAAATAACATGTCCTATTCTTGTCCGTTTTAGGCATTGTTACAATGGATCCGCCAAAAAAAACGGATGGCATGCGAATGTGATCAGTTATTATTTTTTTTTGTTTGTTTTTTAGGACCGCAAAACACATACGGTCGTGTTCATGTAGCCTAAAGCCTCATGCACACGGCCGTGTTCCGCGGCCGAGAGCGGTCCGTGGTAACCCGGTCGGGATTCCTGCTGACAGCAGGAGCGCACGGCGTCATTGGTTGCTATGACGCCGTGCGCTTCATGCCGCCGCTGCTGTACAGTAATACATCCGTATAGATCATACGAGTGTATTACTATAGTGCAGCGGCGGCATGAAGCGCACGGCGTCATAGCAACCAATGACGCCGTGCGCTCCTGCTGTCAGAAGGAATCCCGGCCAGGTTACCACGGACCGCTCTCGGCCGCGGAACACGGCTGTGTGCATGAGGTCTAATGCTGATGACTTATCCTCAGGACACCTGGGACCCCCGCCAATCAGCTGTTAGAGAAGGCATCGGCGCTCACAGGAGGTCTTATCCATAAGCACAGCTCCGTACATTGTACAGCGGCTGTACTTAGTATCATACTCGACCCAATTCGCTTCTATGGGCTGAGCTGCGCCTAGTCCATGTGACTGATAAACGTGTCGTCACTGGCCTAGGAAAAGCTTTGAGAAGGCCGCGGCACTACTGCGTAGTAAAATCCCGGAAAACTCCTTTAATGCTTCAGCTGCTGTTTTGTTAAATATCTAGTTTTAAAAGATCTTCTCCAAGCAAGATTTACCCTACTCTTTTTGACCTTACATTTAGTCAGCTTCACGTGACCATGAAACGGCCGTGTCCATTTTGTGATCCGAAAACAGTGGATCCTCAAAACACGGGCATCGGCAGTGTTCACCCCACATTGCAATGTGGACCCTTTGAATTCAACAGGTCTACAGTCCGGATATATGACAAAGATAGGACATGTGCTGTCTTTTGGGGCGCAGCCGCACGGACCCGGATTCACACTGTCATGTGAATGGGACCTTACACACGTCTTTCTATACATCGCATGCTTAACTGCAGCAGCTGTCCATCAAATATCCTTTCTGTGCTCCCATTGGTCATCTCATCTGTTCACCTGTTACTGACTCCGCCCACCAACTGTCACTTCTGCTCTTGTTTTACACCTTCTCCAGCCAGTCCCTGTTACTGTCACAGGAAGGACTGGCACCTACCAGGGGCAGCATTAAAGAAGGTAACGCCAAATCGGCAAGAATCACTCTCCTTTTTAGGCTAATTGCCAGTAACCATTGAGAACCAGGAGAATTCACTTCTGACTTTGTTGCAGAGGTTTCATCTCTTCCTGTTCCCTCTTAAATCAGTCTTGACCCATCAGCCTTTTGCACATCAAAATGTGGTAGGATTAAAGCTGGAATTACACAGTATTTTGAGCCAATGCCAGGAGTCGATTCAAAAGAAATGGGAAAAATAATCGAAGGACCTTTCCTTCCTGCTGGATCCACATACGGCTTTGGCTCAGAAAACTGCATGTGTGATTGCCGCCTTAGCACCCAGATTATTGGGCCAATTGTCTAGTATGAGTGCTCTTTCCCAATAATTGGTCTGTGTCCCCTGTCAATTGAGAATAAGGCTTGACCTGATTGTTTATGCGGCACATAAATTACTGTTTGGCAGCATTTCTCCCTGTGTAATCAGGGATCTGCTGCCCACAAATAATGCGGGAGATTTATCAAAACTGCTGTGAAGGAAAGCTGGCTTAGTTGCCCATAACAACCATTGAAAGGTGAGACTTGATTGGTTGCTATGGGCAACTAAGCCAATTTTTCTTTATACCAGTTTTAATACATTTCCCCCAAATAATCTTTATGGGGATGAAAGCTTATATTTGCTTTTGTTCATTGTTGAGAAAAATGATGTTTCTCGCCCATATTTATTGGGACACACAGAGACCGTGGGTATAGCTATGTCCTCTAGGAGGCGTTGACACTAGTAAAAGCTGGCAGCTCCTCCCCTGGCATATATACCCCCTCCAGCCTGGAGAGAGAGCTTCAGTTTTTTCTAGTGTCAATAGGAGGCAAGACCTCTCTGATCTGCAGGGAATCTCCTGAAGATTTTTTATTTTAGTTTATTTTTTTCCTTCTTTTTCAGAACGCCTCGCCTCCCTGTTCTCCCGGGGTCGAGCTATGCCAGTGCCGGTCACCCGCACTGCTGCCTCCCCCACAGAAGACAAGGTGGATCAGGGCAGCCTCGCTCCCCTGCATCCTGCCAGCCAAGGGGTCATCTAGGTCCGCCAAAGAGAAGACCCTCCCGCCATACCAGACTCCTGCCACTCCGGTGCCAGCTGCTGAGGAGATGACCCTGCTGGAAAAGGTGACCTTACAGGCCCACTTAGGGAGGGTGAAGTGAAGAGGAGGAAGATGGGTGAGTACGGGACTAGGTAAGTATGTTAACCCTCTCCCTCCTTTCCTATTTGAAGGCTTCTACGGAATAGGCTTCCTTCTTGGCCAGACAGGACTTAATTTATTTTATTTTTTTACTAGCCCAGCTCCACAGTCTTCCCTCCCCCTCTGTGCCATCGGTACTTGGGCACATCGGGGGTTAATGGCATTAAATCACAGCGGGCGACCGTGTGCACTGCTTTGGTCGGGTGTAGAGAAGATGTAGAGTGCCTGCGCATAACGCAGGGTTGGACCTCTGATCTCCCCTTGTCTCCGCTCCCCAGCGATAATCATCCCCTGGAAGCGGGTGCCTAAGAGTGCGCCGCTCCAGGAGGCTAACACCAGCATCAGGTCCGGGCACCGCAAAAAATCTGGCCTCGCCTGATCACTCCGGCCAGCGCAACATTCTGCCTGCGCAATCCAGCCCCGGCTTGCGGCCTCCCCCAGCGGGCGCATTTCTCTGCGATCTGGCGCGACTTCACTTACTGTGATGCGCTGTCCCCGCAGCCCTCGGTGCTCCGGCCGTACAGTTGGCCGTGTTTCATAACTTTAGGCCCCGGCTTGCGGCCTACTAGCCCGCACTTCACCCCGGGGAGGGGGGCGGTCTGGCACGAATTCTTCCCGCCTTGCCTTCCCCTCCCCCAGTAGCTCACAGAGCCCCGCCCACGGTTCAGGCAGTTAACCCTCCTGGTCAGCCATTTCTTGAGGCTGGCACAGGATTTCATGGGTTTCTATCTGCGGGGCTTTAATGTTGAGGGTTTCACTCCTCTGCTTCTTGCCCAATTACCACCTGCGCAATCGTGGACATCTCAGTTTTTACCAAATTAAATAAATAAAGTCCATTTGGGTCCTCCCCCCTCAGTCCTCATCACTGCAGGAACCCCCCGTCAGTATCAGACTGGGCCCGGGTCCCATCATAGTCAGAGGAGGACCCTTCAGTTTTCCATTCACCCTCCGGGGTCAGTTTGGTTGATAAAGCGCTGCCTGCGCAATCCACTGGTAGATCTGGATATTTCCTTTCACCCTCTGGAGCTGTTTGGTTGCCAAGCGCTGCCTGCTCAATCCAATTGTGTACATCCGGACTTTCCCAATCACCCTCTGGGGCCATTTGGTTGATAAGCACCACCTGCGCAATCCAATTGTGTACATCTGGATCGTCCCAATCACCCTCCTGGGTCGTTTGGTTGATGAAACGCTGCCTGCGCAATCCAGGTGGACATCCAGACCTTCCCAGTCAATCTGGGTCGTTTTGGTTGATAGAGTGCTGCTTGCGCAATCCCATGGACATCCGGACCTTCCCAAGCACCCTACGGGGTCGTTTGGTGGATTAGCACCACCTGTGCAAATCCAATGTTGGACCTCTGGACCTTCCCACTCACCTCCGGGTCGTTTGGTTGATATTCTCCACCTGCGCAATCCAATGGTGGACCTCTGGACCTTCCCACTCACCTCCGGGTCGTTTGGTTGATATTCTCCACCTGCGCAATCCAATGGTGGACCTCTGGACCTTCCCACTCACCTCCGGGTCGTTTGGTTGATAAGCACCGCCTGCGCACTCCGATAGTGGATCTCCGGACTTCCCAATCTTTTCAATCCGGTGAGTGAACCTCTAGAAGTTCCCATTCCACCCCCGGGTAGTTTAGCTGATAACTCCCACCGATGAGCCTGCGACTGCCATGGACAAGATTCTGAGAGTTAAGGCTGCACACAACGGGCCAGAGCAGGATATTTTCCTCCTTGGTCACCTCCACACCCCCACCCTTCCTCCCTACGGTCATGCTCAGATGCACCCTCCTCTCCCTGGAGAGGTTCGGCCCAAAGGGGGGATCAGTGGTTCGGTCGCTGCCGTGATTCCGGCGCGATTTTCCAAGATGGCGTCCAAGGCAGACAGCAGTACTTGTCGTATGCATTACCCCCTTGTTTAAGCAGAGTATTTGCACTACTACTGGATGCAGTACTCCCTTGGATCTTATCTCCCTCCATTGGGGTCTAACAGCACTAGAACTGTTTCAGTACCGGCAGTAGGCGTTCCCCCTTTTAGTAGGTGGCGGAACTGCATTCCCACTGGGGACAGTACTTACTGTATGCATTAGCCTCTTCCATAGTGGCGCTATGGCATTATTCCTGGTTCAGGGTTTACTGTATGTCTTACCCCCTTACCTAGGTGGGGTATTGATACGGACTCTCCAGATGCCTTGCCCTTTCCGTAAGAGCCGTACTTCCTCTCTACTTGGATTCAGTTCCTGCTAGATGCATTACTGCATTGCCACCCTTCATGGTGGAGTACTTACACTACCACTGAGTGCAGTGCTTGCCGCAGGCATTACCCCCTTCATTGGTGGGATAATTACAACATTGCTCCTTCCACAAGTGGTCCACTACAGTGGAGAATGAGTACACATCTTGGATGTGGCACTTCAACTACGCCACGGCTATAGATGCCTTAGCTTCTTCTGCAAGTGAAGCGTAGCCAGTATCGATCACGCTGGTGCCCTGTACTCTTCCACGTTGTGTATTTTTCCTTCGGTGCCGGTTTGGGGCATGAATATGACAACCTCTCTCCTCTAGGGGTTGCCCAGCGTCACTCATGTGTCCTAGCATCCCCTATCTCCAGAGTCCTCCACTGTTCCAATATGTGTCTTCAGCAATATGTAGTGCGTACACCATGGCAATATTGTGATTACATTCCAGCAAGTCGAGTGTTACACTGACTCTATATTTCTATCCACCATTTCTGATGTGGGAAGTGGTTGTGCTGGCACTCTGGTTTAGCTTTGCAGCGTGTTCTCCTCCGCTGGTGCGGATTTTGCGCTGGTACTGGTGTTTGCAGTCGCTGCAGTGGGGCGTTCCCTCGGGTAGGGGTTCTACCCTGACACTGGCTTGGCGGTTGTTCCTGTTCAACGCCCTTCCCAGGTGGAGTGTTTAAGGTTAGCTCTCCTTCCCTGGGGCAGTATGGTACCATGGCCTCTACCGGATACCTCTAGTCCGCCCCTCAGTTTGTGCTGGCGGGTACGCTGCGGCTCCTACGGTACGGGGGTCCTGGAGTAGCTATTACATACTCTGGCTCCCCCTGCACGGCTCCTTCGTCAGGTGACGGATTCTTCTAATGCCAAATTCGGTGGCATACGCCGCATGGCCTCATCCTTAGGCGGAGTGTGTCACCGCCACCATCATCCGGTGGCTACTTCTGTGTTGTGCCAGTCTCAGATGGGGAATGGGCTTCGCCCTACCACTCTTTCCTTCCGTTTTTTTCCTTCTCTGGGTTCTCGGCCACTCCGCAAACCTTCGTAGCTCCTACTTTACTACTTCCCCTCATCTATGTTGATGCAGGGTATTGGTTCTGTGTTTTTTTTTTTCTTCCAGTCTTGTTCCGGACCAACTGTTGGGCTGTGATGTTTTCCAAGTCCTACCCGTTGGTCCTGGGTGTACTACCCGTATCTACAACTACCTCTCTCAAGACTTGACTAGTGACTGCCATGTCAGTCCGATGTAGTCCTGCCCTTTCACTGCACATTCCGTGGCTAGACTACGAGACTCACCACGCAGGCTGAGCGGGGGTGCTGTCACGACTGTTGATGGAGTTTCGTTCCTGGAATAGAACACCCCTACTATTCTTCCTCCTCGAGGCAGGAGTTTTTTCTCTCATCTTGGTCTGGTCAAAATTTTTCCGTCGAGCAGTGTTGCTACACCGTCAATACACGGTCGCTGACGGAACTCTGCCGCCGATGATTCTCATATCGTCTCTACTTTTACCTATCCAATGTGTTGATTCCTTGGCTTGCGGTTGGACATACCTCATTCAGGCTTTCCTTTCTCGGTAGTTTATCAGCCAGCTTCTCATTCTCCCCACAAGCCTCTTCGGCTCGGGGGACATTGGTGGACCACTTATAGTTTCCGTGGAGCGCTTCCCTTTAGCAGGGGTGGTCCTGGGTTTTTGGTTGGCCATTAGTTCCTTGCTGGGGCAGTTTCGGCGCTGTGTATCCTTTCCAGCGTCCTTTGACTCACCCGGGCCCATAATACCGTCCTTCAGGGAATGGCACATACGGTTCCTCCATACCGTCCTCCTTTTACCGCCTTGGGATCTGACCTTAGTCCTTTCAGCGCTCCGGAATTCTCCCCTTGAACCCTTGCGGGAGATGTCACTCCGACTCCTGTCCTGGAAGGTGTTTTTTTCTGGTGGCTATCACATCCATCAGATGGGTGTCCGGGTTGGGGCGTTCTCTTGCAGAGAACCTCCTGGTTCTAACAGGGATAAGCGGTTCCCCGGCCCGTTTATTCCTTTCTCCGACGGTGGTCTCTGATTTCCATTTCAATGAAGAAACTGTCCTTTCATCACTGTGTCCCTCCCCTTCACCCCCTAGGGAACGGGAGTTAGGTCATTTGGACGTTGTCAGGGCTCTGACGATTTATTGCCAGCCTCCAGTTCCTTCCGGTGTACGGGCTCTCCTTTTTTGTCATCCCGGAGGGTCCTTGCAAGGCATTGGCGGCCTCCAGGGTGGCAATTGCACATCTGCATTTGCTTAAGCGTACTGCACCCGGGGCAAGGTCCCGCCCTTCGGTGTCACGGCTCACTCCACCACAGCGGTGGGCGCTCTTGGGCTCGGAGGATTCAAAGTTCGGCCGCGCAGTTGTGCAGGGCAGCTACTGTCCTCCTTAGGCACATTCACAGGATTTTGCCAGATGCATACTTGTGCATTGGCAGGCGCCGCCTTTGGACCACATGGTCTTGCAGGTGGCAGTTCTTAGTTACCTGCAGGGGCGCTTGCTCCATGGGTCTGTGTTTTTTTTCCCCTCCCTGTGGACTGCTCTCGGACGTCCCATGGTTCCTGTGTCCCCCAATGAATATGGGCGAGAAAAGGAGATTTTTGTATAACTTACCAGTAAAATCTCTTTCTCGCTCTTCATTGGGGGACACAGCACCCACCCAGTATTGTTGTTGCTGGTTAGAACCTAGTTCGGTTCTTGGCATTGTTGCTGTTACACGTTTTTTCGTTGGTTTACTTGCTTTTCCTACTGCTTGTGCACAAACTGAAGCTCTCTCTCCAGGCTGGAGGGGGTATAGCTGCCAGGGGAGGAGCTAACAGCTTTTACTAGTGTCAACGCCTCCTAGAAGACATAGCTATACCCATTGTCTGTGTCCCCCAATGAAGAGCGAGAAAGAGATTTTACTGGTAAGTTATACAAAAATCTCCTTTTTTAAATGTGCAAATGAGCCTCTAGGAGCAATGGAGGCGTTGCTGTTACTCCTAAAGACTCGACTCTCTCTCCATATACCGCGCCCTCTGCATTTTGACTGACAGGACCAGGTAGTGAAAACGTCAATCAAAGTGTATAGAGTGCAGCAGTTTCAGAGAAAGCTGAGGCTCAAGGTGTAATGACAACGCCCCCGTTGCTCCTAGATGCTCATTTCCATAAATTAAAACTTCATTTTTCTCAGTAATGCAGGCACATATGAACATGCGACCAACACAGATGCCTTCAGCTGCCAGCGCACATGTAACAGGTCAGTTTCATAGGTACTAATCTGCTGACAGATGCCCTTTAACTGCTTACCGACCGCCTAACGCACGGATGCGTCCTGGCGGCGGTCGATTCATTCCTCCTGGACGCATCCGTGCGTCATCTCGCGAGACGCGAGATTTCCTGTGAACGCGCGCACACAGGCGCGCGCGTTCACAGGAACTGCAGGTAAGTGAGTGGATCTACAGCCTGCCAGCGGCGATCGTTCGCTGGCAGGCTGTAGATGCGATTTTTTTTTTAACCCCTAACAGGTATATGAGACGCTGTTTTGATAACAGCGCCTAATATACCTGCTACCTGGTCCTCTGGTGGTCCCTTTTGCTTGGATCGACCACCAGAGGACACAGGCAGCTCTGTAATAAGTAGCACCAAGCACCACACTACACTACACCCCCCCGTCACTTATTAACCCCTGATCACCCCATATAGACTCTCTGATCACCCCCCTGTCATTGATCACCCCCCCTTGTAAGGCTCCATTCAGACGTCCGTATGTGTTTTACGGATCCATGGATCGGATCCGCAAAACACATACGGACGTCTGAATGGAGCCTTACAGGGGGGTGATCATCCCATATAGACTCCCTGATCACCCCCCTGTCATTGATCACCCACCTGTAAGGCTCCATTCAGACGTCCGTATGTGTTTTGCGGATACGATCCGTGGATCCGCAAAACACATACGGACCTCTGAATGGAGCCTTACAGGGGGGTGATCAATGACAGGGTGGTGATCACCCCATATAGACTCCCTGATCACCCCCCCCCTGTCATTGATCACCCCCCTGTAAGGCTCCATTCAGACATTTTTTTGGCACAAGTTAGCGGAAATTGATATATATTTTATTTATTTTTTCTTGTCTTACAAAGTCTCATATTCCACTAACTTGTGACACAAAATAAAATCTCACATGAACTCGCCATACCCCTCACAGAATCCAAATGCGTAAAATTTTTTAGACATTTATATTCCAGACTACTTCTCACGCTTTAGGGCCCCTAAAATGCCAGGGCAGTATAAATACCCCACATGTGACCCCATTTTGGAAAAAAGACACCTCAAGGTATTTTGTGAAGGGCATGGCGAGTTCATGTAAAATTTAATTTTTTGTCACAATTTCCGCTAACTTGTGCCAAAAAAAAAAAATTCTATGAACTCGCCATGCCCCTCATTGAATACCTTGGGGTGTCTTCTTTCCAAAATGGGGTCACATGTGGGGTATTTATACTGCCCTGGCATTTTAGGGGGCCTAAAGCGTGAGAAGTATAAAAATAAAAATAAAAAAATCATCATTTTCCGCTAACTTGTGACAAAAAATAAAAAGTTCTATGAACTCACTATGCCCATCAGCGAATACCTTAGGGTGTCTACTTTCCGAAATGGGGTCATTTGTGGGGTGTTTGTACTGTCTGGGCATTGTAGAACCTCAGGAAACATGACAGGTGCTCAGAAAGTCAGAGCTGCTTCAAAAAGCGGAAATTCACATTTTTGTACCATAGTTTGTAAACGCTATAACTTTTACCCAAACCATTATTTTTTTTAACCCAAACATTTTTTTTTTATCAAAGACATGTAGAACAATAAATTTAGAGAAAAAATTATATATGGATGTCGTTTTTTTTTGCAAAATTTTACAACTGAAAGTGAAAAATGTCATTTTTTTGCAAAAAATCGTTAAATTTCGATTAATAACAAAAAAAGTAAAAATGTCAGCAGCAATGAAATACCACCAAATGAAAGCTCTATTAGTGAGAAGAAAAGGAGGTAAAATTCATTTGGGTGGTAAGTTGCATGACCGAGTAATAAACGGTGAAAGTATTGTAGGTCAGAAGTGTAAAAAGTGGCCTGGTCTTTCAGGGTGTTTAAGGTAGGGGAGCTGAGGTGGTTAAAGATGATTATTCCATCATATGAATGCACCTGAAGGAGTGGGCAGTGGATAGGAACAAATGGTACATTCCCGATCATTGCATTGACCCATGTAAATGGGCACTTAACCATGTCTAACTGCCTGCATATCTTGCATTGCTGCCAACCCAGTTGGGGTTGACCGCCACTGCATTAACCAGGGAGTTCAGAGTAACCTTTGAAGGAGAGCAATCGGCAGACAAAGAAAAGGTTTCTGTAGATGGGAGAACTGCCTGTAGAGTCTGTAGAAATCATAGAAGTTCTGCCTTGCCAGATTGGTTGTGAATTTAAGGAAAAAGAAAGTTCAAGTACAATATATTATATGTGGCAAATCATCTGATTAGTAGTTTGTTATTGTATTTATCCCATGATTAGAAGTTTGTGCTTTGTACTTGGCAGGCCCCCCTCCGCCTCTTCCACCTTTACAGCCGGCTGGAATGGATGCTCCTCCGAATTCAGCCACAAGCTCTGTCCCTACTGTAGTGACTACTGGCATTCATCATCCTCCTCCCCCTGGTGCTCCACCTCCACTTTTTTCCTCAGGTATGTGAAGTGTGTACAATTACAAATAATGTGCTCAGGCTGTCACTGAAATGATGTTCAACCTTGGACTTACCTTAGGCTATGAGACCATTGAAGTGAATGGAGAAAATCCAGTCAGGAAAAATAAAAGAAATTGACATGCTGCGTATTTTAAAATCCACACCGTAGGTCAAAATCTGCATCATGTGCACGAGAATTAGAAATTCTCCTAGAATACAATGTACATGACCTACAATCCTGATCGTGTGCTTTTACCGCAGCTTGTTGAGGCACATCTGCATGAGGATTAGCTTCAGTTAGATGGGGTGGATCAGCTTGTGGCTGCCTGTCCACTACATTAAGAAAGGACACATCACTACTACTATTTTTTTCCTGTGATGCAGATTTCAAGTCCATGGTAGGAAAAAAAATCTTTCAAATGTGAACTATGATGTGGATTCCCCTTGACAGCAATGGGTGGCAGCTTGTCAGTGGGATTCTTGTGGATTTCAGTGCTTTTGAATCCCTATAAAAAGTTAACCATGTCAACATACCCATTAAAGGGCTTGTCTCACCTTCATAATCCCCTTTGAGTCTATTCCTTCCCCTCCAATAAGCATTTCTTCAATATATTTATATTATCTAAACAGGACAGGGGATGGGAGGGCAGATTAATGACATGATCAGTGGGGGAGGGGGGGAGCATAATACAGACCTGAATAATGGAGCGGGATGGGAGGGCATAATAATGACCTGATCAGTGTGGGGGGGGGGGGGGGAGATAATACAGACCTGAATAATGGAGTGGGATGGGAGGGCATAATAATGACCTGATCAGTGTGGGGGGGTGGGGGGAGAGATAATACAGACCTAAATAATGGAGCGGGATGGGAGGGCATAATAATGACATGATCAGTGGGGGGAGCCTAATACTGTTAGGAATAATGGAGGGGGATGGGAGGGCATAATAATGACATGATCAGTGGGGGGAGCCTAATACTGTTAGGAATAATGGAGGGGGATGGGAGAGCATAGTAATGACATGATCAGTGGGGGGAGCCTAATACTGTTAGGAATAATGGAGCGAGGATAGTAGGGCATAGTAATGACATGATCAGTGGGGGGAGCCTAATACTGTTAGGAATAATGGAGGGGGGTGGGAGGGAATAATAATGACATGATCAGTGGGGGGAGCCTAATACTGTTAGGGATAATGGAGGGGGGTGGGAGGGAATAATAATGACATGATCAGTGGGGGGAGCCTAATACTGTTAGGGATAATGGAGCGAGGATAGGAGGGCATAATAATGACATGATCAGTGGGGGAGGGGGGGATAATACAGACCTGAATAATGGAGCGGGATGGGAGGGCATAATAATGACATGATCAGTGGGGGGGGGAGCATGATACAGACATGAATAATGGAGGAGGGGGCCAATACATCTGAGCAGAAAGGACATAAAAGTACATTGCAGGAAGGCAGTGACTAAACTGTGTTGATGACAGGAGGGGGAACTTTTACGCTGCACACAGAACAGATCCCCTTGGATGTCATGATCTGCTGTGCAGCTCTCCTTGAGGCTGAATGTCCTCTGACGGCCTCGAGCACACGCACACAAGGGGAGGGGTTACCTCCTCCCTGCCAGGCTTGCCTTGCTTTGCATCAGAGACTTAAGCTCCGCCCCCAGCAAGCAGGGAAGAGAGGCCCTGAGAGCAGCGAGGCAGCCAGCAACTAGGGAGGCGAGACAACCCCTTTAACATTATTTTTAAAAATGCCAATATCTTTGGCTACTTTCCCACTAGCGTTTTGGCTTTCCGTTTGTGAGATCCGTTCAGGGCTCTCAGAAGCAAATCAGTTTTGCCCTAATGCATTCTGAATGGAAAAGGATCCGCTCAGAATGCATCAGTTTTCCTCCGTTCAGTCTCCATTCCGCTCTGGAGGCGGACAACAGAACGCTGCCTGCAGCATTTTTCTGTCCGTCCTGAGATGCGGAGCCAAACGGTCCTGACACACAATATAAGTCAATGGGGACGGATCCGTTTTCTCTGGCACAATAGAAAACGGATCCATCCCCAATTGACTTTCAATGGTGTTCAAGACGGATCCGTCATGGCTATAGAAGACATAATGCAACTGGATCCGTTCATGACGGATGCAGGCGGTTGTATTATTGTAACAGAAGCGTTTTTACAGATCCATGACCGATCTGCAAAAACGCTAGTGTGAAAGTAGCCTTACTGATAAGAATGGCAGAGATTTATCAAAGCTGGTATAGGAAAGTGGGGTATTGTCTATGGCAGTCAGGTCACTGCATTCTCGTGCCCTGAGCGAATACTTCCTGGACCAGTTGCGCTACATCTCTCCCAATCATCTGGTAGGGCAGTTTAGGGGTTAAGATATCAATGAGTTAGCTGAGATGATCTATTCATGTCTGTTGTGAGATATTTTATTTGGAGGGAGACTTGGAGTAAAATTCAAATAGACTTTGATAACATTAGTTATAATGAACCTTTTCTGATATCCTTCGACTTTACTGTAAATGCATGGTAATGAAAGCTTTAGGCAATGTTCTCTCTTAAAGGGGTTGTGTAGTCAGTACAGATTGAAGACCTATCCTCAGGATAAGTCATCAATATATGATCGGTGGGGGTCCAACTGCCAGGGAGCCTGCCGATCAGCTGTCTGAAGAGCAGGCGGCGCTCTTGCAAGCACTACTTCCTGTCCAAGATTACGTTGCGCCTCGTCTTTGAAGTCTCAGCAGTGCAGAGTAAGTACAGGAGCTTGTTCCATTCACTTGAATAGGACGAGCACTTGTAATTAAACTGTGCTGCTGCTGCAAGCCAGACCACACGCAGTGTCATTTTGAATAGGAAGCATCCTCTTCAAACAGGGGTACTAAGTGTCGGACCCCCACCAATCAGATATTGATGACCTATCCTGGCGGCACAACCCCTTTAATTCTTTAGTTATCAGGTTTCTGTTTCTCTTTGACAGCCAGAAAAAAATAACAACATGGTGCAGGTAGTTTATGTCCATCATGGATCCCAATGTGAGCAGGGCCTTGTGTTATGTACGTCTCATGCTAAGGTCTAAATTGTTAGTGTTTCCAACAGAGCTTGGACTTTTTGTTTCTAGGTTACTGGCGGAATTGCGTCAGAACGATGTCATAAGTGATCGGCGTACAATGTGTAATTTAATGGGAGTCTGCTTTATATGGTTTCCTACACGCACCTGTATTTTCTTTATACATATAAAACTTCCTGCTTTATATTTTCATTTCCACCCTTCTTTTTTTTGTCCCCATCCTGCAGGACCTATTCCTTTATTTCCAGAAACATATGATTCTGATGGTTACAATCCAGAAGCGCCAAGCATGACAAATACTTCAAGACCTATGTACAGACATCGTGTGCATGCCCAGAGGCCAAATTTAATAGGCCTGACTTCTGGAGACATGGATTTACCACCAAGAGGTACTGCAAGCATTATTTCTAATTAACTATAGAGTTTTTTTTATTTTTTTTAACTTTGCGTATCTCCCATTAAGCAGCACAGATTTAGCTGAGCATATTATCCGTGTGGTTCTTGAGCTGCTTAAATTGCAGCATGGGTCGTCTGTGCTGCATGTTCTCTGTAAACTGTAGATCTCATCACAAACATGTCTCCCTGCATCACTGCAATGCATCTCATACAACAAAGTTCTGTATACATTAGGGCTTCAATGAGTACTCAAATCAAGTAATTCGAAACAAAAAAATCCTTGGTGCAAATTTTTTGCATCGAGGATTCGTTTTTGTCACGTGACCACATAGCGGGTGTGAAGCGTTTGCTTCACTTTGTCTCATTGCATTCAGTTGAGGTACGCCTACAAGGCATTGTGCCTGGTTTACCAGTGGATTTTACCTTTTAATAGTTTATTATGGTGTGTGCTTGTAAACTGCTGTCAAGGTTTAGCAATTTGGAAGTTGTGCACGTATGACAAATCTGGTGGTGTTTGAAAAAGTACCAAATATATAGTGAGGCAGCAGGGGGCAGTAGAGTACTTTGAGATCCTCAGCAGCCCTGGTATGTCATTCTCTATTGTCCCCACACTGTAATTAAAAGGCCTTTTCCCCTCTGTTTCTTTCTGAAAATACATTTTTGTAATGTTTTATTTAGAAAAGCCAGTGAACAATAATATGAGAATTGTCGTGGACTCTGATCCTCGGAAAAGAAACCTTCCACCCCCAGACTCTGGAATACTTCAGAAAATACCCCGGTTTGAAAAGTAAGTTGCTGTGAGATCATTTAGAAACTGCTTTGGGCAAATGCCGGTCTGTTCTTAACATTCCCAGAGAGACCCCACGAATCATTATGTAAACCTGGTATTACAGGTCTTCAGTGTAAGGCTGGGGTCACATCACCGTTTCTTTTTCCGTTCTTCTGATCCGTCAGAAGGACAGAAAAATGAAGAAAAAAATGGATCTTGTATTTTAAGCATCTGTTATGCACATCTGGCCTCCGCTTTAGCCATTTCTGAGATCCGTTATGCATCATCAGTGGGGATGGATCAGAAGAATGGAAAAATAACCGGTGATGTGAACCCGGCCTGAGTGGGTTAATTAAAGAATGAGAGAGGTGCTGGGCAAACCTCATAAATTGTGTCTTGTCCTGGAATAGGACTCCTGGGTACCAGGAGAGAAATACAGATTTATTCCATGATAATGAGGCACACATGGACTGCTATCAGAGGGACACAAGCTCTGGGATGTGTATGTTCTGCTGCCTTGTCTGCCATGTTGTGTTCAGCCAACCCTTACAATATGGGAGTCCCTGCAGTGTTCCAGTCCTTTCCCCTGCAGAGCAGATGAATGGCCGTCCATGTAAAACATGGTTAGTCCTATTCTCCTGACAGCCATTTTCCTTAATAGGGTATTTGGACAGAGGTTATCGCCATTATAGATGATGGACAGGTGTCCGATTAGCTGCTGTGAACTAGCTGCATTAAAGGGGTTGTCTCACGTCAGCAAGTGGCATTTATCATTTAGGGAAAGTTAGTACAAGCCACTTTCTAATGTATTGTGATTCTCCATATTGCCTCCTTTGCTGGCTTGATTCATTTTTCCATCACATTATACACTGCTGGTTTCCATGGTTACGACCACACTGCAATCCAGCAGTGGTGGCCGTGCTTGCACACTGTAGGAAAAAGCGCCAGCCTCTCTGATGGAGGGCACCATGGGAGCCCACATAAACGAATGCTTCTCCCTGTAGTGTGCAAGCACAGCAACCGTTGCTGGATTGCAGGGTGGTCGTAACCATGGAAACCAGCAGCATCTAATGTGATGGAAAATGAATCCAGCCAGCAGAGGAGGCAATATGGACAATCGTAATACATTAGTAAGTGCCTTGTATTACCTTTTATATACATGAGAAATGCCATTTGCTGAAGTGAGGTAACCCCTTTTAATGCTGAAAGTACCCAGCTGTGCTGGTTACTGTAGCACTGCTACATTCACTTCATTGAGAGCAACGCTGAAGTTACCAGCTCCGTCCACTGGAGAAATGTGCTGGGGTTTTGGTGTGAATGGTGTGGGGTATTGATGGCCTATCCAGAGGAGTGCCAGAAGGACCCTTCAGTTCTCCGGTTTTGCTCCATAGTGACCCTATTGTTTTGTTTCATGATGTAATTAAATAAATACTTTCTAACAATCATAATTTTCCTTGTTTAGGATTTTTCACTCCCATGTGACAATAAAATCTTAATATATTGAGGTCATAGAAGTAGTATGTATTGCACATAGCATATATTCTGTGAGCTGGGAGAGCGTACATTTCTGCTGAATTCTGCCCCTGCCTGTGCATCGGAGGGAAGGGGCCGTAGCAACTTTTCACTGCTCTCCTGGCTCCTCCCCCTCTGAGTGACAGCTGTAGCATCCAACCAGGAGCCCATTGTTTAACAGCGTCTTATTCTTCCACAGGCCAAATTTCATCAGAATGAACGCCCCTGCCTTTCAGAAGAAAGTTGCATTTGGAAATGAAAATACGAAGCTTGAGCTGAGGAGAATTCCTTCGGAGCTGAATAACATCAGTAAACTGAATGAGCATTTCAGTAAATTTGGAACACTGGTGAATCTGCAGGTATTTCAGATTTAGTATGCTGGATATTCACTTCTCTGAACACACCATATACCTCACCTTTACGTATATTTGTTTCATCATGACAAAGCTGAAGTGAAAGTGAAACTGTGGCTGTGCTTGGTATTGCGGCACATTCACATGAACGGGAATAAGCTGCAGACAGGTAAAGTGAAGGCACAGGCCAAGGAAGAGGCTGATCTGATGTTGAGGATTTATCCTGGGTTAAAAAGTCCCGGAGAACCCCTTTAAACAAGCCTCAGGCACTTCTTCCACCTGGAACCACTCTCCGATTTAATGCTGTTTTACCCCTGATACATTTTATGGCACTTCAGTAAGAGATGCCATAACGGTGTATCTGGAAAATCTCGTACTTTTGTGACAGGTTCATGGTCTATCATCTCAGTGGCGAAATAGCTGTGCATGTGTGGTCACTTAAAATGAGTTGGCATAAGGAAAGGGCTATGCTCATTAGCTGAAAACCCCAGGAGAAATTGCTTTTCATGCTGAAAAAGCTGAAATTTGCTATCTTACATTTGGTGGAAATGCAGTCACTGTGTTGACCCCCAGGGCTGATCCTGTGTGATGTTAAAGCGCATTCTCTTCATACAGGGCAGGTAACCACGTTATAGCTAGATGTAGACTACAAGGTCTTGGTGCTGAGTCAGGTTACTGCTTCACCCTCTTTCACAAATGTGAGAAGTACTGGAGTGATTGGCACTTTGTCAGGCGTCTGTAAGTATTCTTCTGCTTCTTATCACTGCTCTTTGTTTGCAGGTTGCATACGAAGGAGATCCTGAAGGTGCTTTAATTCAGTTTGCAACACATGCTGAAGCCAAGAAGGCCATCTC
The DNA here is from genome assembly GCF_905171765.1 of Bufo bufo. Taxonomy (NCBI): domain Eukaryota; kingdom Metazoa; phylum Chordata; class Amphibia; order Anura; family Bufonidae; genus Bufo; species Bufo bufo. Next base: position 504,998,146 of record NC_053391.1, read on the forward strand.
GAGCACAGAAGCTGTTCTGAATAACCGGTTTATTAAGATGTATTGGCACAGAGAAGGCTCTGCTCTTCAAACAAAAGCTCCAAATGCTCCAAAGGTAGAAACCCTTAAATATTCAGTTTCTGGGTGATGATTTTTACAGGTTTTAGTTATAATGTAATATACATATCTAACAAAAACCAAAAACTGTACAATTTGATGTACAGTTACTCTTACATATTGTATGATATTATAAATTTGAAGCAAGTGTACAAACCACTTTCACCTTCTCAAGGCACATTCCATACTGTAACTAAAGGTGATTTGCACGGGACGATTCTGCAGCCAATTCTTCCCGATAGTCGCCTGCTCGCTCAGTGAAGGAGACCGCTGCATTTACATACAGACTCATGGTTTCTGAGCAGCAGATTGCCGTTTAGACCACACGTTGTACGGTGTAGCTGCTCGTCCCATTCAAAGGAATAGGCAAAAGTTCTAATTACACTGCACGGCCACTACAAGCGAGACTGCATTCAGTTACATTTTGAAGGGGTGCACAGTACTTGCACAAGTGCCGCAACTCCTTCAAGCAGCTATTCATCGGGAGTGACTGGTGTCAGACCCCTGATATTGACAACCTATCCTGAGGGTACGTCATCAGTATTATACCACTGCACAACCCCTTTTGTATGTGTGCAGGGAGGGGAGCGCATATTGCTGCTCCTGCCTGTGCCCCCGGAGGTTTACTAAATGCTGGCATAGGACATGGGTACCCTGTACCCATGTACTATACCAGGATTAGCTGAGTGGAGCAGCTTCTGCCTGCTCCGCTCCGCTAAGCTAAGAGAACTGCATGTCAGCAGCAATATGTGCTCCTGCCCATACTCACCGCTGCTGCAGCCCAATTCATAGACTTCACAGTCCGTACTCTGTACAGCACTGAGCTGTCAGCGGTGTACAGAAACGTCAGTTTTAAGTGCACAAGGAATGGTGTAATTTAGGTAGGGAAAAGTGGAATAAAAATACAAAATCCATTAATAAAGTGTATTAGAAAAACTTTTATTAGGGCATTAGGGACATCTTCTTAAAATTTTACTTAAAGTGAACCTGTCACCTCCAAAAGTGATATAAAACTGCCAGCATTACCTTATAGCAGCCCCCAGTTTGAAATTGATCGTGTGTGAGCCAGAAATTCGTCAATCCATACTTGTGAAAAACGCTTTTTATTTTATTTTTTATTATTCTCCCTGAGCGCTCTGTTTGCAGTGAGCTTGAAGTCAAGGGGGTAGCGGCCTCCTTGCTCAAATCAAGCAATGCCCGCCTCTTACCCGTCCCCTCCTGACTATGATTTACATATTTACCATTCCTTGGGATCGTGCCAGTCTGGCGCCTGTGCGGTGCGCCACTTATGACTGCACGATCCCGTCTCGGGCTCCCGCAGTCAGACAGGCATAATTTTGTAACGCGCTTGCGCCGGCAATAATCAGCGTGCGTGCTCGCACCGGCGAGTTGTATACACAGTGCGAGCTGGCTGCCGCATGCGCAGTTAGAAAATGATGCTCGAGACGGGATTGTGCAGTCACAAGTGGCGCACCGCACAGGCGCCAGACTGGCACGATCCCAAGGAATGGTAAATATGTAAATCATAGTCAGGAGGGGACGGGTAAGAGGCGGGCATTGCTTGACTTGAAGCAAGGAGGCCGCTGCCCCCTTGACTTCAAGCTCACTGCAAACAGAGCGCTTAGGGAGAATAAAAAAGAGTTTTGCACAAGTATGGATTGATGAATTTCTGGCTCACACATGATCAATTACAGACTGGGGGCTTCTATAAGGTAATGCTGGCAGTTTTATATCACTTTTGGAGGTGACAGGTTCCCTTTAAAAGTTTTTAGTTACTTTTTAAAATTGCAGATACCTGTCAGCAGGCTGAATATGCCGGGGTCTTGCAGCCAATTACCTTGTATTGGTGGTAAGCTGTGAGGTTACATGGATGTAAGTCAGTCTACTTTCACACTGGCGTTTTGGCTTTCCGTTTGTGAGATCCATTCAGGGCTCTCAAACGGTCCAAAATGGATCAGTTTTGCCCTAATGCATTCTGAACGGATCCTTTTCCATTCAGAATGCATCAGTTTGCCTCCGTTCAGTCATCATTCCGCTCTGGATGCGGACACCAAAACACTGTCTGCAGCGTTTTGCTCTATTGACTTTCAGTGGTGTTCAAGACGGATCCGTCTTGGCTATGTTAAAGATAATACAAACGGATCCGTTCTGAACGGATGCAGACGGTTGTATTATCTGAACGGATCCGTCTGTGCAGATCCATGACTGATCCGCACCAAACGCGAGTGTGAAAGTGGCCTAAACTGCAGATAAGGCTTAATGCACACGGCCCTTGTTTTGGTCTGCATCCAAGCCGCAGTTTTTGGCTGCTCGGATGCGGACCCATTCACTTCAGTTTGGTTGCAAAAGATGCGGACAGCACTCCGTGTGCTGTCCACATCCGTTGCTCCGTTCCGTGGTCCGCAAAAAAAATTAAATAACCTGTCCTATTCTTGTCCATGCTTTGCAGACAAGAATAGGCAGTTATATTAAAGGCTGTCCGTGCCGTTCTGCAAATTGCGTAACGCGCACAGACGCCATCCGTGTTTTGCAGATACGCGATTTGCGGACCACAAAACACACAACGGTCGTGTGCATGTAGCCTAAGGCATAGATTCCAAATAGCAAAGAATTCTTATTTAGTTTGTCATCTGAATGTGAAGAAAACACAACAAAACTGGTAATCCTTAATGGGGTTGTACAGGGGGATTAAAGAAGACCTGTCACTCCACTGTCAAAAAAAACTATGAAATACCATATTGTCTTTGTTCCTCTGGTTTCCGTTACTGTAGCCATTTTTCTGTTTTGCAATAATTTCCCTATTTTCGTATAATGTTAATTTCCCCCCAGTATGCAAATTTGAATATTGATATCCTAAGAATATATTGACATCGGGGCGGTTCTATCCGCCCAGGGTCAACTGGGTGTGAACATTCCCTGCATTCCCATCAGATGCTGAAAGACAGTGTTAGAGCAGATTCATTGGCAAGATTCTGCGATATTTCTAAGATACCCATGTGATTTTGCACTCGTTTCTTCATGCATGGGGACCAGCAGCAGAACACAAAGGGGTGGCAGCACAGAAATAGGAGAAGCTCATTGAGAAGACGAAGCTCTGGAGATCGAGGGCTGCTGGTCCCGATGTGTGGAATCGGAGATATTACAGGATCGTGCTACTCTTATTGAATACAGTCAAAGCAGGGACAGTTTACACTCAGTTTATTCACCTATCAGAATACCAATAGACTAATTTACATACTGGCTGCCAAAATTAGCATCGGGAATACAAGTGGAATCAACTCCTTGAAACATGAAAAGTGGCTACTGTAACAGTGGATTAGAGGATGAAAATAAAAATAAGCATTACTCACCCCACCCCAACCGCTGGCTGAGCAGGCAGAGCAGTGAGAACGGTAAACTGAGCGACCGCAGCGGGGATCAGTGCTCTTCATGGCTCAGATTCTGCTCTCTGGTTCGTTTGCTTAGCATGAGATATCTGGCGATTTATTACCAATAGAATAGTTTATCTGTTGAACAATGGTTGTGAGACCCACGGCACATTGAAGTAATATTTCTGCTTTTCAGGTTGGCCAGCTTAATGTTCAGCCTCCAAACTTGGCAGTTGTCAAACAGTCCGTCAAAGAACGCCTAGGACCAGTTCCTTCCAATAACACGGAGCCAGCTGAGGCACAGAGTGCTAATACGGAAACTGTACAGGTATTTTGTACATATGTATATATTACTGTTGTAAATGTGCTTTTATTTGTTTAATTATTGTGGGCATTCAGTGAAGACTGGTGTTCTGTGCCCCAGTATTAGTGAAATGTCATGTCAATGTAAATTAATTTTGGACGGAGATAAAACCGCAACATGCTGCGGTATTATCTCTGTCCTGAAAAGTCAAAAAGACTGAACTGAAGACATCCTGATGCATCCTGAACGGATTGCTCTTCATTCAGAATGCATTAGGATAAAACTGATTAGTTATTTTCCGGTATTGAGCCCCTAGGACGGAACTCAATGCCGGAAAAGAATAACACTAGTGTGAAAGTACCCTAAGGCTACTTTCACCCTGGCTTTTTGTTTTCTGTTTGTGATCCGTTCAGGGATCTCACTAGCGGTCCAAAACGGATCAGTTTTGCCCTTAATGCATTCTGAATGGATAAGGATCCGTTCAGAATGCATCAGTTTGGCTCCGTTCTGTCTCCATTCTGCTTTGGAGGCGGACACCAAAACCCTGCTTGCAGCGTTTGGTGTCCGTCTGACGAAACTGAGCCAAACATATCCGTCCTGACGCACAATGTAAGTCAATGGGGACGGATCCGTTTTCACTGACACAATATGGTGCAATAGAAAACTGATCGGCCCCCCATTGACTTTAAATGGTGTTCAAGACGGATCGGTTTTGGCTATATTAAAGATAATACAAACAGATCCGTTCTGAACGGATGCATGCGGTTGTATTATCTGAACGGATGCGTTTGTGCAGATCCATGACGGATCCGCACCAAACGTGAGTGTGAAAGAAGCCGTTTGACAACTTCTGTCTTTGGTAAACCCATACTGGCTATCACTTATAATATTATTTATAGTCACATACTCCTGTATATAGTCCCTTAAGAGTCCTTCAAACATTTTTCCCACAACAGAAGTTAAACTAACTGGTCTATAATTACCTGTGGAGGACCTTGATCCTTTTTTGAATATGGGCATATTTGCCTTGCTCCAATCACGTGGCACTGTACCAGTACCTAGAGAATCTTTAAAAAATTTTAACAGCAGCACATCAGTAATTGAACTGAGCTTTTTAAGAACTCTTGGGTGTAATCCATCTGGACCCGGAGCCTTGTTCACATTTACCTTGTTCAACTTGTTTTGGACCATATCTACAGTTAGCCAATTGAGTATATCACTGGATGTACTAATAACACCGGCGCCTCAGATAACTCCTTTCTCTTCTTTTGTATATAAAGAGCTAAATAACCCATTTAGTAACTCTGCCTTTTCCTTATTTTCAGTGACTACCCCCTCTTTACCATTATTTAGGAGACCTACCTGCTTAGACCTTGTTTTTTTTAGCATTTATATATTTAAAGATTTTTGGGGATTTGTTTTGCTCTCCTTTGCCACCTGCTGTTTGTTTTGTATTTTTGCAGATTTTATCTCCTTTTTACAGATTTTATTAAGGCCTCAGCGTAGGGGAATGTCAAATTTCACACTTTTTAGTGTTTAAAAAGCATAGGAAATATGTTTTGGACAGCTGTCTGGAGAGTGGGAGGGGGTAGAATGAGCAGGAACTAAGGAAGACACTAGTGACACACGCACACTGCGAGAGACTGCACAGCTAAACAGACCGTTTCTGACTCAGCCCAAGTGTCATTACTTCTCTATAATGTCCTTCATGATCCTGGGACTGCTTCCTAGTTACTTTAAGAAAGTTAGGAAGCAGATTCTCCATTACGTTCTGTGCCCAGTAGATGGGGGTTAGTCTCCACTCAACAGATCTGGGAGAATTGCAAACTAAAGATATAACATACACAGGAGAAAACTTCTAAAAATGCTAGATAGGAGTGATATAATGGCCAGAAATGGTGTTACTTATGTACACACACTGTACTATAGATTAATGCATAGTTTGTTGAAAGGTTAGGTAAACTATAACCCTATTGCCATCTCACATCTAAAACCTTATTTCTTTACGGTCTCTTTTTAGACTATTACAAAAGTACCAATAAAGGAGAGATTGGGTTTTATTGCAAAACACTCTCCTCCCACCACCGAAAAGGTGAGTAACATTTCAGATAGAAGTAATGTATATTTCACTTTGTTTGGGGTAAAAATCAACCCTTTCTTTGTAGAAGGAAAAGCGTGGATATTAATAGTGTACTTTTGCTGCCGGATTTTCTTCGGGGACAATTGCATGTTGGTTGGACAGATTAGGAAATATGTGAACATGTTATATAATGGTCTTCATCTATCAAGAATGAATCCTTGAGGTGTAAAATCATAAAATTAAAGTTCAGTAGAAACATGCTGAACTTTAACCCCTTCACGACATCCGCCGTACATGTATGGTGGATGTCGGGTCTTTAAAGGTATTGCCCGCTCCGGAGTGGAGCGAGTGCCATAGCTAGCTGCTGCCTGCTGTTTCAGCAGACACCCGCGGCTAATGTCTGCGACCAGCAGTAATGCCGATCGCGGTCATTTAACCTCTCGGATGCTGTGGTCAAATGTGGCCACGGCATCTGAGAAGCCAGAAACCTGGAAGCGTGCACTTTACGGGCAGGAATGGTGGGGATTTGGGAAGTTTAAAAAAAAAAGTTTTATAAATATATAAAAATTCAAATCACCCCCCCTTTCCCCAAAATAAAAATACATAAGCAATAAAAAAAAATCTACATCATGGGCATTGCAGCATGTGAAAAAGCCCATACTATTAATATATTTAAAAAAAAGTATCCCATACAGTGAATAGCATAATGGGGGGGGGGGGGGGGGACTGTATTTTTTACTTCCTGTAAAAATCCATTTCTCGTTGGATGCATTGGGGGCACTATGGTATATGCCCAGCTGACACTAGAAAAGGAAAAGTGTTGACTCAGCCCAGATGGGCTATACCTTCTGCACAGACACTGAACTAACCAGTTGATACTAAAGCAGTAGGAGCACCGAAAGCAAACATGCCCTAAACCAGGAAGAGAACCATCAACCGAGAATCCCAGGAAACCCTGTAAACTGAATGAAGAAAAAGAAACAAGGGTCAGATATGTTTCCCCCAGTGCATCCAACGAGAAATGGATTTTACGGTAAGTACAAAAATCCAGTTTTCTCGTGAATGACATTGGGGGACACAGCACCCTGGAATGTCCGAAAGCAGTCCCTGAGGGTGAGAAGAGACAGCCATGCGAACCAGGGACACAGGGGGAGAGTACTTACTGTCCGGCGTCTTCAGGCTCCCCAGGTTCACCCCTTCGGCAAACTCGCACTTACGTGGGATTGTCGGCATGCCACTGCGGATGCAGTAATGGGGGACTGGGTGACCGGCGAGGTACCAGGGTACTTGCCTGCAGGGGGTGCTACTAAAGTGAATATCAACAATGAAGACCCTCCTTCAGCAGGCAGAGGCCTGCAGAAGAAATGATAAAAGAATAAAATAAAAAAGCACCAATACCTGCGAAAAACAGCAGGTCATGTCTGCCTCCTACCGACATTAGACTAAAACTGGTTAGTTTAGTATCTGTGCAGAGGGTATAGTCCATTTGGGCGGAGCCAACACTTTTCTTTTTCTAGTGTCAGTCTCCTAGTGGCTGCTGGGCATATACCCATGGTGCTGTGTTCCCCAGTGGCATTCACTTTAACTCCCAAAAAAAAAAAAAAGTGATCAAAAAGTCTAACACACCCTAAAATGGTATTATCAAAAGCTACAGATCGTCCCACAAAACATTAGCCCCCTCATATCTCCGTAGCCATAACTACAAAAAAGTTATGAGGGTCAGAATATGGCGATAAGAAAAAAATTCTATTTTTCTAAAGTTTTTTTATTTTTTTCAGTATTAAAATGCAAGTAAACATTATACAAGCGTGATATTGCCATAATCATAGTGACCTGGAGAATGAAGAGCACAAGTCATTTTACCACATAGTGAACGGTGTAAAAACAAAACCCGTAAAACTTTTTCCCACTACATTGCATGCCATAATAAATGGTGGCATTAGAAAGTACCCGCAAAAAACGGAAAAGTTAAAGTTTCGGCTCTGGGAAGGCACGGAGCGAAAAACACTGCTGGATCAGGAAGGAGCTAAAATGACTGAGATGAGCCCCACCCTTGGACGCACAACATGGTGTTCAGGCACTAGATAAATATCACTTGATTTGTACCTCAGTATATCTCATGGTAAAGGTGGTGTGGAGCATTGAAGTACTGTAGCAGATTAATTTAAGTCTTTTTGTTTCCTTCTTATCTGTAGGTAATGTCCACCTCTACAGGACTTACAAAAACCTTTTCCAACCCAGAAGCTTTAAAAGCCATTCAAAAATCCGTAATATACCCTACTGCAGTGGACAACACTGATGCACAGAAAAAGAAACAGGTAATCTATTAGGTTGTAGAGCCAGATATACATATTCAGGGAAGTATGACTATAATGTTCACACTTGTGTAGTGGCTAGTAGGGATCGACAGATTATCGGTTTTACCGATATTATCGGCCGATATTCAGGATTTTGACAGTTATCGGTATCGGCATCTATTCTGCCGATATTCCGATAACGTATTGGGAACACAGAACGCGCTGCTCTCAGCGCTCTCCGTGTTCCCTCAGCAGCACAGGGGAGAAGGAAGCAGTGTCTCCCTCCCCCTGTGCTGCTGCTGCCACCAGTTAGAAGAGAGAGGACAAAAGAAGGGGAGGGGCTGTGGTCACTGCGCCACGAATGAAGATAAGTCTTTCATTAATTCATATACAGGAGGCGGGAGCTGGCTGCAGAATCACATAGCCGGCTCCCGACCTCTATGAGCAATAGCTGCGATCTGTGGTATTTAACCCCTTAGGTGCCGCGGATCGCAGCTACCGCTCATAGAGGTCGGGAGCCGGCTATGTGATTCTGCAGCCAGCTCCCGCCTCCTGTATATGAATTAGAGATTTATCTTCATTGGTGGCGCAGTGCGCCCCCCAGTATTAAAAACGTTGGTGGCGCAGTGCGCCCCCCCCCCCCCCCCCCAGTATTAATCATTGGTGGCAGTGGCCACAGGATCCCCTGCTCCTCCGATCGGAGCCCCAGCAGTGTAAGCCTGGGGCTCCGATCGGTTACCATGGCAGCCAGGACGCTATTGAAGCCCTGGCTGCCATGGTAAGCTCCATGCTGCTGTGTGCACAAAGCACAGAGCAGCAGGGACAGTGTGAGCTCCTATTTAGTCCCTAAGGGGGCTAAAAGTTATTAAAAAAAATATTAAGTATAAATGAAAAAGAAAGATTTACAAAAAAAAATAAAAAATACACGTTAACAATAAACATATTAATTTTCAGCAGATTTTTGTAGGAATTTTTTATTTTTTTTTCAAAAATGAAAATTCCCAGAATAGCGGTATAAATTATCGGCTATCGGCCTGAAAGTTCACAAATTATCGGTATCGGCCCTAAAAAATCAATATCGGTCGATCCCTAGTGGCTAGTGTAAACTGAGCCTTACTACGATAAGAAAAAAAATTAAACACTTGCATAATATGTGGTGCGTTTTATAGTTCAACATAGACTTTAAAGAGAACCTGTCACCACGAAATGCAGTCCAATCTGCAGGCAGCATGTTATAGAGCTGAGCAGATTGATGTATAGTTTTGTGGGAAAAGATTCAGTAAAACTTGTAACATATATTTAAAGGGTTTCTACAGGAATTTTATATTGATGGGCTATCAGAACTACAGGGTTCAACTCCTGGGCGCCCATTGATCAGCTGTATTCACCGGAGCTCCCATTAGCGCTGTGGTCTCTTAACAGGTTACCAAGCGCAGCTTCGTAGATTGTATAGGGACTGAGCTGCGCCGAGCCAACATGACTGATGTACGGTCAAGTTAGTGGCCTAGGAAGAGGCCTAAGCACTCACTGAGCACTGCAACTTGTTCGAACAGCTGATCAGTGGGGGTCCTGGGAGTCGGACCTTCCGACGATTTGATATTGATCACCTATCCTGAGAATAGGTCATCAATATCAAATTCCCAGATAACTCCTTTAAGCTTTTGCTTTTCTGAACTTAAGTCTTCCCCCATGTTACAGCTATCAGTGACTGACAGCTCTCTCTGTGTATACTCTTTGGCCGTGGGATGGCTGTGCCCGTGTTGTGGACAACAAACGGCAGACACCGACTGTGTGCACTCTACATTGCTGTGCTGACCCATTGACTCGAATGTCCTATCTTTTGCAGAATGGAGGCATGGACCCGGACACACGGAAGCCCTTCTGTGTGCTTCCAGGTCTGTGCCTCCACGCTGCAAAAGATAGAACATGTCCTATATTTTGCCACATCTTGTGGTTCGCGGACCCATTGAGTCCGCACTGCAATGCTGGGTGCACATGGCCAGTGCCCATGTTTTGCAAACCGGCAGTTTGCAGTACGCAACATGGGCACAGCTGTCACACATTCATGTGAGTGCGCCCTTACACAGAAAATGCGATCGGTCACTGATAACACCTCCCCGTGTACAACTGAAGTCTGAAAGAGCAGAGTTATAAATATATAAATTACAAGTTTTACACAATCTTTTCCCACAAAACTATATATCAATCTGCTCAGCTCCTTCTGCTCTATAAGATTTTTCGTGCAGTTTGCGCTGCATTTTGTGGTAGCAGGTCCTCTTTACGTGAGTGTTTATGAGCTGTCCAGAGACTACAGTTAAAGGGGTTTTCTGAGAATTTGATACTGATGACCCATGCTCAGAATAGGTCATTAGTATCTGATCAGTGGAGGTCCGATACCCAGGACCGCTGCCGATCAGCCTGTGAGCACCACGGCCTTCTCCTAGCTTACCAAGCACCGCATATTGTATGGCGGCTGCGATTGGTATCACGCTCAGCCCCAGGAAATTTAATGGGGCTGAGCCTGATACCAAGCACAGCCGCTGTACATACAGGAGTGCTGGTGCCTTCTCAAACAGCTGATCGGCAGGGGTCCCTGGTGTCGGACCCCCACCAATCAGATAATGATCCTGAGCATAGGTCATCAGTATCAAAATCTCGGAAACCACCTTTAAGGATAAGAGATGGGGCATACAGAAACAACAGTGTAACTTGAAGGCTGTAGAGGCCAAACTGTTGAAACTTCAACACTGTGTCCCATGGATTTATTCACTTACAACCAAGACAGAAGCAGGCATCTTCTCCTTCACACTCCCAAGCAGAGCTCACCCCTATGCAGTATATACACTCTGGCTCCCACGTCTGGTCCGCCAGCCAAGACTTATCCACCTGCCGCCTCCTAAGGGGAGATCACTTAAGATGCCCCAGTCCAGGTCCAGCAGAAATCAACTATAGCCCCCCCCCCCCTGCCAGGGGAAATCTCTTGCTCTGCTTAACCGTTAAACTGTGAAGGTGCCTGACACAAACCGCACAGACAAAACACAAACACAGAAGAGCAAACTCAAAAGAAAGATTCTAGGAACTCAGGATTGTACATCAACCGAAGTTGCTACTACGTACGTAGCCTCAATAGCAGAACAGATTACCACAGCACAGTGGAGCATCAAGAGGCAGGTGAGATAACCAAAATGTTCTCACCTTGTCTCTGAGGCTTCAGTCCTCCTCCTCAATCGTGGTCAACCGTGCTCTGGCAACCCCAAACTTTGGCTAGCGACTTTACTTTTCCCGAGCCCCACGTTTCGGGCGCAAATTGTTAAAGATGCCCCTAAATCGGGCCGATCACATTTGCTCTACTGCTCCAAATTAATAGTAACCCAAGGGTTTTACGTGCACGGAAGAAAATAACTGTGACACACACACTGGGGTCAAAGCAAATTCTTGTTTATTACAGGAAGTACAGCAGTTTATATAGATATCAGAGAGGCATTTTGCCTGAGGCATGTGGCATGGTTACATTGGCTGAAATACGAAAATAAGAAAAGAGATAACACTTGGTATCTGCCCATTATGCATTGTTTTCCTAACTGTGGTATGTGAACTATGTAAATATCTAACTACAGGCGCCATCTTGTAATGGAGTTCTCTAACAGCAGAAAAAGCATATATGATGTAGCAAGGAGGTGTGTTCTCTTTGGTAGAAGATAAGGTGTTGTCTGAGAGCTAAAGTATGTGGGAGCTTTCTTAGCTGAATTCAAAGAATGTAGTCCACATCTCTTATCAAGACCAATTTGAAAAAAATATTTTAACCCAAAATATGTAGAATCAATAAGAAAAAAAGAAGCCCCAAAGGTGCCAATAGCCTTTAAGTAGAGTATTTCATATGTATTATTTGTGTATGTAAAGAGCACTCTTCTGTTCTAACAGGAAGCACTAAAACTGCAACAAGATGTAAGGAAGAAAAAGCAGGAAATTTTGGAAAAACATATAGAAACACAGAAGGTAAGAAACTGGTAGACAAGTCACATTTTTACTTCCATTTTCTCTATTTGCTAATCTTTGAACAGCAGGAGAGGGCGGAGGGCCTATCCATAAATAAGCCACAGCCCTTAGCCTTTTAGACTTTAGTAATGAGGGAGGCAGTACACCCAGATATTATTTTATTTTCCTTTGATTGTAGCAAACCATTTTTAATTTGGAATATTTCGGGTTGATCTTTATTCCTAGAAATGTAACAAACCTGAATCAAAAGTAAGGCTAGGGATACCCTGTGGTGTAGTTGCTCCATTACACAGTAAAGCATTTTGGTTACACAGCTGAAGCTTCCCTAGGAGAAGCATTCAGTCTCACAATATGTGTGGCATGTTGTCACCAGTACATGCAGCTGACTGCAGCTTTTTGTATGAAGCACGACAGAAAATCCACATCAAAATGTTTGTAACCCCAGCAAATAATGTTATGTACCCCGGAATTGTAATATTTCATTTTATTTCTTGTTGTGTGTGTCTAGCTAACTGATTTGTATCTTGCAGATGCTTATAACAAAGTTGGAGAAAAATAAGGGCACAAAGTCAGATGACAAAGCGGAAATTCTGAAAACCCTGGAAACCCTGACAAACCGTATTACCAAACTAAGAGATGAGCTGAAAGCAGTCTCCTCTTCTGGAAATCCTTTGAAGAGTAGTAAAAGTAAAACTCAGGTAATGTGGATTCTGCGCTATGCTGGCACAGCCACTGCACAGTCGAAGGAGCCTTCTGCTTTGCGCTCTGTCCACTGCCGAAAACCAGGAATTGTTGGGCTTTGCAGTCAGGGTGGCGGTCCCAGCCTCCCCTATATGACTGTGTATACAGAGATAGCTGTCAATCACTGACTCCTTGACTTCAAAGCCCAAAACTAGCAGAAATTTAAATGAATAAATTACAGGTGTTACTGAATCTTTTCCCATAAAACTATAAATCAGTCTGCTCAGCTCCTCCTGCTCTATAATATTTTGCTTGCAGAATACTTTGAATTTTCATGGCGACAGATTCCCCTTAATGATCACCAATATGTGTTTTTGCTGGGACTGTTAGAGGGGGTTTGTCACTTCAGCAAATAGCATTTAATTTGTAGAGAAAGTTAATGCAAGCCACTTACTAATGTGTTTTTGTTATCCATATTGCTTCCTTTGCTGGCTGGATCCATTTTTCCATCACATTATACACTGCTCGTTTCCAGGGGTTACAACCACCCTGCAATCCATCAGCGGTGGCCATGCTTGCACACTATAGCAAAAAGCACCAGTCTATGTGAGCTCCCACAGTCCAGGTCACAAGAGAAGCTGGCACTCTTTCCTACAGTGTGCAAGCACGGCCACTGCTCCTGGATTGCAGGGTGGTCGTACCCATAGCCAGCAAAGGAAGCAATATGGATAATAACAATACATTAGTAAGTGCCTTGTATTAACTGCATCTACATTATAAATGCCACTTGCTGATGTGAGAGAAACCCTTTAATGGGCTTTAGTTTGCAGCACAATGAAAGTGACTGCATGCAGATAGAGGGAGCAGAATCGTGTTTCTTTTTTCATCGTTTTTTGCCTTCTCAGTCCCTGTAGGCTGTGTAGTCCACTGCCTTGAGCTGGAGACCACAGTCAGTAGGATGCCTACCTGCCATTTCAATCTGACCGTTGTCCTAAGAAAGAGATCCAGCTTTTGTTTTTCTTGTACTTGCCTAAACTATTTCATTCTATTTCTATTTTTTTTTTAAAGATGCAAAAGGAACTACTTGACACCGAGCTCGACTTGTACAAGAAACTTCAGGCGGGAGACGATGTAGCAGAATTAAGGCGGAAATATACAGAACTACAGCTTGAGGTACATTTCTTTGAAGGATAAGGAGCCTGTCTCAAGGTCTGGAGCCACTAAATCATCAGTGTGTAGTTAAGCAGCTGGATTTTACCATGTCCTGTCCATATTAAAACTGACCTTTTCTTCATGGTTTTGTAAATGAAACCAACTTGGGAGATGAGTCCAGCAGCACCTGGTGCACACCCAAGGCGCATATGAGGACAGTACTCCTCGCTGATATGGAGGAGATTGAAATGTTATCCTTCAGCTGCATAAGGACAGGCTGGTGGTTTTGTGTCTCCAAACTCCCAAAAAGTTTACAGCATCTTTGGACTCTGTGTCCGGTTCTACACCCTGCAAACGTTCATGTGACTTATTGGGGAATTCTGATGAACCAGGACCAATGCCATGTTTATGCCATGGCTTGTTTTACTTAGCCCATAGCCATGCCCTCTTTATTGGCTCTGCACATGTCATATGTCATAATTCTGTTCACAACTGAATGCTGTATGTGACATAAGGTCCCTTTACACCAGCAATTTTAATCCGGTAGTTGTCAGGAGGTGTTCCTTGCCGCGAGCGCCTGCTCATCAGTGGAGGAGACTGCTTCGTGTAAATGCAGCGATCTCCTCCACAGTATGCGGAGGAGAGAACACTAATGCCCAGGCTCGTCCCCATACAGCATCATCATTTGCTGGCAGCAGAGGCTGTTTAGATGGCATAATCTGCTGTGGGCAAACGAAGATTTGTTGACTGCATGAATGATGTCAGTATCCGATGAATGAGCGTTTCACTCATTAGTCAGGTAATCTGCGGCACCTTTACACCACGAAATAATCGCTAACGATTGCTCCTATGAACGCTTGTTGGCGATTATCTGGCTGATTCTTAGCATGTGTAAAGATGTAAAGGGCCCATTAGACATATATCTCCTTCTCCTAAATGTTTAGCATTTTATTTGGTTGCTGTCAAGTATATGTCTCTGCTCACATCTGCTACAGAGGCTGCACGCAGCACAGTGGTGTGTCAAGACGCTAGGCCCCATTATAAATCAGTGGGGACTGTACGCCGCTGCTTGTGTGCGTTGTACAGTGGATTAGACGCTGCATTCTTGTTTCGGATTAGGCTACTTTCACACCTGCCCTAGGTGCGGATCCATCTGGTATCTGCACAGACGGATCCGCACCTATAAATGCAAACGATGGTATCCGTTCAGTACAAAAGTCTAAGTCAAACGGATCCGTCCTAACTTTACATTGAAAGTCAATGGGGGACGGATCCGTTTACAATTGCACCAATATTGTGTCAATGTAGACGGATCCATCCCCATTGACTTACACTGTAAGTCAGGACTGTGCCGCATGGCTCCGCACCGCCAGTTGGACACCAAAACGCTGCAAGCAGCGTTTTGGTGTCCCCCTCCAGAGCGGAACGGAGCCAAACTGATGCATTCTGAATGGATCCGCATCCATTCAGAATGCATTGGGGCTAAACTGATTCATTTGGGGCCGCTTGTGAGAGCCTTGAAACGGATCTCACAGGCGGACCCAGAAACGACAGTGTGAAAGTAGCCTTATATAATGAAACATTATGGTGAGTAGAATAGGATTGTGCAGATTATACAGGAAAATGCTTGCTTCTGCAGTTTGCAGTGAAATGACAACCATATATTTCAGTGCTTTTCTACAGTAATAGTAAAACTGTGTGTTTCCGCTTAAGGGCTCTTTCACACCTGCGTTCTTGTCTTCCGGCATAGAGTTCCGTCGTCGGGGCTCTATGCCGGAAGAATCCTGATCAGGATTATCCTAATGCATTCTGAATGGAGAGAAATCCGTTCAGGATGCATCAGGATGTCTTCAGTTCCGGAACGGAGCGTTTTTTGGCCGGAGAAAATACCGCAGCATGCTGCGCTTTTTGCTCCGGCCAAAAATCCGGAACACTTGCCGCAAGGCCGGATCCGGAATTAATGCCCATTGAAAGGCATTGATCCGGATCCGGCCTTAAGCTAAACGTCGTTTCGGCGCATTGCCGGAGCCGACATTTAGCTTTTTCAGAGTGGTTACCATGGCTGCCGGGACGCTAAAGTCCTGGCAGCCATGGTAAAGTGTAGTGGGGAGCGGGGGAGCAGTATACTTACCTTCCGTGCGGCTCCCCGGGCGCTCCAGAGTGACGTCAGGGCGCCCCAAGCGCATGGATCATGTGATCACATGGATCACGTCATCCATGCGCATGGGGCGCACTGACGTCATTCTGGAGCCGCACGGACTGTAAGTATACTGCTCCCCCGCTCCCAACTACTACTATGGCAACCAGGACTTTAATAGCGTCCTGGGTGCCATAGTAACACTGAAAGCATTTGGAAGACGGTTCCGTCTTCAAATGCTTTCAGTACACTTGCGTTTTTCCGGATCCGGCGTGTAATTCCGGCAAGTGGAGTACATGCCGGATCCGGACAACGCAAGTGTGAAAGAGGCCTAATACTAATTTATTTTTCCCGGAAGTGACTACATAATTATTTTTTTTTTGCCCAATCTATAAGGCTCGTCTACAAACTTACATTTTCTAAGAATTGATAGGGATGTTGACGTCATCATTTTTTTTTTTTTCTGTTGATCAGGTATTTGAAAGTTGCTGTTTGGTTTGCGGTTGATTTTTTTTTTATTTTTATTTTTATTTTCTTCACGTAGTATCACCTTATTTATGAAGCCGTTGTGATTGTTCTGACCGGCCAGAGAAGATTGTTGAAATTACTGTTGCCCACTCTCCACTCAACTACAAGTCTCCATTAAAACATTACATTTTATTTAGTTATTTTATTTTAGTCTTTCAAAGAGTTTTAAGAATTTTTCACTCCCAGTACAAGCTTTCACACTTGCGGCAGAGGAATCCGGCAGGCAATTCCGTCGCCAGAACTGCCTGCCGGATCCGTCAAAACGTATGCCAAATGATGGCATTTAGAATGCATTGAAATGCCGGATCCGTCTTTCCGGTGTCATCCGGAAAAACAGATCCGGCATTAATTTTTTTCCAATTTTTTTGAATGCATGCGCAGACCGGAAGGACGGATCCGGCATTGCGGTATTTTGGATGCCGGATCCAGCACTAATACGTTCCTATGGGGAAAAAAATGCCAGATCCGGCATTCCGGCAAGTGTTCTGTATTTCTCGCCCATATTCATTGGGGGACACAGGAACCGTGGGTATAACTATGTCCTCTAGGAGGCGTTGACACTAGATAAAGTTGTTAGCTCCTCCCCTGGCAGCTATACCCCCTCCAGCCTGGCGAGAGAGCGCTTCAGTTTTTTCTAGTGTCAATAAGAGGCAAGTCCTCCTGAAGATTTTTTATTTTAGTTTTTTATTTTCCTGCTTTTCAGGTGGGCAACAGTGGTCGTCTCGCCTCCCTGTTCTCCCGGGGGAGCACGCCAGCGTTGGTCCGCAATGCTGCCTCCTCCCCCACAAGAAGACAAGGTGGACCAGGGCAGCCTCGATCCCCTGCATCCCTCCAGCAGAAGGGTCACCTAGGTCTGCTAAAGAGAAGACCCTCCCCTCATGCAAGACTCCTGCCACTCCGGTGCCAGCTGCTGAGGAGGTGACCCTGCTGGAAAAGGTGACCTTGCGGGTCCACTTAGAGAGGGTGAAGAGAAGAGGATGAAGATGAGGGGAGTAGACGGGATTAGGTAAGTATGTTTTTACCCTCTTCCCCCTCTCTCCCTCCCTCTTTGGTGGCAATTGTTCCTAGGATTTGGGCACCAGGAAACAGGCACGAACCTTTATTTATGGTAGCTCCATGACTCCCTCTCACTCCCCTCTAGGCCGACGGCTTCGCTGGCACTAGGGGATTAATAACATCCAGGCAGGCGCTGCTTCACACAGCGTGAGGCCATGCGCAGGGGATCAGTGATTCCGCTGCGGACCGGGAGCTGGTGTCAGGTGAGCGCGCTGCCCTCTCGGCCCCCGGCCAGTCCCTGCCGATCCTGCAGCTACCACCAGATTCCGCCCTTTCGGAACCGGGCACCAGGAACCGCCGCTCCGGAAGGGTTAACACTCGGCCACCGCAAGCATTCCGGCCCACGCTCTTCCCAGTCCAGTGTTAACACCCCCAGCCGGTGGGGCGGGGAGGGAATCAGTGACGCAAGCGGCCGCTCCTCACTCGCTCAAGGTCCCGCTGTGCCCCGGCCGACCGACAGCTCCGGGCGACCGTGCGCAAATACTTAGGCCCGAACGCAACTTCATCCCCCGCTGCGGGAACATGCACCGGCGGACAAGTAGGGAAGGGAGTGGAGGAGGCTCCCCCCTATATGTGATCCGCTGGTGTCAGGGCACTTAGGGGGTTAATAGCATCCCTGGCAGGGGGTGGGAGTGATCTCTGGCGCAAATTCTTCCCGCCACACTCCCAGAAGCCGCTGGGCCCCGCCCCCCAGGACTGCTTAACCCCTTCTGACCAGCCACCTCTTGCGGCTGGCATCAGATTATCTAAAGGGTTTTATCTCCAGTACAATGTGCCTTAAAGTTAAAACCGTTAACCCCTTCCTGCCTCTCTGCCCACTTGACATTGAGCATCCTAGTTTCATTAAAAAATTAAATAAAAAAAAAAACAAGAAAAATGTGCGTTCATACGGGCCCCCCTCCGCCTCATCCCCGCAGGACCACCCTGTCTGTGTGGTACCAAGCTGGGCCCGTGTCCTATACGGACTAATGAGGACCTCTCATAGTTCCCAATCCGCCCTCAAGGGTCGTTAGTTGATAATCCTCCACCTGCGCAGATCCAGGGAGGACAGCTGAAGTATTCCCAATCCACCCTCTGGGTCGTGTGGTTGATAGTTCTTTAGCGCACTTCACAAGTACCTCTGAATCCGTCCTCCGGGGCCGTTTGGTTGATAATTCTCCACCTGCACGATCCAGTGTAGAACCTCTGGAAGTTCCCAATCCATCCTCCGGGGTCGTTTGGTTGATAAAGCTCCGCCTACGCAATCCAGTGGACAGACCTCTAGTTCCCACTCCACCCTCTAGGTAGTTTGGTTGATATAGCCTACAACTGCCACGGGCAAGTTTCTAACATTTTCTCCTCTGTCACCTCCGCACCCCCACCTTTCCTCTCTAGGGTCTCGCTCAGACGCACCCTTCCATCCCTGGAGAGGTTCGGTCCGAAGGGAGGGGGATCAGTAATTCGGGCTCTCACTCAAATCCGTTGCAATCTTTCAAGATTGCGTCCACGGTAGCCAGCAGTTCGTGTCGTCTGCATTACCCCCTTCCTCAGGCGGAGTATTTGCACCACTGCTGCATACAATACTTACCTTAGGCATTATAGGTGAACTAAATGCTAGAGCGCTGTTTTGAGTGACGCCAGTGGCGTTTCCCCTTCCTTAGGGGACGGAATTGCATTTTCACTTGGTACAGTCCGTACAGTATGCATTAGCCTCTTCCATAGGTGGCGTTATGGCATTATCACCGGTTACAGTGTTTACCGTAGGCATTCATTACCCCTTCCTTAGGTGGAGTAATTTAACTACGCCACGGCTCTAGATGCCTTAGCTTCTTCAGTGGGGCGTGGCAACAGTCGATACCCGCGGACGCCGGTACTCTGCATCTGTGGTGTATGGGTGCCGCCAGTGGATACGGTCGCTGTTTCCACATGGTATCCTTCTTATCTTTCGGTGCTGGTTTGGAGCATGGTTGTGACATCCTCTGTCTTCTCAGAGGGGTTGCCTAGCAACACTTATATGTCCTAGAGACCACCCATCTCTATGGGCCTCCTCGGTTCCAGTCGGTCAGGACATTGTCCTCATCAATACGTAGTGCATATGCCATTGCACATAATATGGGGAGTACGTTTCAGCGAGTCGAGTGTTCACTGACTCTGTAGTCCCCCTCAGCTGGGGGTTCTACCCTGACGCTAGCTTACTGTTGCTCCTGTTCAGAGCCCTTCCAGGTAAAGTGTTAAGGCTAGCTCTACTTAACTGGGGCAGTATGGTGCCATGGCTTCTACGAGATAGTCTTACGCCTCCCCCTTAGTTTTGCACCAATGGGGCAGGCGCAGGCTACTTCTGGGAGAGTGGTAGTTGCGTTTTACCACTACATACTGTGGTTCTTACTGCACAGCTCCTTCGTCAGGTGGCGGATTCTTCTAGCTCTGAATTGGTGGCCTCTGCGGTATGGCCCCCTCCTCCGCTGGGGTATTGGCTAGCGATACAGTTGTGGCTCCCCTTGCTTGGCTTCCTCCTCAGGCGGAGTTTTGGCACAGCCATTAATCCCTGGTTGCATCTGCATTTGCACGGGGTATTCTTTTGTGGCCTTCTATTCCAGAGTTCCGGACCCGGCTGGTGGGATGTTGCGCACTCCACATCTCTCCTTCTACAGGTGAATCCTTCCCACTGGTCCTGGGTGTGCTACCTGTATCTATATTACCTCTCTTAAGACATGACTAATGTCTAGGTCACGTCAGCCCTCTGGTGATCTTACTTCCCAACACCGATTCTGGGGGTAGACTACGAGACTCCCCACACAAGACGGAATGGGGTTGCTGTCACGTCTTGCTGCGCTGATAGACGTTCCATTCCTGGAACGGAACACCTTTCTATTTCTTCTTCCTCCTTGAACAAATGGCTGCCGGCCTCTCACTTCTGTATCCCTGGACTGCGGAAGGTGTTCGAGGCGGTCTGTCTGCATTGGAGTCGCTTGGACACGGACTCGATGGCTTCGAGACTGTCTTTGAAGCTTCCCACCTTTTTCTCCCGAGCAGGAGATCCGAAAACTTGTGGCGTGGACGCCCCGATTTCCCCTTGGCAGGGGTTCTCCCTCCTTTGTTTTCCCCCCTTCCCCCTCCTACCCAGAGTTCTACGGAAGATCAGGATGAAGGGTATTCCGACTATCCTAGTCGCCCCGGGGATTGGCCTTCGCACGTGGTACGCTGACCTCGTTCTCCTTCTAGGAGACGTCCTTGGTCACTGCCACTCACAAAGATGGCCTTCTTTCGCAGAGTCCGGTCTTCCATTAGTTTTTAAGGTCTCTTCGTTTGCCAGCGTGGCTATTAAGTCCGTCATTCTACGCGAAGAAATTTTTCGGCGGATGTCATCCGCAAGCCTGCATTGTCCAGGATCTATTACAGGACCTGGAGGGTCCTTCCTGGGTTTTTGTGGAAGCCGAAATGTTCCGCCACTTTGTTTTTTCTCTCCCCACGGTCCTGCCTTTCTACAATCAGGGTTGGACCTTTGTCTGGCCCTTAGTTCTTGAAGGGTCAGGTGTCGGCGCTTTCTATCCTTTTCCAGCGCTCTCCCTTTCTTCCGGGAGTGGCACATACGGTTACTCCGTACTGTCCTCCTTTACCGCCTTGGGATCTGAATTTAGTCCTCTCAAGGCTCCGGGCTTCTCTTGGAGCCCTTGCGGAAGATTTCTCTACTACTCCTGTCCTGGAAGGTAGTTTTTTCTGGTCGCTATCGCTTCCATCAGACGGGTGTTTCAGTTGGCGGCTCTCTCTTGCAGAGAATCCTTCCTGGTTATTCATAGGGACAAAGTGGTTTGCCGTCCCGTCCCTTCTTTTCTTCCCAAGGTGGTCTCTGACTTCCATATTAACAAAGAAATTGTCCTTCCCTCACTGTGCCCATCTCCTTCACACCCTAAGGAAAAGGAGTTAGACAATTTGGACGTTGTCGGAGCTCTGAAGATCTATTTAGCAGCCTCCGGTCCTTTCCGCCGTACGGATCCCCTTTTTGTCCTTCCGGAGGGTCCTCGAAAGGGATTGGCGATTTCCAAGGTGGTAATCGCACGCTAAATTCGGTCTACAATCGCTGAAGCATACCCGCCCAAGGCAGGGTTCCGCCCTTAGGTGTCACGGCTCACTCCACTAGAGCAGTGGGCGCATCTTGGGCTCGGAGGAATCACGCTTCGGCTGCACAGTCTTGTTAGGCGGCTACTTGTCCTCCTTACACACATTCACAAGATTTTACCAGGTGCATACTTATGCATCGACGGACGCTGCCTTAGGCCGCTTGGTCTTACAGGCGGCAGTTTCTTAGAGGCCTGCAGGGACGATTTCTTCCATGAGTCTGTGGTTTTTCCCTCCCTGTGGACTGCTTTTGAACGTCACACGGTTCCTGTGTCCCCCAATGAATATGGGCGAGAAAAGGAGATTTTTGTATAACTTACCAGTAAAATCTCTTTCTCGCTCTTCATTGGGGGACACAGCACCCACCCAGTATTGTTGTTTGACCACAGTTGGGCAGTTGCTGGTTAGAACCCTGTTGGGTCTTTTGCCATGGTTGGTGTTCTATGTTTTTTCTTTGGTTGGCTTGCTTCTACTCCTGCTTGTGCACAAACTGAAGCTCTCTCTCCAGGCTGGAGGGGGAATAGCTGCAGTGGGAGGAGCTAACAGCTTTATCTAGTGTCAACGCCTCCTAGAGGACATAGCTATACCCACGGTTCCTGTGTCCCCCAATGAAGAGCGAGAAAGAGATTTCCGGTATAGGACGGATCTCTATGCCGGAAAAGAAAAACGCTAGTGTGAAAGTACCCTTATTCACATGGCTGTGTTTGATTTTGAGTCTGCAGTTCCATGTGAATTCTTCTTTTTTCCCCTCAAAAATAGGACCTGTGGTCAGTTTCTTGGATCAGACCTTTTTAAAAACTGATAGCATGTTTAATTATATGGTCGTGTGAGTATGTTCTCAAGAATTCAGGGGTGCACTGAGCAATGTGTGAAAACTCCTCTAATAAATATATTTGCCATCCTTGTAGGCTGCAAAGCGTGGTATTCTTTCTTCTGGACGTGGAAGAGGGGCACACATGAGAGGAAGAGGAATGTCACGTGGAAGAGGCAGAGGCAGAGGCCGCGGCCGCGGTGTCTCAGTCCATGCTGTGGTGGATCACCGTCCAAAAGCACTAGAGATCTTTGGGTTTAGTGAAAATGATAGGGAAGATCTCCTTCCTCACTTTGCAGTAAGTAAATTAGAGATATGCAGTTCACTGTATTCATATTACTAGGTAAAATTAATAGTTAACGGCTTCCTTTGGACACTGTCCAAAATGTGCGTATTTTTACCATTTATTTTTTTCCCTTTTAACTTTGCCTAAAACCGGAATACTACTAAAAAGAAAGTCACACGAAAAGCTAGAATAACGCTATAGTAGTTGTAATTTACACACACATAATTGGAAAACCCCATTTAAATATGGATAATGAAAGATTGCAGTTTCCTTACTGACCAGTAGGCTGCACTCTAGGCTGATAATATTGCAGGTAAATGGAGTGTATGGAGCTTTTATAGGATGGTCCTTCTGTTAGGAAATAAATGAGTTGGTTTGTAATAATAGAGAAGGGAGGAGCATACTCCTTAGATGAGCATACTCCTTAGATGCAAAAACATATATCCTATTACTGCATGTAAGGGATAGGTGGTACAGAATATCCTACTTAATCAGTATTCAGGGGGATGAAACCTTTTTCATAATACAAAGGGGCCAGAATGGATTAAGAATAAAAGAAGTAAGCCATACTTATCCTCATAGAGATACCCAGCTGCTGCCATCTCGGCGCTGATCCCTGCTGTTCCCCACTTCCTACTCCTTGCTTCACAGCTGAGATGGCTGCTGAGGCAGGTCACCACTGAAGCCAGTTATTGTTTTAAAGACTGTAGTTTTAAAGGAAATGTATGGTCAGATGACCTTAAAGGGGTTGTCTGACTGTTAATATTGATGACCTATCGTCAGAATAGGTCATCAATATCTGATCAGCAGGGGTCCAGCACCCCCTACCGATCAGCTGTTTGAAGATGGTTGTCACCGGAGACAAGACGTAGTATAACGACAAGGAAGTAGTGCTCGTATGGAGTGCTGCCGCCTCATCTCACAGCTGATCGCGGGGGGGAACTATCCGGACGATAGGTCATCAATATGAACGGATGGACAACCCCTTTAAAATCAAATTTATAATGTTAAACGTATTTGTATATTTGTTTCCATATCATTATTTTACAAAAAAAAAATCCTGAAATCTTGCAGGTATCATACTGGCCACTAAGCCTAATAATAGGTCGAGACTTCCTGTTCTGTGGAAATCGCTTTTTTCTGTAGCCATCTCATTATCCCAGGCAAGGTTACAATGACACCTTTCACAATAGGTGATGGTCACTCATTATCTACTTCCTCTCTTCACAGGTCACAGCGTATGCCTAAAAACTCTCAGTGAGTCATCTAAAGACCACTGGTTCTTATTGCCCATGTGACTGCTTCAAAAAAAGATTGTTCTCTAAATGCAAACAGAAGCTCCTCCAAGATGACCACCTCCATAATCATGTACAAAATAAACATATACATACAGAGAGAATTAAAATATCAGCATTCAGATATTACAGAAATAACATTTTAGAAGATATTAAGTTAGTAAATTACTAAAACAAAAGAACAAAAAAACTATATTGAAACCTGTTTGGGTCAACCACCCAAAACTTCATTGAGAGGTGGTCTTCTGTGGGGGGTCTTATAAGAGAAGATGACACGTATGCATAAGATATAGTAGAACTGGTGAAGCTCTGTTCCTAGGGTCTAGGCACAGTCCTTGGTGCACTGAGCGTTAGCATGTGAAATAAACCTCAGTTTTCTCAAAAACAGGGCTTCAAATTTCAACTACAAAGGGGGCATTTCACTCAGCATGATTAACCCTAACAGGTTGGTAGGGTTGATCATGCTGACAGATGCTTGTTACATACTGTCATATTTCTCTAATTATCCAACAATATCACTGTATTCCATCCTTCCCCAAGTTTTTATCAGTTTTCGATGACTTCACCTCAGCCCCTCACTGCCATTCATCCTGCACAATATAATAGGCTAGGCTTTGTTTTCTAGCATTCAGTGCTGTGAAAGTGATGTTCTAATCCCGGGAACACATCCACAGTAGAATTTACTTTAGTTTTACAGAGGTTTAATTGCAATATACATTTATTTTTTAATTTAAGCAATTTGGCGAGATTGAAGACTGCCAGATGGACCACTCTTCTCTTCGTTCTGTAATCGTCTTCAAAACGAGAGCAGAAGCCGAGGCCGTAAGTCTACAAACTTCAGTTGTGTGTGAATACGTGTTACACCACTCAGTCACTCATATAGCACATATTTTGCAGGACACTATAGCATGGTAGACTATGCTCTTGTATCCCGAAAAAAGGTCACACATCCAAATTTGGAGAGACCAGCAGAGAACTAAATGAGATTTAGACAGGCTCTTACCTGAAAAGCTTGCCGCCACTCCATTAATTTTTATGGGAGCGCTGGAGATAGACGAGTACGTCCCATAGAAATTAATGGAGTGGCAACAGGCTCCTGTGGAGCCCCCTGAAATGTACATGGTGGTAGGAACCCCACCAATCTGATAGTTATCCCCTATCCTGTGGATAGGGGATAACTTGTTATAACCAGAATACCCCTTTAATGCACAGCAGATTGTAAAGTGCAAAGTGAAATTTGCAATTTTTTTACACAGACTTACTATTTCGGTGCCCAATATTTTGTGTCCAGCATGTGCCAGTGTGAAAACGAAGCCCTTCTTTTATTATGCTGTGCTTTCTAGATTTAGAAACGCCCTACACTGGGCCCTAAGCTTTTACCTGGACATCCAACACAGACGATGACTGAAAGAGCACTATGTGCATTTGAGGTCCAGTGTGGTGATTTACGCATCTTGTGCTGACAACTGTAGAGACCCAGCTCATGGTATCTGAGACATATCACACTACCTAAATTCAGAGCCAGGTTCTGCTGCGTACAGAAGTGTCAAAAATGTGGGAGTAAGCTGCTGTATGAGCACATGGCAGGGCTCAGAAAGGAAGGCGTGCCATTTGACTTTTGGAACATGGATTTTGCTAGAAACTACACACCTTAAGTTATTTATCAATGGGTGGTGTGAGGATTTTTGACCCCACAGTTATTTTCCAGAAATTAATGAGCTGTGCCACACCCCTTAAATTATTGTGAGCGGTTTATTGTTTGGAAATGCTATAAATGTGGATGTAAACTGCTGTTTAGGTACGCTGCAGGGTCCAGAAGGGAAAGACCATCTTTAGGCTTTTCCAGTGCAGATTTTTATGAATTGGTTTACAGGCGCCTTATTACTATTGAGCTGTATGACTTTATTTTTTTACTTTTTTTCTCAATGAGTTGCCATCATCATTGGTTGTATTTTGGGGTACATATGACTTTTTGATCGCTTTTTGGGAAACTGAATAAAGAAAATGCAGCACCTTATTCTGGTTCTATCTGTCCTGCTAAAAAACATATTTTTATATACTAAGAAAAATCTATTTTTAATACATAGTGTTAGAAAAGCTATATATATTCTTTGGACACAAGGAGGTTAAAATGCTGTCTAAAAAGTTTGCCTTGTATGATCTTATGATTAGACCATGAACAGAAGACTTGTGAGCTGCATGGTAAAAAGCCCTTTAAATATATCATAAATTTATATGTCCAGATTTAAAATTTATACCTCAGGACTTCAATATCACACAATTCATGGTCAGCTGCTGTTGAACATGTAATAGTTTCTACATTTCACATTATGCTGTACTTCAGGACTGTGCTATAAATCTTGTGTGACTGTCCCGGTTATTTGGGGATGTTGCTAACACTGATTTATGCTGCTTCATGTTACTTTAATTTGAGCATACAATTTCCAAAGCAGCCACTTTGTGCAGCTGGCACCAAGCAAGATTTGAGTATTTTTATACTAGCTCTTTTCCGTTTTCAATTACCCAGACTGTTCTCGAAAGGTTATTTGTCTTTCCGACTACCGCAGGTCACTGTGACGATTCCTTTCACAATAGGAAGCACAAGTACTTTTTAGTTACATTTATTAAGTGCTATATTAATGTGTCCTGATTAACCAGGTGCTTCCACGTAGATATTCTCACCATACAGTCAGGTCCATAAATATTGGGACATCGACACAATTCTAACATTTTTTGCTCTATACACCACCACAATGGATTTGAAATGAAACAAAACAATATGTGCTTTAACTGCAGACTGTCAGCTTTAATTTGAGGGTATTTACATCCAAATCAGATGAACGGTGTAGGAATTGCAACAGTTTGCATATGTGCCTCCCACTTGTTAAGGGACCAAAAGTGATGGGACAATTGGCTTCTCAGCTGTTCCATCACCAGGTGTGTGTTATTCCATCATTATCCCAATTACAATGAGCAGATAAAAGTTCCAGAGTTCATTTCAAGTGTGTTATTTGCATTTGGAATCTGTTGCTGTCAACTCTCAAGATGAGATCCAAAGAGCTGTCACTATCAGTGAAGCAAGCCATCGTTGGGCTGAAAAAACAACAACAAACCCATCAGAGAGATAGCAAAAACATTAGGCGTGGCCAAAACAACTGTTTGCAACATCCTTAAAAATAAGAAACGCACCGGTGAGCTCAGCAACACCAAAAGACCCGGAAGACCACGGAAAATAGCTGTGGTGGATGACCGAAGAATTCTTTCCCTGGTGAAGAAAACACTCTTCACAACAGTTGGCCAGATCAAGAACACTCTCCAGGAGGTAGGTGTATGTGTTTCAAAGTCAACAATCAAGAGAAGACTTCACCAGAGTGAATACAGAGGGTTCACCACACGATGTAAACCATTGGTGAGCCTTAAAAACAGGAAGGCCAGATTAGAGTTTGCCAAACGACATCTAAAAAAGCCTTCACAGTTCCGGAACAAAATCCTATGGACAGATGAGACCCAGATCAACTTGTACCAGAGTGATGGGAAGAGATGAGTATGGAGAAGGAACTGCTCATGATCCTCAGCATACCACCTCATCAGTGAAACATGGTGGTGGTAGTGTCATGGCGTGGGCATGTATGGCTGCCAATGGAACTGGTTCTCTTGTACTTATTGATGATGTGACTGCTGACAAAAGCAGCAGGATGAATTCTAAAGTGTTTCAGGCAATATTATCTGCTCATATTCAGCCAAATGCTTCAGAACTCATTGGACGGCGCTTCACAGTGCAGATGGACAATGACCCAAAGCATACTGCAAAAGCAACCAAAGAGTTTTTTAAGGGAAAGAAGTGGAATGTTATGCAATGGCCATGTAAATCACCGGACCTGAATCCGATTGAGCATGCATTTCACTTGCTGAAGACAAATCTGAAGGGAAAATGCCCCAAGAACAAGCAGGAACTGAAGACCGTTGCAGTAGAGACCTGGCAGAGCATCACCCAGGGATGAAACCCAGCGTCTGATGATATCTATGCGTTCCAGACTTCAGGCTGTAATTGACTGCAAAGGATTTGCCACCAAGTAGTAAAAAGTGAAAGTTTGATTTATGATTAATATTCTGTCCCATTACTTTTGGTCCCTTAATAAGTGGGAGGCACATATGCAAACTGTTGTAATTCCTACACCGTTCACCTGATTTGGATGTAAATACCCGCAAATAAAGCCGACAGTCTGCAGGTAAAGCACATCTAGTTCGTTTCATTTCAAATCTATTCTGGTGGTGTCTAGAGCCAAAAATCTTAGAATTGTGTTGATGTCCCAATATTTATGGACCTGACTGTCACAAAATATCACTGAAGTCCTAGAATCATTTAGATACTAGTGCAGTGATGGTGAACAATTTAGAGACCAAGCGCCCAAACTGCAACCCAAAACCCACTTATTTATCGCAAAGTGCCCGAATTTAACCCGAATAACTACAGTCCAATATCGTATATCTTCCATGTACTTTGTCATTTAGCTATAATAGCCTGCATTCAGAGTGCTGCCTGTGCTGTTCATAGTGCGTCCTGGGCTAATGAATGGCAGGAAAAGTCTTTATTGGTACGCCATAAACTTTTTCCAGGGTACGGGTGCCCACAGGGAGGGCTCTTAGTGCCGCCTCTGGCAACCATGCCATAGGTTCGCCACCACTGCCCTAGTGTGTATACAGTTGTATTACGTGACCAGTACTTATTCATTTATACATGTCAATTTAGGCTGCAATCCATGGAGCTCATTTCAAAGGACAGAACTTAAAATTAGCTTGGAGTAAACCAGTAGCAAATCCAAGCAGTGCAGAAGTGGAAGATGTAGAGCCGGAGGAGGAAGATGTAAGTGTTTTCTAATAGATGACCTTTTCCAATGATACTTTCTATGCCAGTCTGCATGTATGTGCCGTAGAAAGTCCATTTCTGGATGTAGTTTTTATGAAATCTTAATAGCACACTACAGCTTTCCATACATATATTGTTTATTAAGATCATTTTGATTTCTACGGTACTAAATGATCGGTTCTGACCACTTTGAATCTGGCCATCAGTCAGATCAGGTATTTCCTGTAAATTAAAGGCTTTGGGCACCATGAAAACATTTTATTGCTTTATACTTCTTTTTAGGCTTGAGTGAATCGACATTTTAATGCTGTACGGGAGCAGCATTACCAACAGTTTTTCTACAAATCTACTTTGGATCTTTGATCCGGAGCTCGATTCACTCTAGCCTACTTACTTTGGGTTAAAAATAAATAAATCATTTGTTTCCAATAGATCTTTATTTAAAAATATATATTTTTTTTTAACCATTCGTCCTCTACACCAGCCTTTTTACATATAGTATAGGTTGCTCTCTCTCCTTCACAATGTCATTCCTATCAATCGGTGAATCGCAGTTACTGCCTCTTTTAGAGAGAGATAACTTGGACAACAAAGTTTATGGTTCAACTAAGGCCGAATGCACACAGCCGTGTTCCGCGGCCGAGAGCGGTCCGTGGTAACACGGCCTGGATTCCGGGTGAGAGCAGGAGCACACGACGTCATTGGTTGCTATGACGCCGTGCGCTTCATGCCGCCGCTGCGCTACGATAATACACTCGTATGATCTATACGAGTGTATCACTGTACAGCAGCGGCGGCATGAAGCGCACGGCGTCATAGCAACCAATGGACGCCGTGCGCTCCTGCTGTCTGCAGGAATCCCGGCCGGGTGACCACGGACCGCTCTCGGCCGTGGAACACGGCCGTGTGCATGAGGCCTTGGGGTGTGATTTCAGTAGTTGATTTCTAGTAAGCTTAAAGAAGCACTCCCACAAAATTTGTATTCACTGCCCTGTTAGAAAGGTACATGAAGTAACCTGTAGTGAAGGTAATGTTTTTATCAGTGACTGTATTTGTGAGTTATAACCTCCCTTCGGATCCTCAACTGTGTCATGTGACCAACACTCTGCCTCTCCAACTGACACAAGACAGGAAGTCCGTTACTTCTCCATTTATTCCTCACATGGAGGCTCCTATAGGAATACATAGAGAAACTGGCTTCCTGTCCACACATAAGATGCTGTGTTATTTGGAAAGTCAGTATGCTGGTCACATTACACAGCTGAGGATCAGAGTGGAGGTTATAACTCAGATACCTGAGTCACTGATAACAAAATGATCAGATAATTGGATTTTTTGTACTCACCGTAAAATCCTTTTCTCGTAGTAGGCATTGGGGGACACAGCACCATGGTATATGTCCAACTACCACTAGGAGGCGACACTAGACATAAAAAAGTGTTGGCTCCTCCCCGTTGGGCTATACCCTCTCCACAGACACTAGGCAGCTCAGTTTGTACCAAAAGCAGTAGGAGAGAGAAGAAAGGCAAGGAACCAACAACTCCCGTACCGGGAAAGATCAAGAGACCAGCCCGGAGAAGCGGAAGTAAAACAACATAGGGTGGGATCTGTGTCCCCCAATGCCTACTACGAGAAAAGGATTTTACGGTGAGTACAAAAAATCAAATTTTCTCGTGCATGGCATTGGGGGACACAGCACCATGGGACGTCCCAAAGCAGTCCCCGAGGGTGGGAAAAGGACAGCCATGCCACCGGTTGGGCATACAGGTGCGGGAGAACCACGTGACCCAAACAGGGGGAAAGCACAGAATAGGCAAGAAGCCTCATAATAAGGTAGAAACCCCAATGAAGCAACAGCGAAGATTGCCCGCACTCCAGGACAAATGCCTGGGTGAAGGACCCAAATGCAAGAAGGCGGCAAAAGGGAAACACCGAGCTCCACCAAAGGCTGGAGAGAGAAAGTAGGACAGCACCACGTAGTGGAGCTACCCAACATTCTAATTGACTCAGGCAAAAGCACAAACACCCTGAAGTCAAACCCTGACAGGCCAGGGGAACAAGGGAACATGGACTCATTGAAGGCCATACGAGTGAGGGAAGCCATAGCAAGGCTCACATGAGAAGGGAGCAGGCCTCCCCTCAGCGCAAAACAGGTGATGAAGATAAGCGCCCTATTGAAAGGAAAAAACCCCAAAGACGATAACGGAAACCGACAACCCTTGTAAAGGGAAGGGGTTGTAAGTAAATGCCAGGAAAAGAGAAAAGATGAGGCCGGCATCACAAAGTCAGGAGACGAGGAACGAGCCCCTGAAAACCAAATATCGCTGAGAAGCGCAAGACCGGAGAAACTCTGGCCAAAAGAAGTATCAGGGAAAAAAGGGGACCAGATGCAGGCCCCGGAAATCTCAGCAGGGACACCCTGGAGTGAGAGAAGCCATAGCAAGGCTCACAATGAAGTGAGCAGGACTCCCCCACCGCAAGGCAGGTGATGAAGTTAAGCGCCCTATTGAAAGGTTGAAACCCCAAAGGCGCCATTGGAAACCGCCAACCCTTGGAAAGGGAGGGGGTTGCAAGTAAAGGCCAGGAAAAAAGATAAGATAAGACCTGCATCCCACAACCAGGAGACGAGGAACGAGCCTCTGAAAACAAAATATCGCTGAAAAGCGCAACACCGGAGAAACTCCGGCCAAATGGAGTATCAGGGAGATGCAGGCCCAGGAAATCTCAGCAGGGACACACTGGACTGAGAGGCATGGGAGGAGAAGGAGAGTACTCCCAACAATCTAAGGAGGAAGATTCTACAAACAACGATTATCATACAGAATCTGCGTGGTCCATGAACGGGGACAGGGACTCCAGAAAGGAGTACCCGGTATGGGCTCACAAGGAACCAGGAACTGAACCACCAGAGGCCAACGAAAGGTAGAATAACCAAGAAAAAATTAAGAGAACCGCTACATGGGAAGGGATTGGTCATGGACAACTAACCATTCTAAGAATAGTGGCTAGCAATCTATATACATTGTCCCGGAGAGGACAAGTACAGCGGCTTGGGTTGTACCACAAAAACGACAAACACCCATACGCATAAGGAATGGCGAAGTCGTTATAAAGAAACTGGGAGTGACTACACGAAATGTAGAAACCAGCTGCGACCGACACACAGAAGACTCCCAGGGGGAGAAAGTACCAGACAGGCGCAGACAATAGCAAGGTCCAAGGAAACTGCCCTCTGTCAAATAGTACAACTAAGCAGAGAATATAAGGGAACACCCGGACCCAGAAGGAACTACGGGACCCTGTCCGATGCCAGAGCAATCAGCAGAAAATTCACCTACCAGGCAGGTGTGTGGCGATCAGTGTTTCCGTCCCTGACCATTAGGAAAGACGTCCAACGAGGAAAAAACGGTGACCCCAGAAGGATTCCGTGTGGCGGAGGACATCCAGTGATGGCCGAAAACCGCTGCAGCGGCCGGAGCTCACCAAGCTCGTACCCCAACAAGGTAGAAGATCCAGTGGAGATGACTGTACTCCACAAGGAGTGGTCCGCCCTGTAACAGAAAACAACGCGGGTACTCCTTATGATATGGGGTAACGCGGAGTGCCGCGGACAGAAGTACCTTATAGGGATGGCAAGAGCAACCCTAGCACGAAAGCCAACAACCACCTGGCCATGGTGTAGGGAGCGTGGTTGTATGTGGACCACCCACCAGATCAGAACAGATCAGCCATATACTGGGTACACCAGAAGTAGCATAGACCGACAAGGTGGCGGTGGGGGTTGGGCTGGCCCACCCCTGCCAGATATGGTTACTGTGCACATGCTGAACCAGGATGGCCTGTTGTAGACAGTGCCTTGAGAAAACACAAGAAGACCATAGAGCACGACAGTAGATGTCTGGAGTATAGAATAGAGTCCAGGGAAGGAAGCACCCCGTAATACAGAAACTGTATGGGCCACAGATTGCACCCTAGGGCCCAGCACGTGGGCTAAAAATACACGCCTAAAACCGAGCTAAAGTGGCAGCATGTTGCACACTAAGGAGAGTGGAAACAAAGCCACAGCATCCGGAAATGCAACCGCATTTGGAGGGTACAGGTCTACAACCTGGTAAAGTAGCAATACGGCTGTGTAGTGCAGAGATACAACCAGACAGGTGCAATGGGTACAGCATCTGGAGATGGTAGAAGTACTAGATTTAAGATTAGAGAAATGTGGCCGCATGGTGCCCCCTAGGACCAGAGAAGTCCAGCGGCTACCGCGTTAGCAATGCTACCTATATTCCGCTCGGGAGGGGGAAAATAGGGCCACACGGTACCACAAAGAACGACAGGTGCACACCACAATTAAGTAAGTGCAATGGCAACTGAAGGAGGCCCTCTATTTCACCAGAGGGAAACAGGGCCGCAAAGAGCCAGACAGGTGTAACGGTTGCAGAAATCTACCTAAGAAGAGAGTAAGATGGCTGTTTGGTGCACACTATGATGAGGTAGGTGCAATGGCCACGGCAATTGGAGGAGGCCTCAATATCTCGTCCGGTAAGGGAGAGAAAATGCCACATGGTAAACCATAAAGCCAGACAGGAGTAACGGCTACAGCATCCGGAGATGGTGCAGGTACTCTACCTATGAAGGGATCAAGGTGGCAACTTGGTGCCCACTAGACACAGAGAGGGGCAATTCTGTGGCAATTGAAAGTGGCCTCTACATCTCGCCCGTAGGGAGAAATGTTGCCGCATGGAACACAATAGAGCCCGCCAGGGGTATTGGCTACAGCATCAGGAGATGGTGTAGGAACTCTACCTATGAAGGGAGCAAGGTGGCTGGAAACAGACAGGGGCAATTGCAACGGCAATTGAAGGCGGCCTGTATATCTCACCCGGCAGGGGGAAATAGTGCCACGTGGAACACCATAGAGCCAACCAGGGGTAATGGCTACAGCATCTGGAGTAAGTGTAGGAACTAATCGCCACGGCAACAAAAACAGGCCTGTATTCACTGATACAGGCTACTACAAAAGAACCTTTAGAGGCCGAGGAGGGTTACCAACCCTACAGAGGCGTTTGCCTGAATTATCAGCTTGCCTGGAACATAGCCCCTGGTGAGGGGAACCAGGAAGGTCTGTCGTGTACAGCCTACGAGGGCGCACGTACCAGAGACACCACGTAGGTGTCCCAGTTGCTAAGCACGGAGACGGCTGGCTTACCAGTGCGGTAATTACCTGTGCAGGTAGGAGAGCGCCATCCGAAAGTCCACTAGAGGGACACCGAAACCTGGGTAGGGTAGGTTCCTCCGTGCACGTTTGTCTTGACCTCACAGAGGGCTTCTGTATGGTGGAAGACCGCCTGATGCTCTGTTCCGAGAGAATCGGTGCAGAGGTGTCCCCAGAGGCAACTGACAGAGAAGGCTTCGTCACCAGCCTCAGGCCTGTCCTGGGGAGACCCAAGGATGCCGAGGAGG
Organism: Bufo bufo; assembly: GCF_905171765.1. Classification (NCBI taxonomy): domain Eukaryota; kingdom Metazoa; phylum Chordata; class Amphibia; order Anura; family Bufonidae; genus Bufo; species Bufo bufo. Next base: position 505,032,655 of record NC_053391.1, read on the forward strand.
GGTGGAAGCTAGTTAAGACCACCAGAGGTTGGTCCGTGGGCTACTCCTTGCGTGACCCTGTATCGACGTGAGCCTAGGGGGGAGAGGAGACCGCAATTCGTGGGTAGCGCTCCAGCGACTCCGCCGGGGATTGGGCGAGTCAGGCCAGGTTGCCATGGTTCAACAAGGAGGGAGCCCATTCAGGGGGGACCTACACAAAAGGGTGGAAAAGGGGGGGGGCGACGACAAGGCGACCACATGGAAACCTCCGTAAGACAACGGACGCACGTGAAATACGTGGCGATCCGATGAGGAGGCTGGGAGAGGAAGCCCTCATAGAGCAGCAGGGCTGACCTAACTGTCCCCGGAGCCACTGTTCCAAGAGGTGCAGCAGCAGCAATAGATCAGGTGGCAGGGCTGCAGGAGAATGCAGCAATTGAGAGGAAGGAGAGGGGGGGGGGGGGCCTGCAGAGCAAATTAGCCAGAGGCTGCCTACCCGACCCCAGGAGCTGTGTCAGCGCGCCCCATGCAGGAGAAGATGGACCCGGTGAAGAGAAAGAAGCCGGCAGCCGGAGGAAGAACCGCCCCTCTGACAGAGCAGGGCAGCTGGAGCTGGATTGGGTAAGGAGCAGAGGCCCCTCCCACGGAGGGAGGGAGAATGAGAGAGCCCGGGAAGCCAGGAGTGGGCGGAGAGAAGGCTCCGCCCCACGTGACGCTGGATTGGGCAAGGAGCAGAGGCCCATCCCAGGCTCCTCCCACGGAGGGAGGGAGAATGAGAGAGCCCGGGAAACCAGGAGTGGGCGGAGAGAAGGCTCCGCCCCACGTGACCTGCGGCCTAGTCGGCCGAAAAGCCGGGGCCTAGATTAGGGAAGTGCAGCCGGAACGGACGCTTGCGATCGCAGGGGCGTCCTGAAGCCGGGAGGAACACAGGGCCGAGGGAATTGAGGAAGCCCTCAGGAAAAACACCCGAAAATGACCCCCATTAATGCTGCGGCTTCTGTGAAAGTGCCGGACCCAGAAGAGACATGGGCCTCTCTGCAGGTATTTTGGCCCCCAAATAACCCCCCCTTCATGGGATAGGGGAGATAAAGTGGGTGGACCACCCAGCAAAGTGCCCCAGACCCTAAGAGGCCATGGGGGGGAGTTGGGGAAGGAGGGAGGTAGAAGGGGACTACAGGGCCCCCACAATGGATCCGGATCTCTACTTACCTTCCGATGTCTTCAGGCGCAGCAATGACCACCCCCTCGGCGGACTCAACACGGGAGCCGTGGGTCTACCGGAATTCCACTGCGGAAGCAGTTACAAGTGGGGACTGGGTGGCTGCCAGGTACCTGAGTACGCGCCCGCAGGGGGGCAACTAAAGTGGAACACGATGGAGCCACCCCTGCCGCAGGCCGAAACCTGCAGAGAAAGAAAAAAATGATTGAAGAAAAAATAAAATAAAAAAGTAGCAGGATGACCTGCACAAAAAAGCAGGTCAGGTCTGCCTCCTATGGACACTAGAACAAGACTGAGCTGCCTAGTGTCTGTGGAGAGGGTATAGCCCAACGGGGAGGAGCCAACACTTTTTTATGTCTAGTGTCGCCTCCTAGTGGTAGTTGGACATATACCATGGTGCTGTGTCCCCCAATGCCATGCACGAGAAAATACAAATTTTTGTGAGATTGCTACCTTAGGCTTCATAACTAATGCAGTCCCTACAGTTGTTGCTGCATAAGCTTACCATGCCTAGATTTAGAGCAGTACAGGAGCAAGGCATTTCTTGGCTGAGTAGCAGACATATAGCATGTCAATAATTTAACTTAGGTGAAGATTTCTTTCACATAAGACTTTGTTTGACTTGGTTTTGTTCCATTACTTTATTTTTAACTCTCCAGTTTCCAGAAGAGACTGCAGTGGATGACTCTTTGCTGCAGGATGATGATGAGGAGGAAGAGGAAAATGAGCCTCGTTCTTGGAGGAGATGATTCCTTTTTGCCTTTGTGATTGAGCTCTCGATATCTGGACTGCCGTTTAGTTGAACTAAAGCACTTTTCCATGGGATGTGTTCCTGCATTTCTGTGTGAAAAGATATGCTGGACGATTGGCTTGAACTCAGGACGTGAAAGCCTTCTGTAGTTGTCACATTTCAGTAAATGATTGCACAATGCATCATCATAGACACATATGCAATGGTTTTATTACTTACACTTTGCTGGGTGTACAGTTTAGTTTTTAAGTTAAGGAAGTTGTGAAAATGCAATTTAACTTTTTTTTTCCTCACAAAGAATTTGCTTTAAAATCTATGAATGTTTTCAGACATAAGTAGATGAATGCTAAAATGGAAATCTCAGTTGCTTATGAATACATAATGCATAGTGTAGGCTTTACTATGTAGTAGCCTTTTTGTTGAGCTCATTTTGTGTACGTAACTTACGTATTGGGTTTTAAAAACGTTGTTCAAATGCTTTGCAAAAAAGTCCATGTGACTTCAGTATGTGCAAAAAAAAAATAAAGTGGAATGGTCCAAGAAAGATGACAAAAACTATAATGAAAATCCAGATCTGTTGACAAATGAAACAAAAAAAAAAAAAAAGTAAAAAAAAAAAACGTAAAAAAAAAAATACAAAAACCATTCCAATGGTTTAACTGTAAATATTTGTTGTTATGATAAATGACACCTCCATTTCCTGTGCAACATTTTCTGCATTTTCTGATATGGAAAATACGTTGTGTTACATCGTGATCGGGTGCCGTCTGTCAGACAGAAACGTGTACCATGTGGGCGACCATCCACCTGAATTGAGAAAAACAAGACAATGTTGGTGAGTAGCATGTTTATATGATGCATTTACCTGAAATGAGTGATTTATGGGAACATGTAGCCCATCGTAGTATATATACTCTCCACTCCAGACTGAAATGTTATTAAGGAGGTTATCCTGGGAAAGGATAGGTCATCATTAGACTTGAGTGAATCGACCTTCAGATCACAGATCTGGAGTCGATTCGTTCAAATACTTCAATTTTAAGGCTTTATCCATACAGGATTAAAATGTATTGGCTCCGTGGAGCCAGGGTTTTTTCTCGCTTGAAGTCGCACAAGACTTTGGTTAATTCCTACTGTATGCATATCTAGTATTGAAAAACAATATAAAATAGCAATCCGAACTGGGCTTCAGTACCTAGGTACCAGCCTGTACCAAAGCCCAGTTCGGATTGCTATTTAAAATTGTTTTTCAATACTCAGTTATGCATATAGTAGGAATTAACCGAAATACTGCGGCTCGGATGCGGACCAAAACAACTGTCGTGTGCATGTACAGATACAGCATTAAAGTGGAAGTATTTGAACGAATCGACTTTGGATCCATGATCGGAAGGTCGATTAGCTCAAGCCTAGTCATCATTATCAAATCAGCGGCGATCCAAGTCCCGGCATACCCGCTGATCAACTGTGTCAGGCAAAGTTCTGGTGAGCGATGCAGGCTCCAAGGACAGTGCCGTACATTGTATAGTGGCAGTGCTTGGTATTGCAGCTCATCCCTATTGACTTGAATGGGGCTGAGCTGCAACTAGGCCACGTCACTGATGTACAGTGATGTCACATGGCCTAGGAAGAGGGTGTAGCGCTCAAGGCCTCTTGACCCCTCTCCCCCGCAGATCTGGTACTGATGACCTATCCCGAGGATGTCATAAATATATTTTCCTGGATAACCCCTTGATACAGTAACTGTTAATGTCACTCACATGTATGAGGGCCTCATGCACACAACCATATTTTCTGTCCAGAATTAATCTGCATTTTTTACAGATTGGTTGCGGTCCCATTCATCTCAGTGGGGCTGCAAAAGATGTGGACAGCACGTTGTGTGCTGTCCACTAGGGATCGACCGATTATCGGTTTTACCGATATTATCGGCCGATATTGAGGATTTTGAATGTTATCGGCATCTATTTTGCTGATATACCGATAACGTATTGGGAACACAGAACAGCGCGTTCTGTGTTCCCTCCGCAGCACAGGGGAGAAGGATGCAGTGTCTCCTCCCCCTGTGCTGCTGCTGCCGCCAATAGCAGGAGAGGAGACAAGAGGAGGGGAGGGGCTGTGGCCGCTGCGCCACCAATGAAGAGGAGTCTTTCATTAATTCATATACAGGAGGTGGGAGCTGGCTGCAGAATCACATAGCCGGCTCCCGACCTCTATGAACGGCAGCTGCGGTCCGCGGTAGTTAACCCATTAGGTGCCGCGGATCGCAGCTACCGTTCATAGGGGTCGGGAGCCGGCTATGTGATTCTGCAGCCAGCTCCCGCCTCCTGTATATGAATGAGAGACTTATTATGTTCATTGGTGGCGCAGTGCGCCCCCCCCCCCCCCCAAGCCCCCTAGTATTAATCATTGGTGGCGCAGTGCGCCCCCCACCCCCATCCCAATAGTAAAAACATTGGTGGCGCAGTCCCCCCCCCATCCCAATAGTAAAATCATTGGTGGCAATGGCCACAGGATCCCCTCTCTCCTGCTCCTCCGATCGGAGCCCCAGCAGTGTAAGCCTGGGGCTCCGATCGGTTACCATGGCAGCCAGGACGCTACTGAAGCCCTGGCTGCCATAGTCGGCTCCATGCTGCTGTGTGCACAAAGCACAGAGCAGCAGGGACAGTGTGAGATCCTATTCACCCTGATAGAGATCTATCAGGGTGAATAGGACAAGGGTTCTAGTCCCTAAGGGGGCTAAAAGTTAGTAAAAAAACAAAAACAAAACTTAAGTAGAAATGAAAAAGATTTTCAAAAAAAATAAAATACACGTTAACAATAAACATTAATTTTCAGCAGATTTGTGTAGGAAAAAATTTTTTTTCCTCAAAAATAAAAATACCCAGAATATCGGTATAAATTATCGGCTATCGGCCTGAAAGTTGACAAATTATCGGTATCGGCCCTAAAAAATCAATATATCGGTCGATCCCTACTGTCCACATCCATATGTCCCCGCAAAAAAGATAGAACATGACCTACTTCTATATAACATTTTACAGGAGTTTGAAAAAAGGGTGGGGGGCATGTACACGGCTGAGAATTGTGTTTTGTGGATCGGAAAATAAATATGGCTTTGTGCATAAGGCCCAACTTACACTGGAAATATGAGATATATTGGTTATTATGGGTTCAGGGATTACATTCTGCCTCCAGCTTCAAATGGCTGAATATCAGTATACAAGGCAAGTTTCACACCACTCGCATGCATAGGACTCTTGGTGGTTGGTTCTTTTCTCCCTAAGATGTACTGGCCTCATCTGCACAATGTGCATGTGCCCGATTTCTAGATCTCATCCACACTGCAGAAAGAACATGCAGAGGACATTGACCGAATTGGCAGCATGTCAATTTATGCTGCGGATTTGATTGTTTTCAATGCATAGGGTGAATCCCATATAGATCCTGTCCAATAGTGTGTAACTCGCACGCACGTTTTTGCCTTAGATTTGCCACCGGTTTTGACACAGATTTTTTTTTTTCCTCCTAGAATTTACACTACATGTGGGTATACCCTATTTCCGTATTATGGGTTTTTTCTAGAAAGGCTTTCAGAGATGTTAATTTTTTTTGTTTGTTTTAGATGCCACACGCAGTTTGAGAATAATTTTAATATTTTTCACTTGTAGGTGATGTGGATTAAGAGTTTTAGAACATTGCCTGTTGCAAGTACTTTCTCCAAAAAACAGGTAGCGCATGCTTCGTTAGTTTTTGTGTGTAAAGGGGGGTTTGTTGTACATTGCCCAAGAAGACTTCAATGCCTTCCACTGAACTTTTTTGTCTAGATTTCATTTTACAAATAGTTTTTATTTCAGTTTTAGCCATTTTTCCCAATTCTAGTGTGTTAGTGTTCTCTACAAAGTACAACTTTTGCAACTTAGCTTCCAGCCTTAAATCTTAAAGCCCATGAGATAAAATGCAGTTACAGAAGGGAGGACCAGACTTAACCATGCATCACACCTTTAATAAAACACAGTGGACATGAAGACTTCCACCATCTATAAAACCTCCTGGTGGTAACATAGATCAACTCCTGGTGGGAGAACGTGTAATGCAGGGATGTGTCCTAGAAGTGATGCAAGAAGAAATATTTCTATGATAGAATATGATTTGTTTTCATTAAACCTAAAGGGTCACTTTGCTTTCAGGAAACTTTTGATATGTCATAGAAAAAAGTTTTGTTCAGTGGTGGGATCCCTAGAAGGAGGAAAGAGAGGAGCTCTCTTATTGCACGTGAGGAAATGAGACGGACTCAATAACAAGTCTTTGGAGCCATCTCAATTCTGTGTCCTGCAGCTTGGAGACTGAGCGCGATATGCGAGCACTTCTCCCCTCGTTTTAGAGATTGGTGAGAGTCTCACTCCTCTGACTCTCACCAATCCAAATTTTTGATTTCTCTATTAAAAGTTTTAAAAAAAAAACTGAATAACCATTTAACCCAGTGTTTTTCTTCAGGCATGGCAGCAATTATTCATTAAGTTGTGTTTCTTTTTGGCACCAACACTGCTTAGCAGAAACCAAAATGCAAATGAGCCTCTGCTGAGCTACAAAGGTCGTTATCTGGGGGTGGAAATGTCAGATCTGGGCATTGTGCAGTTGGATGTTCTAAATGCCACCGAGGCACAGTACCTGCACACAGTTTACACTAATTGCCCAGATGAACTTTTTCCTGCTGCTGTTTCAAGTACAAATAGTGGTCATCAGCCCCAAATGTGTAATAGTGCTCCTAGTGGTTTTCTAAAGCAGACAAGGTCTGTAATAATTTACATTTATTAGATGGTTTGTCTGGGAATTTATATTGATGGCCTTTCCTCAATATCAGATTGGTGGGGGTCCAACACACAGGACCCCTGCAGTTTCTTCATAGGCCACTGAGCACAGCTGCTATACAATGTACAGCTCTGTGCTTGGAAGGCTGCCGGGAGCTCCGGTGAGTGCAGCAGCTGATCGGCGAGGACCCCGCTGATGTCATAATGATGACCTATCCTGAGAATAGGTCGTCATTATCAATTCCTGGATAACATCGTTAATCCTTTTATTATCTGTAGGTTATCGTCTGCTTCTTGTAAACCAAGAATATAAGTGCAGAGTTTCATTCACGGCTTGTTTCTCTCTTGCAGGTTGATCCTTCTGTTTTGGTGGTATCCCATAAAGCAGCAACACACACATTTGCACTACTAAACAGTGGATTTTCCCTGTTGTCTGACACACAATTGTTTTTCTTCTGTACATTAGTCAAATACGTTTTCTTCCTACTTGGTTATCTGCAGTCTTTAGTGCTGTAACTAAAACAGTTCCCATCTTAATCAAAGCTCAGACTAATAGCATGGAATCATTCAGTTTATGAAGTAAGTATAAATCTTGTACATCTTTAGAGAATCCACATACATAGAAAAGTGCCTGATTTGAGCAGGTGTCGATGTACAGACTGTATACACCTGAAAGGTCTGCAGGAAGCTACATATGGAGCTGTACAAGTGTGCATAGGTAAAAAAAGATTATCAAAGGGTATAAACACCTTTGCTATGATATATTTTTTTGCTTCATAAATGCGACATTAAACAACTTTTTTTTTTTAAATAGTTTTCATTAAAAATTTCCTACCATTTTGCTTTTGCTGTTTGTGTGTGTAAGTCCTTCACCAAGCTACTTATTATCCAGAACCTGACATAAATCCATGAGAACTCGGCTCCAATTTCGACAGCTCTTTCCCTGCCTTAACTGATTATTAGAGATAGCAGGGAAAGGGAGGGGGGGAGGGGTTTGTTTTTTAGGGCAGATCGGTGTGGTGAGTAGAGAAAGCATCTAAGGAGGGCTGCTCACGTGGGCTGTAGATAAAGAGAAAAGCACACACAAGTCAGGGAGAAGGCAGCAGCGGTATAAAAAAATAAAACTTCAGTGAAGATTGTACACTGAAACATACACAAGGTAACCACAATCATATGAAAAATAGTTTTCTATGTTAAAGGTTTCGGTTGACTTTTTAGATTGTTTTCGGATCAGGTGAAGATCATGTCCCCTTGGATTATTTATTTTAATTTTTCACTAAACTTCTTAATACCTGGCAATTATTTTTAGTGATGACAACTATTCATTGCCCTACATAGTTTATTGCATGTTTTGTATTTTATTAAGAAATTCTATTAAAAAAGATCAATGATCCAGGGGGACAAAATCTTCACTTGTTCCACATTTTCTATGTGTAGTTTGTTTATTAGGCAACGCAAGTGGGTGAAATCTTCAAATTTAGCTGGACTTTAGTATGTAATTGCATAAAAATTTTAAAAAATGATCTGTGTCGTAAAGGCTGACTTGCATTCACGGGAATAGCTGTGGCTAATGAGATCCATGGTGCTCATGTTCTCCCAACAGGTCACATTTGAGGATATTCCTTAGGGAGAACTGCTGTGTCAATTCTAGAAGTATTGAGGTCCAGAGTTGAAATACAGGGGATCTGTGGGTTTCCTGGGGACAGGCATGTAATGTGTATGGCCAATTTGAAGCTTTCTGTCTTTAATACTACCTCGTTGACCTCTGGTGGGTAATATCAACTGTCCATACATTTACCATAGTGACACAAGGTTTAATAGCCCATTCCCCATTCATGTCCGTCACATACCTATATGTAAATGTAAAGTAGGGATCATGAGAGCAAACCCTTTTCTGGAATTCCTTCCTTTCCCCAGCCTAAAATGGCTGCTCGCACTCAACAATAGCTTACATGCAGCTGCATAGAAAACGTGGGGGAGATATATCATGAGTCGGCTTTGCAGGAATCTGCATTGGCACAAGTTCTACCAAATTTACTAATGGTCGCATGATGTTTGATCATTTTGGTGCATCCTTAAGTCTAACACTTCTGTCTTGATGTTACTCCACTTCCTCTTCCACTCTTTTTTACCGAAGTACGATCGTGATAATTTTTGTCACTTTTTTAAAAAGTTGCTGTTGATTAAATCTGGCTTAATTCAGCTAGACATGGTAAAAAGCAATTTCAAAACTGGAGTGGTGTAAAAATGCTAAATGTTTTCTGTTTCAAGGGGAGGTCATACAACTGCAATGTGGGGGGAGAGGGATTCATTTAACTCCAGCCCCTTTTCTGGCTACTTTGATTGACAAGTGGAAATCAGCGAGGGAGGGGCTGGCCACAGAAATGAGTGGCGCTTGGATGCAACAAGTGCAATTGTGACGCGCTTGTTGCATTAAAGTCCTAATTTGCATGTAAGAAAGTATCATCACTCAGGAACGGAGCCTTAGATCAACAAAAGAAAGTATTTAAACCAGGTGAACCACAGCTATGGGTCTATGTAAACAGCTGGATAGGGGGTACCTGGTGACGGATTCCCTTTAAGCAATCCAAGCCCAAGTTGTCTGAAGGTTGTCTAAACATCCATTTGGCTTCTTGAAAAGCCTATAATAACTGTTCACATTGGACAGCAGTTCTTATTTATTGTTTGTATTGGATCTCAGGTTTTTCTGAGAAAAATACACCATATGTTTGAAAGGCTTTGTAGTGACATTTATACATCATCATTTCATTATATTTCTGCTGGAAATGCACATTTTACCTGAAAAGGCTTTTTTTATTTTATTATTTCTGGGTTGTGCGCTCAGTATGTCCTGCTAGAATTTTCTAGTAGAATGGCACGGGGGGGAAAAAAATGACACTTGAAACCACACTTGGCTATGTCACCAGACGCAACTTCTTGAAATGGAGAATGACTGACATCCAGTAACTTTTGTCAATATTTGCCATTTTGTGGAAAAGCTGCAATTATTGTATGGAATGTAATGATACTTCCTCCAAAATTTGCTCAACATTTTCTTCCAAGTTTGCAATTTAAGGCAATAAATATTGTTAACCACACAAAGGATGCATATTTTAAAGATACAATTTGGTAGCAAACACAAGGTGAAAATTATAACAGATGTCTGTTATGTTTTAACATTTTGTTGCATTTTACTTTTTTCCTAACCAAATAAAGTATTTTTTTTTCCTTTCCCAAAATGTGTCTTTTCATTTTTTTGTTTAACTCTAAAATTGGGTTCTTGTAAGACCTCTAGAAGTAAGCTTAAAATGAGTTTTCCTCCTCCATTTATATTGATGACCTATCCTCAGGATAGGCCATCAGTATCTGATCTCAGGATGTCCAAGCATTGCACCCCTGTCGATCAATTGTTCTGCAGTAGCTCCGGCACTACAGCTGTCCATTTTGTGTAGTTGATGGAGCTGGTTACGGCAGCTCTGCAGAAACCAACTTGGTCCACTAAACACAACGTATGAAGCTGCAGTTCCAGGGCTGATGTCATCTGATACTGGAGCTACTTCAGAACATAACAGAAACATAACTATACTTTTCTTATGAAATTCCAGTCTTCTAATCCTGAGAAGGGCTCATTTTTGTGCAGATAAGGTTTTTGTGGGGCTGTTCTGTTCAGTGCACTTGGCTTGTCCTATGTCATGGTTATTAGGTCTCAAACCTCAGGGACTGTCAGTCAGAAGGGGGAGATGCTTGTTGGCTTTTTGGCAAAATGGTGCACCACATAGAGCAGTACTGTGCAAAGTTTAAAACCTTTTTTTCACAATGTAGAGGGCATAATCTACCATACTTTCCTACCCAGTGGGGCACAGTAAGAAAGATGGGCAGATTTATCATTGCCAAAAGAAAAAAGGTGTAGCAGCGGAACGACAAACCGTATACCGTTCCTTTATGTGGTGGTGCCAGCCGTGTTGGGAGCCAGTCCGACGCTCCCCCAGACATAGATAAAACCTGTAAAGAAACCGCAGCACTCCCTTGTCTTCAGTATCCAAAGGTTTATTCACCTATAGAGTGTGACGTTTCGACCAGTGTGGTCTTTCGACCACACTGGTTGAAACGTTGCACTGTATTGGTGAATAAACCTTTGGATACTGAAGACAAGGGAGTGCTGCGGTTTCTTTACAAGTTTTATCCAGATTTATCATTGGGGATGAGCGAATCGACTTTAGATGAAAACACCTGAAGTTGATTCGCATAAAACTTTGTTAGAATACTGTACGGAGCCAGCGATCTGTACGGTATTAGAATGCATTGGCTCCTATGAGCCGAAGTTATTACTTTGCGAAATCTTGCAGGACTTTGGGTAATAACTTCAGAAATTACTTTCTACTGCTCATCCCTATTTATCTCCCTGGCGCCTGAAAAGTGGCTTTAAAAAGTTGTGTTTGCAATTTTATTTTTTTAACTGTGACTTTAAAAAAAAGAATTGCCCCTTCTGGTTTTTACTCCGCCCTTACCACTTTTCCTGAAGAGGGTGTGACCAGAAGCCACAACTAAGTTATCTTCATTTATGTCAGATTTCTGGTGCAAATTAAACCAGAAATCCTACGGCAGCTCTGAGCTTTCTATTTAGGCGCACGGATCGCCTGAGGGTGCATCTAATTTATTACAAGGCATGTGCCTCATCATAAATTAGGTGCATCCACTGGCAGCGCAGGGATATCAATACAGAAACAGCCGATCTTGATAAATCTCTTCCAAAATGTCTGCTTGAAGCTTCTGTTTGAGGTATACAGCTGACAATACTCCAGATGTATACCTCCAATGTAGCCAAAAAACGTGAACAGACCCTAACCAGACTAATGTCTGAAGTACGTAAAGTGCAATTACTTTTCCTTTTATACAAATTAGCGGCTCACCTGGGGGACTCCTATGGACTAGGTGCACTCCTCCAGAATCGCCCAACTCCAAAAATAAAATGAATCTAGTATATGAGGGGTACTCAAATATCTGAGAGCTCTGGACAATAGTATATTATAAATCAATATTTATTGTACACCACGAACAATACCATAGAACAAATAAAATGTAATAAATAATATAAAATCAAATGGATTGTTGGCACATCAATCAGTTGATTGTAGGTAGCTGATGAACAAATAGCACAACATTTTCATATAAGGACCGCTGAAAAATACTCTGATGTACGAGCAGTATCTGACATATATAGCAAACCTAGTTGTTACATTCAGTAGCAGTATTGTTGTTAAATGTCCCAATAGAACAAACTGTTGGAAAACGGGGCTGCTTGGGAATGTCCCGTATTGGATTATATCACTTGTTATGAGAATATGTCCACCTCCTTAATATCCAGCGTAATCCATATCTACAATCAAACAATACGAAGAATGGTGCTGTAGTAGATGTAATACATAACCACCAAACTTGTGGATAACATGCCAGATGTCTTCTTTCCCCATCGCCCGGACCTACTACGGCGTCTTGCGGCCGTTGCGCGGTGTCCCACGTGACTAGAGTGTATCCACGTGAGCTGCGCTGAGAGAAATTGAATATTCGGCTATGCGTTCCATTTGAAATCTGCGAACTGGACCTCTATAGATGTGTGGATTCAGATGGGGATAAACAATTTTGCTTACATGTGTAGCAGTATATAGTAATAATATTCAATGCTGAATAAAATTCCGGCTACGGACCTAGTAGATGAAAACTTTCAGAAACAATGGGATCTATTTCTGAAAGTTCAATCAAAGTTTAATACAGATGATTATTGATAGGCGATCACAGATCTTGGATCAATTGACTGAACAGATAGCCAACATTAAAATAGAAATAGAACAATTCCCTAACTGAGGAAACAGAAGTGGCAACATTGAATATGTCACAATCTAGATAATTTAGAGAGGTAGATTATACAAAAGAAATGTAAAAATGTAGATAGAAAAAAATCAGGCACACAGTAGAAGAGACAGAGAGGAACCACAATTCAAATAAAAGGCATAAAAAAGTGAAACAATTAAGGAACAATCGAACATTTTAACATCAAACAGATATGAGGCTTTATCTTCACCTCTTTTTTTTAGATTCCACCCCCCCTCACCACAAGGTGAGAATAAGAAGATCACCGATCCCCTCACCAATATATATGAGGAACCAATCGCAGAGAAACCAAATTCAACAGACACCATCACATGGATCACGAGAACAAATACACGAAATATTCTACGAGCAGATACCATCCCAACCAGATAGATCAGAGCAATCACTTCAACGGAACACCATACACCAAAACAGAATCACAACAAAAAAGATACGAAGAGGAAGACATTCCCACAAGAAGGGACAATTACAACCCTCACGGGACACGTTGAATGTAATAAATATAAGTAAATCACAACTCGGTGATGCACAAATGTCTCTTTTAAACAAAGGCCTCAAATTTTCCCCAACAAAAAAATTTGACAAGTTCTCCACTTATATTGGAGTGGAGAAATTTGTGAGGAAACTAAAAAAATATTTTTTTTAAAAATCCTATCTGTCCCAACAACTTGGAAGCAAAAGTAGTGAAGTACCCACATACTACCCTCAGAGAGAAATCTAAACAGTATCCTAAACAAGAAACGGGGCGAACATATAGCTGCATTTAAAAAGAATGTGGAAAGGGAACTTAGACAGTTAAAAAATTGTAGAATTCGAAATAACTTCAGCCGTAAAGAAATTGAAGCTATCTAAGAATTACAACAGACACTTGATATTACAATACGCAGAGCAGATAAGGGCGGGGCTGTTGTAATATTGGATACTGAATTATATAGAAATGAATGCCTAAGACAATTGAATGATGCAACCACCTATAAGAGATTAAAAAGAGATCCCACAGAGGAATTCCACAAAGAACTGACAAGACTATGCAATATGGGGCTGAAGGAAGGATTTATAGTAGAAAAGGAGATCAAATTTATCTTGGGAACACAGAAGAGAATACCAGCTTTTTATTGTGTCCCAAAGATACACAAGAATCTGAGGTCCCCATGGAAACTCCATCTTATATCAAAGATACAACTGAGATAATTAAGGTTTTGGAAACCTTAAAGTGGGAGGATCATTACATCATAGGAACTTTAGATGTAAGCTCGCTGTTTACAGTGATAGAACATTTAAAAGGGTTTGCAGGCCTTGGAAGACCACTTTAGAAAAAAGGAACAGCTACGAATGGAACGATACATTTTCTTTTAGAGGCAGTCAATTATATATTGTCCCACAATTATTTTATATTTGAAGACCAATTTTATCTACAGTTGACCTGAACCGCCATGGGCACCAGATTCGCCCTCAGCTATGCCAATCTATTTTTGGCTCATTGGGAGGATGAAATCATCTGCCCAAAGGTGGGGACGAGTCTGGTGCTCTGGCGCCGGTATATTGATGATATTCTTTTTGTATGGCAGGAAAGCAGAGAATTGTTGGACCAGTTCTTGGCTGAGATTAATCAAGGAATCTTGATTTCACCCCCACAGTTGATAACAGTGAAGTAATTTTTCTGGATCTTAATATAAAGATAGAAGCTTCTAAAGTAACCTGTAGCACTCACACTAAATTAGTAGCAAGAAACAGCTACATACGCTACTCGAGCTGTCACTTGCCTAGATGGCTCGGCAATATACTGGTGAGCCAATTTAGACGACTTAAACTAAACTGCTCGGCAAACGAGCAATTTGAGGATGAGGCTCTCCAGTTAAGTCAACTATTTATAGACAGAGAATATCCAACAAAAATAATAACAGATGCATTGGGAAAAGTTTGAAATATGAATAGAGATGATTTTTTTCAGCCAAGAAATCTGGTCCAGCAAGATGATACATTACGCCTAATACTGCCTTTCCATTCTCAACATCGACAGGTAAAAAGGATAATAAATAAATATTGGCATTTTCTGCTCAATGATAAATTCGTGGGACCTCTACTTCCAGCAACCCCACGGATTACTTATACTAGAGCTGCCAACCTTGCCTCCAAAGTGGCACCAACTATCAAAAGATATAATGATGGGGGAATGGCTTCCAATTGGTTAAAGATGAAGTGTTTGAACTGCAAAGCTACTTCCTTCCCGAAAAAAACAACAAAAGTAGAATCATCACAAAACCGTTTTAGTATCGACATCAAGGAAACACTTACCTGTGAGTCTAGGGATGTAGTTTATCTCTTGGAATGCAGTTGTCGCAAACCATATCTAGGCCGAACAAAGAGAACTTTAAAGAAGAGAGTGATAGAGCTCATCTCCAATATCCGTAAAGGATATGAGCTCCACCCTCTCTCCAAACATTTTAAAGATATTCATGATTGTGACCCCTCTACCCTGACCTTCATGGCTATTGAAAAGGTCAGGAGGTCATGGAGAGGGGGCAATCACATTATGAATATGTCCAGACAAGAATCTCATAGAATCTTTATGTTGCCAATTATTCAAGACTAGAATGTGGTTAGAACAAAAACACACTGATTCCAAAAGTAAAGCTATTATCAAAGCTAATGAACAAGTGAAATGTAGGAGATCAAACTGAGTATATTATCAGTGAGCATGTGAAACCTAGGATATGACTTGTCATCAATTAAAAACATCAAAACTATAGTGAAAAATTTAACTACAAAAATTATTCTAATGCATGGAAGTATCAACAGCCATAGAAATTAAAGAGTGAACAGCTAGCCTCCTCATTCACCCAACACGACCCAAAAACTGTGTGGATGACACCAGCATATTGTGGGAGGAGGTCCAAAACTCCTAAAAACATATATTATACTTCTAGATCTGTAAACACACAGATGTATACAAGAGTGGCCCTGTTTTACCCTAGTAATTCCTCCATGGTAGATGAAGGTGACTGCACTGGAGCCTAAACCCTACCAGACCCTGGATACCCCTACAATACGGGTGAAATCATTCTGAACATGGATAATAAAAATAGCACAGCATTTGGGCAAGTGTCCCATGCATAAAACTAGTGCCAGACAATATTATGATCCTTTGTCCCAATGTGTTTCTCCCCATAGAGCAGTTCATCAGGGGACACAAGACATTATCAGTATGTCCTTGATATAGATAGGGTAATTGTAGAACTGTAGCTGAAGAACATACTGAAGGGGTGCTAGTCGCGAATACTAGAATCCCTGGAGCTGGTACCAGTTGTGGAGGCCGTAGATATTTGGGAAGCTGTAGTCATGCTCTTAACTTGTCCATAGGCCCGATGCAGCCAGGGAAGAGCATCTTTTTGGCTTGCCTTTTTTCACTTTGTAGGAAACCTTTTGGAGGAGATTTATCAAAAAAGTGAAACCGTAAAGTGTAGACATAGTCTAGTGAAAAGTAACATTTGGAATCTGGTTACTCTGAGCCACTGTTCCACTTTGTCTCATGCTATTTATTTATTTATTTTAAATCTACTATATGTCTGTATACAGTATGGGAGGTTATATATGAGTAAATTCTCCTCGTGTGAATCAATATGTAGTAAGAAAATGGATGCATGAAAAAAGGACAGTTTAAGCATTTTTAACATCTGTTTTTTTTCCACTTGTGTAAATGTAGCCTAAGAATCCAATGATCAAAAACGTGCAAGCTGAGCTGACTAATATAGTACTGCTCTTTGTATGTTTTAAATGAAACTTAATAAAGGACAATTTTAAAATGTCTGATTGCCACTTAGTGCCCAAGTTTTCTGGATTTGACTTTAGCATCGGGAGAGTGCTGCTGACTAAAGGGAAAATGTAGTGTTATCTGTAGTCAGCATGTTATAGAGCAGAAGGTACTGTGCAGATTTATATATAGTATTGTGGGAAAATATTCAGTGTAAGTTGAATTTCATTCATTTAAAATCCTGCTTATTCTGAGCTTGGAAGTCAAGGAGGTGGTCCTATCAGTCATTGACAGCCTTCCGTCTATGGCTGTGTATACATAGATAGCTGTCAATCACTGTTTGGACCATCTCCTTGACTTTAAAGCCTGAATGAGCAGGAATTTAAATAAATTACCGTATTTTTCAGACTGTAAGACACACCTAGGATTTGGAGTTTGTTTTCCATCAGACTTCAGAGCAGACACCCAAATCGGACCCCCAACCTCCATCAGCCTTAGATTAGAACCCCCAACCTCCATCAGCCTCAGATCAGACCTCCTAACCCCCATCAACCTCAGATCTTACCCGCAATCAGCCTCAGATCAGTCCTTATCAGCCGTAAGCCTCATGCACACGTCCATGAAACACGGACCGTGTGATACCGGCCTGGATTTCTTCTTAGTACAGGAGCGCACGGCATCATTGGCTGCTATGACGCCGTGCGCTTCCTGCTGCCGCCGCAGTACAGTAATACACTGGCATGATCTATACCAGTGTAACAATGTACTGCGGCGGCAGCAGGAAGCGCACGGCGTCATAGCAACCAATGACGCCATGCCCTCCTGCACTCAGAAGAAATCCAGGCCGGTATTAGGCATTAGATCGGACTTATCAGACCCTATCAGATCGGACCTCCCCAGTCCCATCAGACCTCAGATCAAATGTTACAAAAAAAAAAAAATAAACTTGCCTCACTTTCTACAGATCCAGGACAAACCCTTCCATCGTTTCTTCTGGGTCCCATTGTGTACTGTGACCTGACGGCGCACAGAGCCAGGTCATAGTGTGTGCCTACATCCGCTATGTACTGCCCTTTTGTGCAGTCAGGATACCAAAGCAGGGAGTGAAAGAAGAACAGGGAAGGTGAGTACAGTCAGTTCAGAGCTGCTCTCACCTCCCCATGCCTCCCTCATGCTAATGACTGCTTCCCTAATGGAAGTGGTCATTAACATTCAGACTATAAATAGAGTATAAAAAAGCCTTATTGTCAGAAAAATATGGTAAATACGTATTGAATAAGTATTGAATCTTTTCCCACAAAACTATATATCAATCAGCTTCTCCTGCTCTGTACCATTTTGCCTGTAGCTCAGATACCATGTTTTTGTGACAGGTTCACTTTAAGCTCCAGGGGAAGGTGAGCCGCCTATGTTCTCTGATGTTTTTTGCTACAAAGGGGGAGATTTATCAAACTGGTGTAAAGTAGAAATGGCGTAGTTGCTCATAGCAACCAATCAGATTCCACCTTTTATTTTCCAATGGAGCTGAGAAAAAGGTGAAATCTGATTGGCTGCTATGGAAAACTAAGCGGGGAAGGGAACGGGCCGGCAGGCCTGTCTCATTCATCATTTTCTACACTTGTTTTAGGCAAAGAAAATGGCTTGGAAACTGTCTTACACTTAGAACTGGCGCTGGAAATGCCAAAGTTATGTAGACGCCTGTGTCTCTTCGGGGGATCCACCACCAACGCAGGCCCTTAATTAATGTTGTTAATGTTAATGAATGTGTCCCTATGTCTCAGAGCTGCATTCTAATTCTGCAGGCTCTAGACCAGCATTTTATGGTAATTCAACATCTACACACATTTGGCTTGATTCAGACGGCTGCAGCGCGGTCACATTTTAGCGTACGTATTAGGCCTGTTTTAGACAAACAGAAAAAACTGAAATCCAGCACCAATGTAGATCTTTTAGGTCCGGTCTTTATTTCACCAAAGTAAAATGAACATATCCAGTGGCACCTTCTCCCACTCGCACACAATTATATAATTGTGTGGGAGAAGGTGCCACTGGATATGTTCATTTTACTTTGGTGAAATAAAGACCAGACCTAAAAGATCTACATTGGTGTGGGATTTCATTTTTTTTTTCGTGTGAACATACAAGGACTTACTTGGGTTGTTCCGTGCACCTATCACAGGATAGCTACGGGTGAGATGGATACATCTTTTTTTTCTACTGTTTTAGACAAGCGTGTCCTGTGTGGAAATCACGCTCCGTGGCTGTGATTACCCGTTATGGACAGAGCTCATTTTGTAGGAGCGCACAGTATTCTAATGATTTATAATGTTGTGTGTCTCTGCATGACCTTACTGCTACAGAATTATAATCACAGCATTATGTCAATACAATTCAAGGTCATGCAGAGAGACACAGCATTATAAATCAGTATAATACTGTGTGCTCCTGCGAAACGAGCACTGTCTATAACGGGAAATCACTTACACACGGAGCATGATTTCTGCACAGGACATGCTCTTCTGAAACTAGCCTTACAAGCCTATTAAATCCTTGCTCAACTGCAGGTCTAATGACTCATTATAACAGCAACATAGGGATTTGTGATGCTGTAAGTTCCGATCCTTATACCTGTGGATGACTTATGGCTGTCATACAGACACTAATATGGTCCCACATTACTGCTGTCCTAATAAGGCCTTAGTCTGATGATTGCCATGTGCATGAGCTGAAAGGACTTACAGGAGGTATCATTCACAGTTATGTAGTTTGGCCAGTATTTGTAAGCCAAAACTAGGAGAGGACCAAAAAAACACGTAATGGGTGTAAATCTTTCCACAATACTTTTTCTCTGTTTATATTCACTCCTGGGTATGGCTTATGAAAACTGAGGCAAAATACTGTCATGTTCATGTATGTTGAGGGGGATTTTAAGAAGCAATTCCATATTGAATAAGAAAAATCCAGCGTGCCTACAACTTATCAGAGGCATAGAAGTCCAGGAGCACAACAAATGACACGAAAACAGCATCTCACAAAAGTGTTGTTTTTATTTAACTCTTAAAGGGGTTGCCAGGATTTTAATATTGAGGACCTATCTTCAGGATAGGCCATCAATATCAGATCAGCGGGGAACTGACACCCGGCACCAGTGACGTTGCTAGGGCTGGTGTCACCCGGTGCGGTAGAAAATTGTGTCACACCCCCCCGAAGCAATAATTTTTTAGTCATATAACCAAAAATATGTTATATAATGTGGGCAAAATATACCAAATTACATAACATTCCCAATACATAAACTTATTTTTATGTGAAAAATGGCTATTTACACTTTGGTGCCAGGTGGTGTACCATAATAAAAATGCCAGGGTACACCCCCTGGCACCAAAGAGTATCACTAATAAAAATGTAAAATAGCCTTTTTTCACATAAAAATACGTTTATTTATTGGGAATGTTATGTAATTAGATATATTTTGCCCACATTATGTACTGTGTGACTTTATTTATTATATATAAATATAGGGGACACGTACTGTGCAGTAAAAATATTGCTATTGCCAAAGTCAGGAGGTAGGCAGGCTGGCTGGCAGCTCCAACACGGCACGCCTCTTGGTGGAGCTCTGAACAGCCCTCCGATGCGGCGCTTGCAGGAGTGTCCCTGTACAGGTCTGCCCCTGCGCACTGGATACTCCGATGCTTCTGCCAGTAATCGGGAAACCAGTGTGCAGGCGCGGACATCCGGATGCTCGG